>NC_133328.1:101966407-102328907 GCF_042186555.1 Aquarana catesbeiana
TATCTGGGTTTGTAAAGACATTTCTTGCACACAAAGTGTATTTATATCCTTTGTGGCTATTGAGGAATAGATTTACATGAAAACATTTTTCAGCTTTAACAAATCTTTGTATGATACATCCTGGGATATGACGTACCATCTTTGCAGCAACAGACAAGATATCCTCCTCTGATTTTAGCTTTAGGCACTCCACTACCGAGGACACGTCACAGCCGAACAGCCCCGCCACCAACTGCAGGAAGGACACATAAACCCTTGATCAGGAATGTCATCAGTAAAACACTGAGCCAGTCACATCTCTGTACCAGAGGAGCTTACACTCTAACCCAGCTCCAGAACAAGGTCATCTAGAGCTCAGGGTAAACAAGTTGCATCCCTCCAAAATGTATGAGCATTATGTGTCAGCAAATATCCCCCCCCCCCCAAAAAAATTGAGTACTAATCTGTATGCTTACCCCTAAATTTCCCCTCCTCCCAGGTACAGATCTGCCCCCCTATTCCCCTCTCCAAGCTCAAATCCTTTCTCTCTCCAAATCACCCCCCAGCACAACCCCCCTCCCCTCCAATAAAAAAATCACCCCTCAATTTTCCCCTCTAAGCACAAATCCTCTCCCCCTACTCCGAATCCCCCCTCCTAGCACAAATTCTCCCCAATCCCCTCTTCTAGCTCAAATTTCCCCTCCTAGCATAAATAAGCCCAATCATCCCTACTAGCACAAATCCCCCCGCCCCCCGAACAAAAATCTCCCCTCTTAGCACAATTCTCCCCCCCCCCCCCTACCATATCACCTCTTCTAGCACAACATCCCCCCCCCCCCCCAATCCCCCACCACAGCAAAAAAATCCTCTTTCCCATCCCCCCTCCGAACACACATCCCCCCCAAATCATCATTCCTAGCACACCCCCTAATTTCCCCTTCTAGAACAATTCTTATCCCCTGCCACCTTCCAAATTCCCCCTTCCGATACAGTCTCCTTGAGGTGCCCCCTACCTCATGTGATACCACAGTGCCCAGGGCAGCCATCCCTTTTGCCCATCCCTTGTCCTGGCCCTGCTCTAACCCCCCCCCCCCTCTACAGCCGAGGAAAAGCTTACACTCTAATGACCCCACACAGTGACACACTATTATTATGTATTCATATAGATCACATATACCGCAGTGCTGTACAGAGAACACTGAGCCAGTCCCATCAGTCTCTGTACCAGAGGAGCTTACACTCTAATGCCCCCCCCCCCTCCACAGTCACAAACTATTATTATTATGCATTTATATTGCTCTGACATATATTGCAGTGCTGTACAGAGAACACTGCGATCGATGTGAATGTCACACTAATGCTCTAATTTAGCTTGCAGATAATAAAAATATGTTCCTTTGTATATAGTTCTATTTATGTTATTTTTGGAAAAAAATTTACATTTTCTTTTACAGTATTTGCTGATGTAAGCGTGTTTGTTTTTGTTTATTTATGTATATATTAATTTTTATTTATTTTTTATATATATGTAAATATGTTTTTATTATGTTGTATGTTAGTAAGATTTTTAATAAAAATGTACACTCTAATCGTGCTTTAACACAGTCACACACTATTATTATACATGTAAATAGCTCTGACATATACTACAGTGCTGTACAGAGAACATTGAACTAGCCACATCAGTCTATGCACCAGAGGAACTTACACTCTAATGTCCCCCCCACAGTCACACATCTGATGGTGGACTTACATCTTGGTAGATGGTGAGGTCCTCTGGCTTACTGACCACTAGGCTGCTCATGGTCACGAATCCGCTCTCGGCGATGGCTTTGTGGAACAATCCTTTAGCTAAAGGTGACAACACCTGGAAGAGGAGATATTATTGATGAATATATAGAAATTCTGGAAGATTCTGTGATGACGAAGGTGAGAACTAACACAAAACAGAGGTTGTATTCCATCCAGCCTGGAGTTTTCCTCTAATGGCTGACCTTGCCTGGAGTTCCTGGTTAGCAGAGACTATAGAAGAGTTTTTATTTCTCCGATTCCTTCCTGGATATTTCTCCTTTATTAAAATTTGGCAAATCAGAATTTTCATGGTAAAATCATTTTGCCAAGATCAATGTTCTTTATCCTTTGCAGAGACGGATCTTACCAAAGCTGAGACGCTGACTCCCCCGGCGGACTCCCCGAATATGGTGACAGAGTGCCGATCACCCCCGAAATCAGCGATGTTCTCCTGTACCCAATGGAGGGCCGCCACCTGGTCTATAAGGCCCAGATTACCGGGGAGCTCATCGTTTCCGGTACTGAGGGGAAGAGAAAAAAAATTCTTCAGACTATTAGACCCCTTTCACACTGGGGCGGTTTGCAGGAGTTATTGCGCTAAAAATACCGCCTGCAAACCGATCCAAAACAGCCGCTGCTGTTTGTTCAGTGTGAAAGCCCGAGGGCTTTCACACTGAAGCAGTGCGCTGGCAGGAGAAGAAAAAAACTCCTGCCAGCCGCATCTTTGGAGCGGTGAAGAAGCGGTGTATTCACCGCTCCTAAACCGCTCCTGCCCATTGAAATCAATGGGACAGCGCGGCTATACTGCGGCAATACCGCGGCTATAGCCACGCTATACGAGCGGTTTTAAACCCTTTTTCGGCCGCCAGCGGGGGGTTAAAACCGCACCGCTAGCGGCCGAATACCGCGGTAAAGCAGCGCTATAAATTGCGCTGTTTTACCGCCGACGCCCCCTACCGCCCCAATGTGAAAGGGGGCCTTAATGATTAGACATGTGCACTGCTGAAAAATTTGCTTGTTTTCGTTTAATTCATTTTTTTTTTTCCTTTTCATTTTTCGGGTCATTCGTTATGATCGCAATTCGTAAATTCGAAAATGTGTAAATTCGAAAATCCATAAATAAGAAAGAAAAGATTCGAAAGAATAACTAACTAACTAATAATAACTAATTATTAAATTATAGGTATTGGAATGTCCTTTCAAATTTGACTGTTAGTGAACGTAACCAATACGAATTTATCCGAAGTTACGAATTATCCGAAATAACGAATGCCGCAGCTAAACAAATGGAACGGAATGAATTCATTATAATAATAAGTTTTTATTATTATTATTGTTATTTATTATTATTAATTTGTTACATTCCATTTGTTTATATACGGCATTTGTTATTTCGGATAATTCGTAACTTTGGATAAATTCGTATTCGTTATGTTCACTAACAGCCAAATTTGAAAGGAAATTCTAATACCTATAATTTAATATTTAGTAATAGTTAAGTTATTATTAGTTAATTATTTCAGATCTTCAAATTTTCGGGTTTTTGGATTTTCGAATTTCAAATTTACGAAACAGAAACCAAACAGAAACACACTGAAGCATGAGTGTCTTAATTAGGCATCCCGCAAACGTGAATGTGTTCACAGGCACCGAACTGCATGGTACCACAGATTTAAAAAATCATGCCTGCCGTACTTTTTGTGCATTCCCATGCATTCAGCAGCCTATTGAAATTAATGGGCTGTCAAAAACGCACCACGCAGGAACACCTAAAAAGTGCACATGCTCGAACACCAGCCCTAATACATCATTTACCATATTTATTAAATATGAGCAGTGTAAGTCCCTGAATGTGATCTGGTCTCAGCCTCACACAGTCCCTGTACAGCAGAGCTAAGACTGGGAGAGAGGGAAGCAGCACAAGGAGCCAATCAGGTGCCTGCAGTGCAAGGAGTGTGCTCATAGGAGGAGAGAGCAGAGTGACTGAGCTCCTCAATCTGCTACTTTTGCTTTCAATGTACATTCACAGGCTGGGGGACAGAGTAGACCTGTAAATGAAAGTGAAACTGCAGCAGAAAAACATCAGGTTTCCCCGGCCAGACAGGGCTGTGCTGTGCTGTGTGGCGGAGCTGTGTAAATCCCAGAACTGCATTAACAAATCTTTTGGCAGGTAAAACAACTTTCGTATATGTATTTAATCTGTGTATTTAGCTGTTTGCCCAGAGTTCATCTTTAAGTCCATCTCAAGAAATCCACAACATGCTTTAAATTAAAGGGGGGGGGGGAATGATTTACCTGAAAAATCCCAGAATTCCCAGCCGGTACTGAATGGACACGACAAGCACATTCTCATAGACGCTGAGCGCTGAACCGTCATAATAGGCTCCGCCTATTACCAGCCCACCCCCGTGTATGAAGACCATGACCTACAAACACAAGAAGAGCGTGTAGAATGACATCACAGGCTGAGACCATGTAGAAACCTTTCATGTAGCAAATGCCGAGTAATGTGGAAAATCATTTGTTTTGTTGCCTTTTTTTTAACCATTTGACCTCCGGACAGTTTTACCTCCTTCACAACCAGAGCACTTTTTGCTGCTCAGCACTGTACTACTTTAACCACTTGCTTACTTGGCACTTAAACCCCCCTCCTGCCCAGACCAATTTTCAGCTTTCAGCGCTGACGCACTTTGAACGACAATTGCGTGGTCATACAACACTGTACCCAAATGAAATTTTTTATCATTTTTTTTCCTACAAATAGAGCTTTCTTTTAGTGGTATTTAATCACAGCTGGGATTTTTATTTTTTGCTAAACAAACAAAAAAAGATGGAAAATTTTGAAAAAAAAAATCATGTTTCATAGTTTGTTATAAAATTTTGCAAACAGGTAATTTTTCTCCTTCTTTGATATGCACTGATGAGGCGGCACTGGTGGGCACTGATAGGCTGCACTGATGGGCACGGATAGGCACAGTTAAGGCGGCACTGATAGGCACAGTTAAGGCGGCACTGATAGGCACAGTTAAGGCGGCACTGATGGGCACAGTTAAGGCGGCACTGATAGGCACAGATAAGGCGGCACTGATGGGGACAGATAAGGCGGTACTGATGGGCACAGATAAGGTGGCACTGATGGCCACTGATGGGCACTGATGGGTGGCACTGATAGGTACCACTGATAGGTGGCACTGATGGGTGGCACTGATGGGCAGTGATGGGCGGCACTGACGGGCAGTGATGGGCGGCACTGATTGGCAGTGATTGGCAGTACTGATAGGTGACACTGATGGGCACTGATAGGTGGCACTGATGTGCAGCACTGTTGTTGAGGCACTGATTGTGGGCACTGATGGGTGGCACTGTGGGCATTGATGGGTGGCACTGTGGGCACTGATGGGTGGCACTGGTGGGCACTGGTAGGCGGCACTGCTGCCTATTTCTAGGTGGCACTGGCAGGGGGCACAGGTGGGCACTGGTGATCTGGCGGCAGATCTCCGTGATCGGGACTGATGTCGGTGATCAGCTTTATTTTTCCTCCTCATGCTGTCAGCGCAAGGAGAAAAAATAGCCGATTACCGGCTCTGTTGACATCATATGATCAGCTGTCATTGGCTGACAGCTGATCATGTGGTAAGGGTCGGGATCGACCCCTTACTTCGATCTGTGATCAGGCGAGTCTCGTAGACTCGCTGATCACAGAGCGTGCCGAGCGCACCCTGCAGGGGGTGCGCAGGCCTCTTGTGCACGGGACGACGTCAATGGACGTAGTCCCGGCAAAGCAGGTCCACGCTGTAGCCGTCATTCGGCTATAGTGCGGATCTCTAGTGGTTAACTGGCAATTGCTCAGTCATGCTACACTGTACCCAAATTAAATTGGTATCATTTTTTTCACACAAATAGAGATTTCTTTTGGTGGTATTTGATCACCGCTGTTTTTTTTGTTGTTGTTTTTTTTACATAAACGAAAAAAGACTGAAAATTTAGAAATGTTTTTTTCTACTTTCTGTTAAAACATATTTATTTAAAAATTTAATTTCTTGATAAATTTAGGCCAAAATGTATTCTGCTACATCCCCATGTGCACTACCGAAAAATGTGTTTAGTTTCATTTTCGCTTCATTCGTTTTTTTTTTTTTTTTGTTTGTTTTATCGGATTATTCGTTGTGATTGGCATACATTACTTCAGATCATTTGTATTCATTCCGTTCACTAACAGTTACTGTAGCCAAATTTGAAAGGAAATTCCAATTAAAATGTAAATCTAATCTATCCCAAATTAGCTGCTATGGAGCAGAGACCTGAATAGAAGATTTACTGGCTTCAGCTATTTTACCTATAATATAATAGTTTATAATAATATTAATAATAATAATAATAAAAACTATAATAATAGTTAATAATTTAATTTTAATAGTAAATATGAAAAACAAAATTATCTGAATGTAATCGATTCGTTAAACTCGTAGGTTGAATTGTTTTTCGTTCCTTCAGATTTTTTGTATCTTCGTTCTTTCGGAATTTGATTCTTTCGGAATTTCGTATGGATTCGTCAAAAGAGTCCTTCATTCATTCCAATACTTCGGATATGCCGAATTTCATCCGAAAACAAATTCATAACGAAACAAATTGCACATGTCTAAAGTGTATAATAATTGGTTTGTGTGAAAGTCATGCCGCGTACACACGGTCGGACTTTCCGACGGGAAATGTTGGATGTGAGCTTGTTGGTGGAAAGTCAGACCGTGTGTATGCTCCATCGAACATTTGTTGGCGGGCTTTCCGCCAACAAATGTTGGCTAGCAAGTTCTCAGATTTTCCGCCAACTAAACTTTGTTGTCGGACTTTCCGATCGTGTGTACACAAGTCCGTCGCACAAAAGTTCACGCATGCTCAGAAACAGAAGCGGCCGGTCTTGAAAAACTAGCGTTCGTAATGGAGAATTAACATTTGTGACGCGGCAAATTATGAGTGGGGGTTAAAAGCGCCTGCTAGCGGCCGAAAACCTGAGCAAAAACAACGGTAAATCGCCGCTAAAAATAGCAGCGCTTTACCGCCGACACCCCCAATGCCACAGTGTGAAAGTAGCCTTATAGCGTCTACAAACTATGGTGTATATATACTGGAATTTATGTGGCTATAGATGCTATACTATAATGGCCGTGATTAGTGACTTATAGTGTGACTGTAATAGGGTGGCGGACAATCGGGCACAAACTAACACTGGCTGAGAGGGTCACTGAAGTTTCTAGGGACTATTGGTGTGTGCAGCCTATTGCATTAGGGTGTGTACCCCAGAGTACAAACACATATGCGTGTATATCAGCATATCAAAAAAAATTTTTATTTTTTTTTACTATTTTTTTAGGAGCCTCGCTATGGGGATTTAGTGACAGATCAAGGGTCTCACCTGATTTCTCACTTTTGAGACAGAGAAAGAAACTGAGGATAGAGATTCCCCAGTCCCTTTTTCTGCAGCCTGCGGTAAACATAGTTTGCTATGCTTCAGTTAAGAATGAAGACAGGAGCGATCAGTACAGATCACTCACTGTGTTCATTCAGAAAAGGAAGGGGTCCGTTAATTAAATATTTACTAGCCCCTTCCCCGCACAGGATAGGAGGGAAGCTGGCAGCACTGCGGGGGGGGGAAACAGGGGGAATTGGCACTGCACAGGATGATTAGGGTGTGCCCAGGCACACAAGGCACACCCTGTGTGCACACCTATGCTAGTGACACTAATACAGTGATCAGTTATAATACTGTACACTGTACTAAGGACACTGGCTGGGAAGGGGTTGACATCTAGGGGCAATCAAGGGGTTAACTGTGTGCTTGATAAGTTGTGTATTGTGTGCTGCTTTTACTTACTGATCAGGCTGTTTCTTCTTCCTGCTTTTTAGGGAGAAGAAACAGCCAGATCACTGCTCAGGCCTCATGCACACTGGACATTATAATAACATTATAAAAAACGCCAGTAGCTTTTGCAGTGAGTTTTTCAACGTTTTTGCAATAGTGTTTTTCAGCGTTAGCGTTTATTTTTTTTCAATATATCAAAAACGTTAAATGCAGGTGAGCCGCGGTTTTGATTGCTTTCTGCGTTTATCTGCGTTTTTTAACAGAGCGTTTTTACAGCTGAAAAACGCCTCTCAGAACCCTAGTTTGGGGCTTTTTTTACAGCTCAAAACCGCCACTGTCCAAAACAGTTGATAACATCCTATGTGTGCATGGACACATAGGACAACATGACCTTGCTGCATGTATGCATTCCTTGATCATCCGATCGAGGGCGAATACTGCTGTGCAAAATGTAAGCACATTGTTTCCCTGGAAGCCCAGGTTCTGAATCTGAGGAAGCAACTGTCAGCACTGAGAAGTCCATCCATACTAAAGGAGAGCCGGGAACATACCCGGCAGGTACCAGCAGGGGCCAGCACAGAGGCGGGTGGAGACAAAGAGGTGCAGGAACTAGCAAAGAGTAGATGGGTGACAGTCAGGAAGGGTAGAGGGGGAAGTGCCAGGGAGGCCGATCCAGGACTGGAGCATCCCAATAAGTACGCTCCATTGAGTGACATTGGTGAAACCAGTCAGGGACCAGCACTGCTGGAGCTGAGGGACTCTCCTAGATGCCGGGGGAAGAACTCCTCCAGTGAGAGTTGGGGGGGTGGGGGGGGGCAGTGAAGGGAAAGGAAAGACAGATTCTGGTGGTAGGGGACTCAATTCTTAGAAGGACAGAGAGGCAATCTGTAACAAAGACCTGAACAGTATGTTGTCTACCAGGTGCTCGGGTTCGGCACATCACGGATCTGGTGGACAGATTACTGGGAGGGGCTGGGGAAGACCCAGCTGTCATGGTGCACGTTGGCACCAATGACAAAGTCAGAGGCAGATGGAGTGTCCTAAAGAACGATTTTAGGGACTTAGGAGGTAAATTGAGGAAAAGGACCGCCAAGGTAGTATGCTCAGGAATACTACTGGTACATCGAGCCACACCAGAAAGGCAGAGGGAGATTAGGGAAGTAAACAAGTGGCTGAAGAGCTGGTGTAGTAAGGAGGGGTTTGGGTTCCTGGAGGATGGGCCAACTTCTCAGTTGATAACCGGTACTATAGAAGGGACGGACTGCACCTAAATGAGGAGGGTGCAGATCAGCTGGGAATGAAGATGGCCAAAAAGTTAGAGGGGTTTTTAAACTAGGTGATGGGGGGGAGGGTCCAGAGGTAGAGATAGTCAGCGCGGAAGATATTCCAGAGGGTAGTATTGGGGGCATTAGTGGTAGGTTGACCAAAAACAAAAACCCAAGGTAAGTATAGTAGCAAGTCCTAGTTGCAATCTTGAAACACCCAATACAAGGACAATATGCGACCGGTCTAAACTATGTGGCATGTTCACCAATGCCAGGAGCATGGCGGACAAGATGGGTGAACTAGAGATGCTGTTGTACGAGGAGGATTTGGATTTTGTGGGAATTTCAGAGACCTGGTTCAACAGCTCTCATGATTGGCTGGCAAACATTCAAGGGTATACCCTTTACCGCAAGGATAGAGGGGGTAAAAAAGGGGGAGGGGTATGCCTATATATTAAGAATAATGTACAAGTGAATGTGAGAGATGACATCACTGAGGGAGTTAGGGAGGAGGTGGAATCCTTATGGGTAGAGCTCCAAAGGGATGAAGCTAAGGGGAAAATAATACTGGGAGTATGCTATAGGCCCCCTAACCTGAGGGAGGAAGTGGAGACAGATCTCCTATCATAATTTGGATTAGCAGCAAGGATGGGAAGTGTTATCATAATGGGGGATTTTAATTATCCAGACATAGACTGGGCGGAGGGAACCCCGCATTCATTTAAGGCTCGCCAGTTCCTTAATGTCTTGCAGGACAATTTTATGGGTCAGATGGTAGACGCACCAACTAGAAATAAAGCATTACTGGATCTACTGATTACCAACAATACAGACCTGATCACGGATGTGGAAATACGGGGCAATTTAGGTAACAGCGATCACAGGTCAATTCGTTTCAGTATAAATCACACAAATAGGAAACATAAAGGGAATAAAAAGACACTGAATTTCAAAAGAGCCAACTTCCCTAAACTATAAACCTTGCTAAAAGGCATAAATTGGGATAAAATATTAGGAACAAAGATGAGAGATGGGTTTGCTTTAAGAGCATATTAAATAAGGGCATTAGCCAATGCATCCCATTGGGTAATAAATTTAAAAGAACGAACAAAAGTCCTGGATGGCTTAACTCCAATTTAAAAATGCATATAAAAGCAAAGGAGAAGGCCTTCAAAAAATACAGGGTTGAGGGATCATCCTCAGCATTCAGACTTTATAAAGAATGCAACAAAAAATGTAAGGGTGCAATTAGGACGGTTAAGATATAACATGAAAGACACATAGCGGAGGAGAGCAAAAAATAAGTTAAGTATGAAAACAGTAAAAAAGGGGGGACAGACCATATTGGCCCCATAAAGTATGAGGAAGGACATCTGCTTACAAAGAATGGGGAGATGGCGAAGGTATTGAATTTATTCTTCTCCACAGTCTTCGCAAGTGAATCAGGGGGCTTCAGTAACCAAAACTGCAGTGTTTATCCTCATGACACAACACAGGAATCACCTCCATGGTTAACAGAGGACAGAATTAAAATTAGACTTGAGAAACTTAACATTAATAAATCACCGGGACCAGATGGCTTGCATCTGAGGGTACTTAGGGAACTCAGTCAAGTGATTGCCAGACCGTTGTTCCTAATTTTTACAGACAGTCTACTGACTGGAATGGTACCAGCTGATTGGAGAAAAGCCAATGTAGCACCAATATTTAAAAAGGGCCCAAAATACATCCCTGGGAATTACAGACCAGTTAGCCTAAATTCAATAGTATGTAAACTCTTGGAGGGGATGATAAGGGACTATATACAAGATTTTAGTAATGAGAACGGTATCATTAGCAGCAGAGGCGTTGCTAGGTGGCAAAAAGACCAGGGGCTTCAGCCCAAAGTCCAAGAACCGGGGTGGGGGTGGGGGGGTGTCGCGGCTTTTTTTTTTTGGCTGGGTGGTGGGGTTGTGTGACTTACCAGTGACCATTACACTGACGTACATACACTGACCTGCCTGACCTACATTATACACTGACCTACATAACCTACATTATACACTGACCTACATAACCTACATTATACACTGACCTACATACACTGCCCTGCCTGACCTACATACACTGACAGTGACCAGTGACCTGCCTGACCTACATACACTGACAATGACCAGCCTGACCTACATACACTGACAGTGACCAATGACCTGCCTGACCTACATACACTGACAGTGACCAGCCTGACCTACATACACTGACAGTGACCAGCCTGACCTAAAAACACTAACAGTGACTAGTGACCTGCCTGACCTATATACACTATCAGTGACCAGCCTGACCTACAAGCACTAACAGTGACCAGTGACCTGCCTGACCTACATACACTGACACTGACCAGCCTGACCTACATACACTAACAGTGACCAGCCTGACCTACAAACACTAATGCCCCGTACACACGGTTGGATTTTCCGATGGAAAATGTCCGATCGGAGCGTGTTGTCGGAAATTCCAACCGTGTGTGGGCTCCATCGGACATTTTCCATCGGATTTTCCGACACACAAAGTTGGAGAGCAGGAGATAAAATTTTCCGACAACAAAATCCGTTGTCGGAAATTCCGATCGTGTGTACACAAATCCGACGGACAAAGTGCCACGCATGCTCAGAATAAATAAAGAGATGAAAGCTATTGGCCACTGCCCCGTTTATAGTCCTGACGTACGTGCTTTACGTCACCGCGTTCAGAACGATCGGATTTTCCGACAACTTTGTGTGACCGTGTGTATGCAAGACAAGTTTGAGCCAACATCCGTCTGAAAAAATCCATGGATTTTGTTGTTGGAATGTCCGAACAAAGTCCGACCGTGTGTACGCCCTATAACAGTGACTAGTGACCTGCCTGACCTATATACACTAACAGTGACCAGCCTGACCTACAAACACTAACAGTGACCAGTGACCTGCCTGACCTACATACACTAACAGTGACCAGCCTGACCTACATACACTAACAGTGACCAGCCTGACCTACATACATCAACAGTGACCAGCCTGACCTACATACACTGACAGTGACCAGCCTGACCTACAAACACTAACAGTGACCAGTGACCTGCCTGACCTACAAACACTTATCAGCCTGACCTACATACACTAACAGTGACCAGCCTGACCTACACACACTGTGTGTCTGACCTACCTCAGCTCAGCCGTGGTGTGCGGTCATAGCAGGCAGTCAGTCATTCACTCGTCACCATCAGAGAGGAGCCGAGCCGAGGAGGAGAGGACAGTCAGCCGCCCACCCGAGCGGGATTTAGCGTTCCCGCCTTCTGGAGCCTGCGGGCTAAGATGGACATCACGTCACACGTCCCGCGGTCCTGACATTGATGCTGCAGGCTCCAGAAGGTGGGACCTGCGGCACTCGGCCGCACTCGGCCACTTTTGGCCGCTATGGCAGTCGGCTACTTTCGGCCACACTCGGCCACTTTCAGCCGCTATGGCAGTCGGCTACTTTCGGCCGCACTCGCCCACTTTTGGCTGCTATGGCAGTCGGCTACTTTCGGTCGCACTCACGACCAGATTGGTCCCGGCGGCTGGCGCTCGGGGCTAACAACGGAATTCAGCATTCCATAGACTTGGGGCTTTTGGGGGTCACATTCGGGGCTTCAGCCCCCCCTAGCCACCCCCTCCTGACGCCCCTGATTAGCAGTAATCAGCATGGATTCATGAAGAGTCGTTCTTGCCAAACCAATCTACTAACCTTCTATGAGGAGGTGAGTTGCCAGCTACATAAAGGAAGGCCTGTAGACGTGGTGTATCTGGATTTTGCAAAAGCATTTGACACAGTTTCCCATAAACGTTTACTGTACAAAATAAGGTCCATTGGCATGGACCATAGGGTGAGTACGTGGATTGAAAACTACCTGCAAGGGCGAGTTCAGAGGGTGGTGATAAATGGGGAGTACTCGGAATGGTCAGGGGTGGGTAGTGGGGTCCCTCAGGGTTCTGTGCTGGGACCAATCCTATTTAATTTGTTCATAAATGACCTGGAGGATGGGGTAAACAGTTCATTCTCTGTATTTGCAGATGATACTAAGCTAAGCAGGGCAATAACTTCTCCGCAGGATGTGGAAACCTTGCAAAAAGATCTGAAGAAATGAATGGGGTGGGCAACTACATGGCAAATGAGGTTCAATGTAGAAAAATATAAAATAATGCATTTGGGTGGCAAAAATATGAATGCAATCTATACACTGGGGGAGAACCTCTGGGGGAATCTAGGATGGAAAAGGACCTGGGGGTCCTAGTAGATGATAGGCTCAGGAATGGCATGCAATGCCAAGCTGCTGCTAACAAAGCAAACAGAATATTGGCATTCATTAAAAAGGGGATCAACTCCAGAGATAAAACGATAATTCTCCCACTCTACAAGGCTCTGGTCCGGCCGCACCTAGAGTATGCTGTCCAGTTCTGGGCACCGGTCCTCAGGAAGGATGTACTGGAAATGGAGCGAGTACAAAGAAGGGCAACAAAGCTAATAAAGGGTCTGGAGGATCTTAGTTATGAGGAAAGGTTGCGAGCGCTGAACTTATTCTCTCTGGAGAAGAGACGCTTGAGAGGGGATATGATTTCGATATACAAATACCATACTGGTGACCCCACAATAGGGATAAAACTTTTTCACAGAAGAGAGTTTACCAAGACTCATGGCCACTCATTAAAATTAGAAGAAAAGAGGTTTAACCTTAAACTACGTAGAGGGTTCTTTACTGTAAGAGCGACAAGGATGTGGAATTCCCTTCCGCAGGCGGTGGTCTCAGCGGGGAGCATCGATAGCTTTAATAAACTATTAGATAAGCACCTGAATGACCGCAACATACAGGGATATACAATGTAATACTGACCCATAATCACACACATAGGTTGGACTTGATGGACTTGTGTCTTTTTTCAACCTCACCTACTATGTAACTATATACTATGTAACTATGATGGGGAGTTTATTAACTGTAGAAAAAAACATCTGCAGCCAAAAACAGCTGCTGTAAAAACATCCAAAAATGTCAAGTGTGCATGAGGCCTGACTGTACACAGAGTTCTGTGTGTTTGTACACACAGAACTCTGTGAGTGACTGCACACTTACGATCAGCAGGTTTCAGCCGAAATCATTGGCTGAAATCTGCTGCCAAAATCGTGCTGTGTCCAATCACAGCACAGGTTGGCGGGAGGCATGCGTCTGTGCACCCCAAATACGGAAGGAACCCGGAAATGTACAGTACATGGACATTGCTGTGCCTGCACCCGCTGCCCGTATGCAGCATATTTACCATAGCTCCCAACTGTCCCTGATTTGGAGCAATATCCCTCTGTCCCTCATTCCTCCTAATCTGTCCCTCATTTTGGTTTGATCTATATAGATATATATAGAATGCACTTTTTATCTATCAAAAGGTGTTTTCCAGCACTAAACCTTTCATCTGATTTCTAAATCGCTGCATTTGTAATTTCCAAAAGCCAATATAAAGGAATAGTAGTGGTAAAAAAAGAACTTATGGGTTTAACCAATCTTGTTTTTTTGTACAATTCTCCTTTAAGGGAGCGTGGCAAGGGGTGTGTCCTATGCCCTACATACTTTTGCTGATAGGTGTCCCTCATTCCCATCTCAAAAAGTTGGGAGGTATGTATTTACTGTGAGCGGTTGGCAGGTGGTTAAATCTCCATCTCCATAGCAGAATACTGAGAGGAGTCGGGATTTACGAACCCGCTACCAGCGGTCTCCTCTTTTGTCGCAATTCTTACAGGTAACTTTGATTTCTTTTCTCTATCGCCCGGGGTGTAGATGTTCAGATACAGGCAATCCTCTGATGGCGGCGGCATCTTAAATGCAGTTTTGTAGTAGTGGGTCAGGCCTTCCATCATTCCCATTTCCTGCAAACACCTGGAAGAAAAAAAAATCCATACACTCCTTCAGTGTCCTGCCGCTTCTGAGATCCAAACAAAAAATCCAACATGCTTTAACCGATTGGCGAGTTGGCTGGTGTTATAGTATGTACAGTACCACCACCTCCTGATGGCAGCAGGTATTACACCAAAGAAAAAGGGAAATGGACTTTTAGGCTGGGTTGATGCCTACAGGTGCGACCGAGCATGTGCGCATTTCTGTGTGTTTTCAGCACATTCCCATGCATCACGTGTAGGGCAGCCTAATAATTTCAATAGGCTGACTGTTTTCCAAAAATGCGCCACACTGAACCAAAGTAATAGTTAATGGCACTTATATGCAAATGCATATGTTTTTGCACGCATCAAACTGCGAGGTGCCGCAGGACCATGCATTTCAGTGCGGTGAATTGTTGGAAAAGAATCAGACTTCTTGTGTGCAGGGCAGCCCATTGAAATGAGCAATGCGCAGATACATGCGCATCCTCGGTTGCACCTGTTGGTGCAATCCAAGCCTCAGTCGCATTGGCAGGCGTTTGCTAAATGTGCCACATTTCTTTGGGTGTCGGGATGCGTGTGATTTTGCGCACGTTCTAGACATGCTTAGATGTGAATGTAAGCTGGTCATACATGGATCGAAATGCATCCGGTTCAGTAGGGACAAGCCTAATTTCGATCCAGTTATTGGCAGGCTGGTTGGATTTTTCTACATAGGATTACTGCTGGTGGCTATAGCCGCTAGCAGTAATCATTGTATTTTGCTGGTTGGGAAGGCTCCCCACGCCCCCTGCTGGCAGAACACAATAGCACTGTCTGTGTTGATGGGGAAATCAAGTGATTTTCTTTCCTTCCACCTGTGCTGGAAGGAAAGAAAATCATATCATGACCTGCTTTGAATTGGCCATACATCGCTCAGGTTTTTTTTTTTTTGTTCAGCCAGCTAGCCGAACCAAAAAATTAAAATAAAATTGTAGCCGGTTGCTCCATCCACACATTCAAGGAGGATGGAGGAATCCTCCCTGCTGGGTCACTGTATTCTGGCCGCAGGACCCCACCTGCCATCAGAATACACTGATCAGCGCTGCAGCCGATTGGCTGAAAGCTCTGATCAAAGCACAATTTTCCAGCAGGATAGTTCATGACAATTTGATTAATAGATCGAGTTCTCATGAACGAGAACAGCCATTCTTCAGCACTATGAATGAGGTAACATTACTTTGTACATATTGGACACACTATGGCTATGCAATTCCAGGGCGATCGCTAAGGCGATCCCGAAGAGGAAGTGGGGAAGAGCGATGGTGAACGCACTCCTAAATAACGGTCAAAACTTTAGACTAACCACCAGAAATTGTTTTGCTATATCAAAAAATGAGCAAGTTTAGTGTTTGTGTCCCCTATGGTGTCCCCTATGGTTTCCATAATGGCTCCCTGATGATCACTGGGGACAATACTATGTAGAGTACTAGTAACATCAAAGACATGCTGGGAGGTTAATTGGCTTCTGTCCAAACTTCTCCCTAGTATATGAATGTGAGTTGGGGACCTTGGATTGTGGGCTCCTTGAGGGTAGAGACCGATGTAAGTGTGCAATGTATGTGTATATCTGCATAAATTGACGGCGCTATATTGGTACCTTAAATAAATAATAATATAATAAATGAGTATCTTAATGAGACACAATGTACAGGGATAGGGATAATTGTAGACACGCACACTCACTCAGGTTGAACTGGATGGCTGTTGTCTTTATTCAACCTTACTAACTACGTAACTACAGTATGTAACATAACAGATCCAAATAGGGATGGAAGAAAATATCCCAAGATTGTTGGCCAGGGGTCAATCTTATTTTTCTATAGGGAGAAGGTCGATAACAAAGTCTCTTCTCAAATAAAGGAACACCCATACAGCATTCAGGCTGAAGAGGAGAACAAGGTATGGGTGTTCCTTTTTTCTTTGTTATCAACCTTCTCCCTATAGAATAATGAGATTTACCTGTGGCCCACATTCTTGTTTTTTTCTTTTTTACCTTCCCTTTTCATAAAGTATCTGGAATTGTACTAAGCATAGTATTGGCGTAAGTGTCCATTGGGGATCCATTGCGGAAACCATAGGGGACACCATACGGGACACAGACTTGCTCCTATTTGCTATGGTAAAAAAATGTTGGTGGTTAGTCTAATGCAGTGGTCTCCAAACTGCCAGATGTGGCCATTTGCTTGCCTTCATTTGGCCCTTGGGGCACTGTTCCTCCCACTGATATGAGGCACTATTGCTTCCACTGACCTCAATGATGGGGCTCTATTCCTTCCACTCACACCAATGATGGGACACTATTCTTCCCACTCACACCAATGATGGGGCACTATTCTTCTCACTGACACCAATGATAGGGCTCTATTCCTTCCTCTAACACCAACAATAGGGCACTATTTTTAGCCTCTGACACCAATAATGGGGCACTATTCCTACCAATGACACCAACAATGGGGCACTATTCCTACCAATGACACCAACAATGGGGCACTATTCCCCCCCACTGATACCAACGTTGGGGCACTATTTCTCCCACTGACACCAACAATGGGTCACTATTCCTCCCACTGACAACAATGATGGGGCACTATTCCTCCCACTGACACCAATGATGAGGCACCATTTCTCCCACTGACACCAACAATGGGACACTATTTTTAGCCTCTGACACTAATGATGGGGCACTATTCCTCCCACTGACACCAACAAAGGGACACCACTTCTCCCACTGACACCAACAATGGGGCACTATTCCTCCTACTGACATCAGCGTTGCGGCACTATTCCTCCCACTGACACCAATGATATGGCACTATTCCTCCCACTGACACCAATGATGGGGCACTATTTCTCCCACTGACCCTAACAATGGGGCACTATTCCTCCCACTGACACCAATGATGGAGCACCATTTCTCCCACTGACCTCAACGATGGGGCACTATTCCTCCTGCTACTGACCACAGGTGCTTTTTAATTTTTTTACTCTCACTGACCACCAAGCTGGGACACTGTCTACTCCCACTGATGCCAAAGCATTTTCTACTCCCACTGGCCACAGTCCAACCCCCCTAAAGTCCAAAGGACAGTAAACTGGCCCTTTGTTTGGAAAGTTTGGAGACCCCTGATCTAATGCTTTGACCAATATTTGGAAGTGCATTCACCCTCACTCTTCCCCACTTCCCCTTTGGGATTGCCCCAGAACTGCATAGCCGCAGTGCTCCAGTGGTTATTATATACAAGGTAACATGACCTCATTCATAGTCCTGAAGAAGGAGACTTAAGCCGACCATAGATTGTTTGAATCTTAGCCGGATCAGCAGGGACCGGTCGAGTTTTAAACCATCTATGGGAAGAATGCCCCTTACAATGAAGGTCTGTGGGAAGAATGCTCCTTACATTGGTGGTCAGTGGGAAGAATGCCCCTTACATTGGAGGTCAGTGGAAAAAATGTCCCTTACATTGGTGGTCAGTGGGAAGAATGCTCCTTGCATTGGTGGTCAATGGGAAGAATGCTCCCTACATTGGTGGTCAGTGGGAAGAATGCCCCTTACATTGGAGGTCAGTGGAAAAAATGTCCCTTACATTGGTGGTCAGTGGGAAGAATGCTCCTTGCATTGGTGGTCAATTCGAAGAATGCTCCCTACATTGGTGGTTAGTGGGAAGAATGCTCCTTACATTGATGGCCAGTGGGAAGAAAACCCTTAGTATGAAGTAGGAAGCATATTGCCCCTTGTCGGTGGTTGCTTATCTGAGAGTCAGAAATTGCTCTTTTCTCATTGAAGCCTTATGCCCTGTACACACAGTCGGACATTGTTCGGACATTTGAACAACAAAATCCATGGATTTTTTCCGATGGATGTTGGTTCAAACTTGTCTTGCATGCACACGGTCACACAAAGTTGACGGAAAATCCGATCGTTCTGAACGCGGTGACGTAAAACACATATGTCGGGACTATAAATGGGGCAGTAGCCAATAGCTTTCGCCTCCTTATTTATTCTGAGCATGCGTGGCACTTTGTGCGTCGGATTTGTGTACACACGATCGGAATTTCCGACAACAGATTTTGTTGTCGGAAAATTTTATAGCAAGCTCTCAAACTTTGTGTGTCGGAAATTCTGATGGAAAATGTGTGATGGAGCCCACACACGGTTGGAATTTCTGACAACAAGGTCCTATCACACATTTTCCGTCGGAAAATCCGACCGTGTGTACAGGGCATAAACCTTCTCTTTTGGAACCTTTTGGGTTTCACGGATTGGAATACACAACGAAGCTCAGATAGTGAAATCCTGACACTTACATGGGAGCGTATTGGGAGGCGTCTCGGACGGATTTCCAGGGTTCGGGTGCTTCCGGATATGCAAATCTCAATGAGCCAACTGGAGGCTTTGCGAAAGGGATTCCATAGAAAGCATCTGCAGTTCTTGGAGTTTCTTTTACTGGCACATTGACCCCCTGGAGCTTCCCATACTTTGTGTCCACTAACGGCCTTAGCTCTGCTTGGCCTGAAATCAGATCGTGGAAAGATTACACACCATCCAGCCTGGTGGCCACTACTCATCCTCCACCTAATAAAATTCACAAAGGGGATCTGTATGTAACTTTCTGCATTGTGTGCAGCACCACTCATCCCTACGGAAGCCGTACTTGTTGTACAGAAACGGTCTTTTAGATTCTGATTGTCTTCATATCTACAGAGAAGAATTTACATTTATAACCTCACTTGCTTTGCATGTTTTGTGAGAACATTAAGAGGGTTATTCTCTGCTGCTATGGAAGGGGTCTGATTATAGCACTTTGTCTTTTACCAATGAATTTTTCAAATCTGATATAGAGTAAAGTTGGCCATATACATGTTTGCAGGCCGAATTAAAAAAAAGCTGACTGATTCCTTCATACATGCTGTATACAGCACACATAATTACATCTGCTTTTCTCTCCATCTTTGTTTAGGCCAGGGGCGGATCCAGGGGGGGGGCAACAGGGCAATTGCCCCCCCCCCGAAATAATAGCACTGTCTGAAATTGTCTCCTGCCACTGCCGGCCCGAGTCTCTCTCTCACATGTGCCGATCAGCAGCGCCGAGAGAGAGACTCGCGTCTATGTGTGTAGTACGGGCAGCAGCAGTCACTCACACTGAAGCTGGATACATACCAGGAGGAGGTGGGTGGAGCTTCTTCCCTGCACTCGTTGCTAGACGCCAGGCGGCCCAGGCGTTAGCAACGAGTGACGTCAGTCACAGTGAGTGAGTCACCGTCACGTCGGAGCGGAGTTCAGACTCGAGTCTCAGCCTCCGCCGCGGCTGACAGTGCGGGCGGCTCCACCGTGGCTGACAGTGCGGGCGGCTCCACAGTGCGGGCGGCTCGGTCAGTGAGTGAGTCGGTGAGTGGGCGGGTGAGGGGGGGTAGCTGGGCAGCTCCATGTGACTGTGAGTGGTCTGCTGGCCAATCAGGGAGCCGGCGGGCACGGGAGCAGAGAGATCACATCTCTCACCACCCTGCGCCCTGCAGTTCCGCCCTCACTGTGAAGGCAGCTGTGTGCAGCAGAGAGATTACATCATCTCTCTGCTGCCTGACGCTGGGACATAGCAAGAGACCACCTTAGCAGGAAAGTGTGACACGGCAGGTGACAATCCGCATCTGGTGGCAGGCGACGTGGCAAGTGACAATCCGCAACGTGTGGCAGGTGACATGGCAAGTGACAATCCACAGCGTGTGGCAGGAGACGTGGCAAGTGACAATCCACAACGTGTGGCAGGAGACGTGGCAAGTGACAATTCACAACTTGTGGCAGGTGATGCGGCAAGTGACAATCCGCATCTGGTGACAGGTGACGTTGGAAGTGACAATCCGCATTTGGTGGCAGGCGACGTGGAAAGTGACACACCCAGGGCTCCCACTGATTCTGCATTATGGTGAGTTGAACTATTTAATTTTATATTACAATGTAAGAATAGAAATAATGCGCTTCAATCATCCTGACACCATAATAACCATGGTGCCGTGATGATTGAAGTGCCAACACCAGCTGTTTCCCCGATAAATTGCCCGCAAAAAAAAGGTATTTTTTGGCAGTGCCCCTCCCGAGATTAGACTCTGGATCCGCCCCTGGTTTAGGCATCATCCAGGGTCACCATCAGTGGTGGCCCATCCATTAGGGACGCAGCGGCCCCGCCCCCCTAATCCATGCGTCCGGCCCCTAATCTACATGCAGGACGCATGGATTATGTGGTTGGCTGGCTGAGGGAAAAGTGAGAAAACTGAGTACCAGCCGCCACTGGTCACCATCTACCTACTAGATTGAGATGCTGGCTCAGAGATGACACAATGATGTAAATCTTGGTGGATTACAGTGATGTACAGTGATAAGCAATATTGGATTGACAAATTGTAAGTGCATTTATTCCTTACAATATACAGTATTTCACAAAAGTGAGTACACCCCTCACATTTTTGTAAATATTTTATTATATCTTTTCATGTGACAACACTGAAGAAATGACACTTTGCTGAGTTATTTTGAGGGGACAGCAAATTTACACTGTTATACAAGCTGTACACTCACTACTTTACATTGTATTTACAAAAATGTGAGGGGTGTACTCACTTTTGTGAGATACTGTACAATAAACCAAGGATTTCTAAACAAAAGGTCAGTTTATTATCTTCAGCCTTTAGAGGGGGCTGGACTGTGGCCATTGGGAGTAAAAATTGTCCTGGCATCAGTGGGAGTACACAATGCATCTTTGGTATTAAGGGGAGGAATAGTGCTCCATTGCTGGTGTCTGTGGGAGGAATAGTGCCCCATTGTTGGTGTTAGTGGGAGGAACAGTGCCCCATTGTTGGTGTCAGTGGGAGAAATGGTGCCTCATTGTTGGTGTCAGGGAGAAGAATAGTGCCCCATTGTTGGTGTCAGAGGAAGGAATCCTGCCCCATTGTTGGCATCTGTGGGAGGAATAGTGCCCCATTGTTGCTGTCAGTGGGAGTAATAGTGCTCTATTGTTGGTGTCAGTGGGAAATGGGGCCCCATTGTTGGTGTCAGCAGGAGAAATAGTGCCCCATTGTTGGCGTCAGTGTAAGGAATAGTGTCCCATCATTGGCGTCAATGGGAAGAATAGTGTCCCATTGTTGGTGTCAGTGGGAGGAATAATGCCCCATTGTTGGTGTCAGTGGGAGAAATAGTGCTCCATTGTTAGTGTCAATGGGAGGAATGCTGCTCCATTGTTGATGTCAGCAGGAGGGATAGTGCCCCATTGTTGGTGTCAGCAGGAAGAATAGTGCCCCATTGTTGGTGTCAGCAGGAGGAACAGTGCCCCATTGTTGGTGTCAGCAGGAAGAATAGTGCCCCATTGTTGGTGTCAGCAGGAGGAACAGTGCTCCATTGTTGGTGTCAGCGGAAAGAATTGTGCCCGATTGTTGGTGCCCCATTGTTGGTGTCAGTGGGAGGAATTCAGTGGAAACATGCCCCAAAGTCTGATAAAGGCAAGCAAAGGGCCACATCCAGTCCCCAATAGTTTGGAGACCACTGCAATTAACGAGTGGTACACACTATGTAGGTTTCCTGTTTTCATGAGCTTATTCCTGGAAGGTGTAAACAGAGATGGTGAATCTCTGAAGCTGGATCATACTGACAGACCTAACCAGGAGCAATAGAGTATTGAGCTTTATTTGACCTCACCTGTATGTGAAGGCCCACCATAATAGGTGAGGTTTTACCAGAAAGAGGCACAGGAGTGATTATTTTATCTTGGAGAAACTTTGCAAGCTCAAGGGGATTCCCATGTATGTACAGAAATACTGAACAGCACAAAGTTGTTGGATTTGACACTTTATTTTGCACGGTTGATGCACTTTACACACTAGAAAATAATTAATCATTTGGGGCTGTTACATAATAGCGCGATAGTCCAGGATTGGATTGTTGTTGGACACATTTATTTTTGGATAATTGATGCACTTGAATTTTAGAAAAAAAATTTGGGGGAATATTAATTCATGTGGGGTTGTTACATATTGGTTACATATTAGTTTTAAGATAGTTGTTACATATTCGTTTTTACATAGTTGTTTTTGTTTTTTTTTTTGTAAAGTAAATAGTTGCAATATTACTATAATGACACTGAGCTGGTATATAGGTCTTTTGGGATTTTAAATGTGCTACACTGTGTTTTATATATCTCTGTTTATAGTGATTCCACATGAGTGTTCCAGCTGTTCTTTTTATATAGTTTCACAATCTATACTTATTAGAATTTGGTAACAATCCAAGGTTTTACTGTGTTTCTATTCCTATTTAGGCACCATATCTGTTCCCATGCCCTCATTTCCCCAGTTCTGCACTGAGAGTCACAAAATATATGGTATGCATGCAATACGGTTTAAGAGGTGAATTTTTCTGTCTTGATTGATGAGATTATGTTGAGTTAGATATACTCTGTACATGTACTGATTATTATCCTATATTTTAGATATTTATTTCCATTGCTGCTTTGAAGAAGCGGATTGCGTCTGCGAAACGCGTCCAGCCTTAATGTTCCTACTACCCCAAATGTAATAATTTGTGCTATCAATTGAAATGTTCATATGATACGCATGATTCATGTGTATAGATAATACTGTATATGGATAGAGACAATATGGAAATGTAATCATTGTCAAAAAGAGATCTGACGTTTGATTGATTTACGTATATAGAGTATTTTTAATTTGTATGAATTAAAAATCTATGTTTTTCTTTAACCTGCTCTCACCTTCCATATGCATATACTGTGTGTAACAGCTGAGTGGGTAGGCTTAAATGCTGAGCAGCCACTTATATGCATCCATAGGAAATGTTTGTCTGTGCCGGGAGCACACTTCCAGCAGAGTAACTAAAATGTTACGGGAAGCTCCTGATGCATTATTGCGATTGGGAGCTTCTGATCATGTGACCACTGTGACAGCCAATCACAATGGTCACATGATTAGAACACCCACCTCCACCTCCCAGCAGTTAGATTCAATTAATGAGCCAGGGGTAGCAATAGTTAAAAAAAAAGTATGTAAATTATTTGATCAGCTCTATTGGAGATATATGCACCTTAAAGGTCCCTTCCTTTTTGGCTTCTCTAGGGATTTAGCCTCTCTTTTTTTCTTAACTTACCTGGGATGTGGTGCTCTTAAAAAATACAATATTTCATAATAATTTAGTTTCATAAATCATCACGCATATTCAGCACGATTTCAAAGCTGCTGGTCAGTGCGAATTTATGTGCAACTTGCCAACATCTGTGTGACTTCATGCAATTGGTGCAAGTCAGAGTCGCACCGATTTGAACGGTTCCATAGATACAAATAGGGTGTGACTTGTCATTCGATTTTAAACTGTCAAATCGCATGACAAGTTGCACCAGTGATAACAGGGGATTAAAGTAACATTCCAAAATATCTTTGCTACAGAACACTTTTCAGCACAGTGGTGTGGTGGTTAGCAGTTCCACCTACAGTGAAGAAAAAAAGTATTTGATCCCCTGCTGATTTTGTACATTTGAAAAAAAAATGATCGGACTATATTTTTAAAGGTCGTTTTATTTTAACAGCGAGAGACAGAATAACAACAAAAATATCCAGAAAAACGCATTTTAAAAAGTTAAAAAGTTGTAAATTGATTTGTATTTTAATGAGTGAAATAAGCAAAACCCTTGTTGGCAATCACAAAGGTCAGACGTTTATTGTAGTTGGCCACCAGGTTTGCACACATCTTAGGAGAGATTTTGTCCCACTCCTCTTTGCAGATCCTCTCCAAGTCATTAAGGTTTAGAGGCTGACGTTTGGTAACTCGAACCTTCAGCTCCCTCCACATATTTTCTATGGGATTAAGGTCTGGAGACTGGCTAGGCCACTGCAGGTTCTTAATGTGCTTCTTCTTGAGTCACTCCTTCGGCCGTGTGTTTTGGGTCATTGTCATGCTGGAATACCCATCCATGACCCCTTTTCAATGTCCTGGCTAAGGGAAGGAGGTTCTCACCCAATATTTGATGTAACATGGCCCGGTCCATCCACCTTTGATGCGGTGAAGTTGTCCTGTCTTCTTAGCAGAAAAACACCCCCAAAGCATAATGTTTCCACCTCCATGACGGTGGGGATGGTGTTCGTGGGATCATAGGCAGCATTCCTCCTCCTCCTAACATGACGAGTTGAGTTAATGCCAAAGACAATGATTTTGGTCTCATCTGACCACAACAAGTTCTCCTCTGAATCATTCAGTTCATTAGCAAACTTCAGACGGGCCTGTACATGTGCTTTCCTGAGCAGGGGGGCCTTTGCAGACACTGCAGGATTTCAGTCCTTCACGGCGAAGTGTGTTACCAATTTTCTTGGTGACTATGGTCCCAGCTGAGTTGAGATCATTGACAAGATTCTTCCGTGTAGTTCTGGGCTGATTCCTCACTGTTCTCATGATCATTGAAACGCCACGAGGTGAGATCTTGTATGGAGCCCCAGACCAAGGGAGATCTTGCTGATTGATAGGGGATCAAATACTGATTTCACTCATTAAAATGCAAATCAATTTATAACTTTTTAAAATTGTGTTTTTCTGGAAATTTTTGTTGTTATTCTGTCTCTCACTGTTAAAATAAACCTACCATTAAAATGATAGACTGATCATTTCTTTGTCAGTGGCCAAATGTACAAAATCAGCAGGGGATCAAATACTTTTTTGTCCCTTACTGTAGCAGCACTAGTGTCATTGGTTCAAATCCCAACAACAGCACTACTTGCATGGGGTTTGAGCGTTCTGCTTGTGCATTTGTCAGTTCCCTCTGGGTACTCCTTTTTCCTCCCATATTCAAAAGACATGCTGGTAGGTTAATTGTCTCCTATCTGAACTAGCCCTAGTAAGTGTATGTATGAATGCAATTCAGGGATCTGACATGTGGGTTTTTAGGGCCTTTTCACACTGCTCTGTGGCAAAATCACGATAAAAACGCATATGCATTTTTAATGCGATTTTACTGTTTCATATGCGTTTCCTGTGCATTTCTGGTGCAATTTCCATGCATTTCAATGGGAAGCTGCATTTTTGGTGTGGTTTTCAACACGGCACCAAAGATGCAGCATACAGGACTTTTCAAAAGGCACCGCACCCACAGCACAGTGGTGTGAAAATTCTCATTGGATTAAAGGGAAACATTTTTCTTGCGTTTTTCTTGCAGAGCAAAAATGCAGGAAAAACGTATCAGTGTGAAAGGGGCCTTACAGACATAGTTTCTGGAGCTGGAAAACATGGAGCACTACCCACCTTGATATACATTGTATAAATCACTACAGACAATGTACCAAGATCAGAGAAGCTGGTAAACATTACTAGAGGACAAAGAAACTCTCTGAAATGAGAATAAGTATAAAGATCTCACCGATCCCGAGAACGGCCAACGAGGACAGACAGAGGAGAGCGCAGAACTTCATCTTCCTTCAACCCTTGGTTGCCCGGGTCAGTCTGGGATTCTGATATTTAAAATTAGATTATTGTATTGTTAAATATCTCAGTGTTTCTATTTGCTACACAATAGGATAGACACACCCCTCTGTCAAAAGAAACTTAACAACCTGACCACCAGTCTAAAGTTCCAAATGCACTTCGATAAGCTTTCCTAGCTTTGTGGAGCAAAGTTATTAACCATTTCAGTCTCAGGTTTTGTTTTAAAACATCATCTGGACTGAGCTGCTCCCATGTCCCCTGCTGACATCCAGGCCTGGAACCGCCTGCTGTCACTAGGAATGAGCCGAATTGCCCTGAGTTCAGTTCCAGCAGGGTCTTCAAAGAAGTTTGGATGCCGAACCCAAACACTATTGAAATTAATGGGAACTGAATTCGTCAGATTAAAAAATACCCATTTACTGGTCTAATAGGAAAAATAGCATTAGGGGTGGGCACTGTTCTGAGGAATATGTACCAGTGCAAAAAAATAAATAAAAAATGACATTTGTCCAAAAGCAGTGATTTCTTTTTTAAGCACTGACTTTTACAAATTAAATTGTCCACAAATGACATTTCCCTTCTGCCTTTTATTTAACAAAATATTTGGGGGACCTTTGGAGGATCATTCTTTTTTTTTTTTCTTTGTAAATGTCACCTTTTTTGTTGTTAAGCTTATCCTACAGTAAGAATGTAAAAAATGTGTAAAATTAGTCCCCTCCAAAATACATACTAGACTCCTTGAGTCTGGTGTAGGGGTCCCCATGCAAAAAAATTAAAATATTTGCATAATATACCCCTAAAAATCCACACCAGAGCTTTAAGCCCTGTAGACATGGGCCAAATGTCAGGAGACTTCCGCCGGATCAATAAAAACCAGCCAACATTCGGCCTGTGTGTAAAGCACCCCGTCCCATAGAAGCCGGCCAGTCGGAAAACCAACAGCCGACCGGCTCCCAAACAGTGCTCTCAGCCAATGGCGGAGAGCGCTGATCAGAGTGTTCTGGCAGGGGGCCATCACCCTGTCGGGAAACAACAGCTCAGTGGGGGAGATCGCTGTACTTACTTCGGATGTTAGTACAGCTCCTCCAACCGGAGCGGACAGTTTTTTGGTTGAATGAAAAAAAAAAAACTCATAGTGTGTACCTGGCTTTAATCTGAGCATGCAGCCTGGCTGGCTAGGAAGGAAGGGGGGAGTGTGTATCCTCTCCTCCTGAAATATACCAGGTTACATAGCTTCAACATGGGGGGACCCTCTGGCACAGCTTTTTTTTCCCATGATGAGGACAAGGGCCTCTTCCTTACAACTCAAGGGTGGCGGTTGTGGGGTTGGCAGGCAGGGAGCTTATTAGAATCTGGAAGCCCCTTTAAAAATAAGGGGGCCCCGGACACAACCCCCACTGAGTAAGAAATCCAAACACACTATTCTCCATCCACATTTCTGGAAAATGGCTTTGACTGTAAGTAGGTGCTGCAGTGACCACCAGCTGGAAATCACTCTGAATAGGTAAGGGGTACATAGTGCTGCTACTCATTCAGGAAAAAAAATATAATCAAGAAAAAGGTATGGGGGATGTCAGCAAATAATGCCCCACGACAAAGGAAAGGTTAATGGACTATCTTGGTACCCAGGGAATGAACAGTTGAATATAAAAAATATTTTTTATTGTAGAAAACAACTTGATACACATTAATACAATCCCCTTCCCCCCTCCTTTTTTCCCTTCCCTCACTTCCCCCCTCTTCCTCCCACTTTCTCTTTTCTTTTTCCATCTACCTGTGTGCTATTGGACCCACTCCAGTTATTTTATATTACATAACATCAATATGTTTTTTTCAGTTACCGCATTTCTTCAGTTCCTCCCGTGTTCGCCGCGGGGGGGAATACCCTTTTGGGTGCCTCATATTGTGCCGCCCGTGAACCCGAATGACCCCGATTCGGGTTTCCATCGGTAAGCCAGGCTCGCCTGTAACAAATTTACTCCAAGTACCAATGTATCTATTTTGTAATAGTATAATTTCCCCTTTTCTTTCCCTTCCCCTTTACTATTCTGTGATCAATTTAATTGTAAGACTGTATTTCTTCATAGATGTATAAGGTCAATTCCTCCTGAAGAAGCGAATCAATTCGCGAAACATGTAGAGGATCACATTTTGGAGGCTCCACTACTTTGAGGGGTTCCCACTGTTTAAGTCTGTATCATCTTGCTATTGTATGCAACCAATTATTTTCTATATTGCTTGTATTAATGTGTATCGAGTTGTTTTCTACAATAAAATATATTTTTTATTTTCAACTGTTCATTCCCTGGGTACCGATTAACTTTCCCTTTGTCATGGGCATTTTTTGGAGTAGCTTCTGACATCCCCCATACCTTTATCATTGTAAGCACGAGGATGATGGTATCCGTCCCTATCTCTATTTACTTATTCAGATTGAGGCACTCTTCTTCATATAACCAAGAAAGAAAGACACCCAAACATTTGAAAAGTTCTCTATTCAAAAAATTGAAAATCCCCTCAAAAAGTCCCTCTTATATCCATCGTTGATCACAATGCCCCGTCCATTAAAAATAAAAACCTAAGAAATAATTGCTCCGAGCTGGTTTAACTTTTAAAAGAAAGATGCCCACATCCTAAATAATATAGAGAGAAAATTGGATAGATTGGGGCAGCAGAATTTTCCCAGTGCCTTCAGAGGACAATACAATTTAAAAAAATAATAAATGTTATTTGTATACACATACAATATATAAAAAGACAATCCATCAGGACAAGATACAGGCACAACAATTCCCACTTAGCGTGTTCTACATCCTCATCAAGGGAGCCACATCTACCTGAGGAGTTACTCCAGGGGGATTTTGTGTAGGCCGTCAAGCTCTCAACATGTTTCATGGTTACCCGCCTCTTCAGGAGAATATAGAGGGGGTGCATACTAAAATACAAATGGAAAACGTAAGTATGTATATATGCACAACCTCTGACGGCACTGGGAAAATCCTGCTGCCCCACTCTATCCAATTTTCTTCTCTAAATTAAAAACCTGGTGGAGCCAGTGCACGCAGCCAATCCTGACAGTATTGCTTGTCAAGTCATAGTTCCCTGAGCTGTAATCAGCTATGTAGGGTAAGGGGCAGGGTGTTAGGAAGATTAACTGCATGGTCATGTCTGAAGATCTGTCCTTACATTTGTGGACCAATACAGAGTCAGGGCAGTGCGTGCATCCATGTGTGTGAATTAGCGTGCATTTCCACAACTGACTTTTGGTGCCCAGAGGTTAATTTAAAGCTCAATATATTTAAGGAGAGGTGCTAAATAGTGGTCATCTCTTGTGACTCATGGCCAAATCTGCATCCTGTTATCTTGTATCTGACCTGGCTTGTCCCTTGACCCCGCTTTTTTCTGATCTCGTCTGCTGTTTTGGTACTTCTGCTGCTTGACTAATATTGACCCCGGCCTGACTTCTGATCCTCCTTTTGGCTTCTGATTTGGTGCCCCTCTAACTCGGTTGTTGCTGACTCTGGCTCATCTTGACTATGGCATTGTTTCCTTTACCTCATGTACTCCATCTGTATGCCACCATTCTGCACAAGCTCCGGTCTGATCAGCCACAGCTTCTCAACAGCATCCAGACTGTCGTCTGACCACCCCCGATGGCCCCCAAGCCAGGACCTACCACAGGATTCTGTGCCACTCCTCATCCTGCCACACTCTTTCACCTACCCCAGGGAGTATTGGACAGGAGGTGCAAGGGGAGTCTTCTCATCAGCTCAGCTACTACTAGGTACGTGACATGAGGATAGTGGTGACAATATTGACCAAATATGGCCAAGACCATATTTGATCAAGGACAAAAAAGGTCAGTGACCATATTTAGGCAGTGATGTCACTGCTATGCCCACCCCTTTGCTTACGTGGCCATTGATTTCCAGCATTATAAGCCAATGTGGCGGCAGAAGTTTCTAGGGACACAGCAGGTGCCAGTATTGCTTGACTGGGTAATTGTCAAAGTTTTATGCCAGCCATAGACGGTATCAAATCTGCTGAAATCCTGCTGAACTGGCCGAGATTCTAACCTTGTATGGGCGGGCTGAATGTACCCAAGTTGATCGATCAGTCAACTTGGGTACAGCCAGCCTATTGGATTTCACATGCGGTTATTGATAGTTGATGTTATAGCCGCTACCAATAAGCACTTTGTTCTTCTGGTGGGGACGACCACCAGGTGGACACAATGGCTCAGTGGGAGGGAATTGACTGTGTTGATGGGAGAATCTAAAATTAAGGGTAAGTGCAACGCAATATATGAGAACTAGTAAATAATAATAATGCAGGATGAATCCAAAATGGGTTAGTATTAAATGTCCATAGGACAAATCCAAATTGTGTGGAATTCCAATGATGTAATCGGTCTTATATAGCTTCACCCAAAAACAATAAATGTGCTTACCAGATTCTGTGGACCTCTGCAAGCAGAGGTCAAACTCACATGTATCCCCACAGGGATGATGGTAATTCCTGGTTAGGGATGAGCCGAACACCCCCCGGTTCGGTTCGCACCAGAACCTGCGAACAGACCGAAAATTTGCACGAACGTTAGAACCCCCATTGAAGTCTATGGGACTCGAACGTTCAAAATCAAAAGTGCTAATTTTAAAGGCTAATTTGCATAGTATTGTCCTAAAAAGGGTTTGGGGACCCGGGTCCTGCCCCAGGGGACATGTATCAATGCAAAAAAAAGTTTTTTCGGAAGCAGTGATTTTAATGATGCTTAAAGTGAAAAAAAAAAGTGAAATATTCCTTTAAATATCGTAACTAGGGGGTGTCTATAGTATGCCTGCAAAGTGGTGCGTGTTTCCCGTGCTTAGAACAGTCCCTGCACAAAATTACATTTTTAGAGTAATAAAAGTCATTTAAAACTGCTTACGGCTTTAATGTAATGTCCGATCCCGGTAATATGGATAAAAATCAGCGAGACAAACGGCATGGGTACCCCCCCCCCCCCAGTCCATTACCAGGCCCTTTGGGTCTTGTATGGATATTAAGGGGAACCCCACACCCAAATTAAAAGTAGGAAGGAAGTAGGAAGTAGTTTGCAAGTAGGAGTCGTTTGTAAGTTGGATGTTTGAAAGTAGGGGCCTGTCCTATATACTCTGCAGAAATTGGGGCCTTAGGTGTTGGTGTTGCCACAACACTGTAAGTCCTCACAGTTACTCTTGGTGGGAGCTGGAACGGGCCCTGCTGTGACATTTTAGATCAAGAATTGTAATTGCATGCAGGGGCAGAAAAATTGGGCCTTTGGTGGTGGTGGTGCTGGTGCCACAACACTGTAAGTTCTCACAGTTTCTCTTTTGGGGGCACAGAAACGGGCCCTGCTGTGAAATATTAGATCAAGAATTGTAATTACATGTCCCTGTTGAACAGGGGCAGAAAAATTGGGCCTTAGGCACTGGTGCCACAACACTGCAACCCCTCACAGATACTCTAGTTGGAGCGCAGTAATGAGCCCTCCGGCAAAATATTGCATCAAAAATTGTAATTACATGCCCCTGTTAAACAGGGGCTGAAAAATTCGGCCTTAGGCACTGGTGCTGGTGCCACAACATTGCAACCCCTCACAAATACTCTAGTTGACTGCAGCAACGAACCCTCCTTGCAAAATATTGCATTAAAAATTGTAATTACACGCCCCTGTTAAACAGGGGCTGAAAAATTGGGCCTTAGCCACTGGTGGCGGTGCCCAGAACCAAAAATATTCTTACAAGCTATCAGCATGATCATTGAGGAGGAAGAGGATAGTCACTCAGCATAACAGGATAGTCACTCAGCATCAGCATAGGCAGTCTTGAAGGGATCTGACATTTCAAAAATGTATTCGGTTACATCAGCATCAGGTGCTTGGTAGCTGGTGGTGATCCAAGACTGATTCATTTTTATGAAGGTCAGTCGATCGACCGAGTCGGTGGACAGACGCACCCTGTGATCTGTTACAAAACTTCCAGCAGCACTGAATGTGCGTTCCAAAAGAACGCTGGATGCAGGACAGGCCAGTAGCTCAATTGCATACTGTGCAAGCTCTGGCCAGTGATCCATCCTCAAGACCCAGTAACCCAGAGGCTTTTCGGTGGGAAAGGTGTCCAAGTCTGATCTTGCCCCTAGGTATTCCTGCACCATGTAAAACACACGCTGGCGATGGTTGCTGGAACCGATCATACCTTGGGGCTGCGGACTAAAAAATTGTCTGAACACATCGGTCAGACGGCCACCTTCTCCACCGCTCCTTCTTTGACTGATCGAAGCCCCACCAACACGTTGTCCAGGAACAGGAGTTTGTTACCTCCCAGTCTCTGGGAACACAAGGCCTCCCGAAGATGTTTCATCCTCTGCTCCCTCTGCGACAGCAAGATAAGGTCCGCAACCTTACCCTTGTAACGTGGATCAAGAAGGGGTTGCCAACAAGTATTGATCCCTCTCCTTGATACCACAAATACGAGGATCCTTCCGCGGGCTTTGCAGGATCAGGGAGGCCATGCAGCGTAGGTTTGCTGAGGCATTCGGTCCGGAGTCCTCTGGGTCACTAAGTACAACATGATCCGCAGCCACCTCCTCCCAGCCACATGCAAGTCCATGGTTTTCTTGGGACTGTAAATGATCCTTTAAAGACTGCTGCTGATGCTGTGTGCCAGGCTCCTCCTCCATGCTGACACAATCCTCCTCTTCCTCCTCCTACACCTCCTCCTCCTCTTCCTGTGTGATCGGCGGGCATGCAGGAACACTGTGTGGATAAAGGGGGCCTTGAAAGCTAAGGAATTCCTCCTCTTCCTGCCTCTGTTCTGCCTCAAGTGCCCTGTCCATTATTCCCCGCAGCAGGTGGACAAGAGGAAAAGTGTCACTGATGCATGCACTGTCACTGCTCACCATCCTTGTGGTCTCCTCAAATGGTGACAGGACAGTGCATGCATCCCTGATCATGGCCCACTGGTGTGGGGAAAAAAAACAAGCTCCCCTGAACCTGTCCTGGTGCCATAGTCGCACAGGTACTCATTGATGGCCCTCTGCTGCATGTGCAGCCGCTGCAGCATGGCCAACGTTGAGTTCCACCTGGTGGGCATGTCACAGATTAGGCGGTTCTTGGGCAGCTTAAATTCCTTTTGGAGGTAAGCCAGCCGAGCACTGGCATTATATGACCTGCGGAAATGCACACAGACTTTCCTGGCCTGCCTTAGGACATCCTGTAAGCCCGGGTACCTGCCCAAGAACCGCTGCACCACCAAGTTAAGGACGTGAGCCAAACAGGGCACATGGGTCAGTTGTCCCTGTCTGAGGGCGGAGAGGGGGTTGGTGCCATTGTCGCAAACCACCATACCTGCCTTAAGCTGGCGTGGTGTCAACCACCTCTGAACCTGCCCCTGCAGAGCTGACAGAATCTCTGCCCAAGTGTGGCTCCTGTCACCCAAGCACACCAGCTCAAGCACTGCATGGCATCTTTTGGCCTGCGTGCTTGCGTAGCCCCTTGAACGCCTACGGAGCACCGCTGGTTCCGAAGTCAAATCAGCACAGGAAGAGGCCATGGAGGAAGAAGAAGAGGAGGGGGTGGAGGAGAGAGGTGTGGCAGAATCACCACTAGTAGTATTTTGGAGGCGTGGTGGCAGAACAACCTCCAACACTACTGCACCCTGTCCTGCATCCTTCTCAGCTGCCAGAAGAGTCACCCAGTGCGCAGTGAAAGATAGGTAACGTCCCTGTCCATGCCTGCTGGACCATGACTCAGCGGTAATATGCACCTTACCGCTGACCGCCCTGTCCAGCGAGGCCAAGACATTTAAGTGCACACTCTGCAGAGGACGCAGTGCACTAACTGTAAATACTGTAGCTGCCTGCCTGTGGTATTAATAGGAGCAGAACGACAGCAATTGTCTCCAGGTAGCTTTAGGTGCACACCGTGCAGAGGACGCACTACACTAACTGTAAATGCTGTAGCTGCCTGCCTGTGGTATTAATAGGATCAGAAGAACACCACTAATTTTTTTCAGGTAGCTTTAGGTGCACACTGTGCAGAGGACACAGTACACAAACTGTAAATACTGTAGCTGCCTGCCTGTGGTATTAATAGGAGCAGAACAACAGCAATTGTCTCCAGGTAGCTTTAGGTGCACACTGTGCAGAGGATGCACTACACTAACTGTAAATACTGTAGCTGCCTGCCTGTGGTATTAATAGGATCAGAAGAACACCACTAATTTTCTTCAGGTAGATTTAGCTGCACACTGTGCAGGGGACGCACTACACTAAATTGTAAATACTGCAGCTGCCTGCGGTACTGTACTAATAGGATCAGAAGAACACCACTAATTTTCTTCAGGTAGCTTTAGGTGCACACTGTGCAGAGGACGCACTACACTAACCTGTAAATACTACAGCTGCCTGTGGTACTGTACAAATAGGATCAAAAGAACACCACTAATTTTCTTCAGGTAGCTTTAGGTGCACGCTGTGCAGAGGACGCACTACACGAACTTGTAAATACTGCAGCTGCCTGCGGTACTGTGCTAATAGGATCAGAAGAACACCACTAATTTTGTTCAGGTAGCTTTAGGTGCACACTGTGCAGAGGACACAGTGCACTAACTGTAAATACTGTAGCTGCCTGCCTGTGGTAGTAATAGGAACAGAACAACAGCAATTGTCTCCAGGTAGCTTTAGGTGCACACTGTGCAGAGGACGCACTAGACTAACTGTAAATGCTGTAGCTGCCTGTCTGTGGTATTAATAGGATCAGGGGAACACCACTAATTTTCTTCAGGTAGCTTTAGGTGCACACTGTGCAGAGGACACAGTGCACTAACTGTAAATACTCTAGCTGCCTGCCTGTGGTATTAATAGGAGCAGAACAACAGCAATTGTCTCCAGGTAGCTTTAGGTGCACACTGTGCAGAGGACGCACTACACTAACTGTAAATGCTGTAGCTGCCTGCCTGTGGTATTAATAGGATCAGAAGAACACCACTAATTTTCTTCAGGTAGCTTTAGGTGCATACTGTGCAGAGGACACAGTACACTAACTGTAAATACTGTAGCTGCCTGCCTGTGGTATTAATAGGAGCAGAACAACAGCAATTGTCTCCAGGTAGCTTTAGGTGCACACTGTGCAGAGGATGCCCTACACTAACTGTAAATACTGTAGCTGCCTGCCTGTGGTATTAATAGGATCAGAAGAACACCACTAATTTTTTTCAGGTAGCTTTAGGTGCACACTGTGCAGAGGACACAGTACACTAACTGTAAATACTGTAGCTGCCTGCCTGTGGTATTAATAGGAGCAGAACAACAGCAATTGTCTCCAGGTAGCTTTAGGTGCACACTGTGCAGAGGATGCCCTACACTAACTGTAAATACTGTAGCTGCCTGCCTGTGGTATTAATAGGATCAGAAGAACACCACTAATTTTCTTCAGGTAGCTTTAGGTGTACACTGTGCAGAGGACACACTACACTAATTGTAAATACTGTAGCTGCCTGCCTGTGGTAGTAATAGGATCAGAAGAACACCACTAATTTTCTTCAGGTAGCTTTAGGTGCACACTGTGCAGAGGATGCACTACACTAACTTGTAAATACTACAGCTGCCTGTGGTACTGTACTAATAGGATCAGAAGAACACCACTAATTTTCTTCAGGTAGCTTTAGGTGCACACTGTGCAGAGGATGCACTAAACTAACTTGTAAATACTGCAGCTGCCTGCGGTACTGTACTAATAGGATCAGAAGAACACCACTAATTTTCTTCAGGTAGCTTTAGGTGAGCACTGTGCAGAGGACGCACTACACTAACTTGTAAATACTGCAACTGCCTGCAGTACTGTACTAATAGGATCAGAAGAACACTAATTTTCTTCAAGTAGCTTTAGGTGCACACTGTGCAGAGGACGCACTACACTAACTGTAAATACTGTAGCTAATAGGACTAATAGGATCAGAAGAACAATTTTCTTCAGGTAGCTGTAAATACTGTAAAAACACCTGCCTGCCTGTCAGTAGTAGGAACAGAATAACAGGAACGGATCTAGCTAAACTGAATACAGTATATATAGTATATATATATGTATATATATATATATATATATATATATATATATATATATATAAACACCTAGGATGTATATATATACACAATACACTGTAAGTGCAGCTAACTGACTCGCCTGCCTACTCTATCTAACTTAAATCAAATGACACTGTCTCTCTGTCTATCTATCTCTCTCTCAACACCGGAACACACTACACAGGGCCACCGTGCAAGCAGCCTTATATAGTGTGGGGCGTGTACTAAACCCCCTGAGCCATAATTGGCCAAAGCCACCCTGGCTTTGGGCAATTATGGCTCCCTGTACAGACAGCGCTGTGATTGGCCAAGCATGCGGGTCATAGTGCATGCTTGGCCAGTCATCAGCCAGCAATGCACTGCGATGCCGCAGTAAATTATGGGCCGTGACGCGCCACTCGAATTTGCCGCAAACAGCCCATATCGTTTGGAATTCGGCGAACGACCAAACAGGCAATGTTCGAGTCGAACATGCGTTCGATTCGAACACGAAGCTCATCCCTATTCCTGGTATTTTCTCTGGAGAACTCAATGGAACCTGGAGAACCAGCCGTCCAAAGGATTTCTAATCAATTTTTGTCGTCACGAAGTGTGCAACAGGATGAGCGAGAGGACCCCAAGGTGTGCATAGTCAGATGCAGAAAGTAAGGCGTTGATTTACTAAAGGCAAATAGACAGCGCACCTTGCAAAGTGCAGTTGCTCCAGAACTTACTAAAAGAAGGGAAGCGCTGCTGATTTCCATCATCCAATCACGTGCAAGCAAAAATTCGTTTTTTTTTTTTGTTTTTTTTTACCTTTCCCTGCATGTGTTTGGGTATTCATTACAAAGTGAAGCTTTACATTATTTATTAAGCTCTGGAGCAACTGCACTTGTATAATGCAACTTTGCAAAGTGCACAGTCTATTTGCCTTTAGAAAATCAACCCATATGCCTGGTGGGTGTCACTAATGAAATCCCCAGTAAGTGATCCAGGCCACCAGGCTCCACCCATAACCAAAGTGTCACTTTTGTGTAAAGGGACCTTTTATATAGTTTCTCTCCCAGATTACATAAAAAAATGATACTGCTAAGGCTGATGCCTCTCTGACAACCAAATAAGAGTTTGTGTTGCTCACCCCATCTACCCACCTCCTCTCTGAGCAGCATGGTCATTCTCCTGAGCAGAATCGTTTGGTGTTTTTTTTATTGTTGGAAAACAATGTCAGCGTTCCCCTTTAATATAAAGAAGGATTCCAGGTTACATCCAGCTCATCTTCTGGATGGATATGAGATTAATATTTCCACATCTGGATGATTTGTCATGAGTATAAAATATACAGGGCACAACCAGGTAAGTACAAGAAATAACAATGTAATTTTATTGTTTCCACAAGAAATGTAGATTATATGATACAAAGTAACAATTTATGTGAAATGTTTTCTGTATTGCCGGCTGTGATGTTATTGGGTGATCAGTGATTTCATCGCTCGTATCCAGAAACCAGCATCACATGTTTCCATTGGTCACAGGCAACTACTGTTCCTCCCAGTCTGGATCTGGATATTGGAGGACAGGAAGTTATGTGATAGAGGAGATAGTCATCAACACCTGAAATATCGCTTAAAAATTTTCATTTTCACCCGCTCTTAACAAAATCTTTATATTTTAAGATGAGAAGATTGACATTCCCACAAACAGGAAGTGACAGATCTCTAGACCGACCGACGCGACCCACAGAGTTTTGGGACTTGAATTTCATTTTTGCCTGATCATCAGAAGACATCACAAACATCCACATACTCCCCTGTCTGGAGGGGTAATATTATCAACTTAAAGCGGAGTTCCACCCAAAAGTGGAAGTTCTACTTATGTGCTCCCCCTCCGGTGCCACATTTGACACCTTTCAGGGGGGAGAGGGCAATGGGTACCTTTTTTTGACAGGTACTCTTCCCCACTTCCGAGAGACGGTGCTACGACGCCATCCCTCGGACGTTCGGCCCCCCTCCTGCTTCCTCTGCCAGTTAGAAAGTGTAGTGTGCTTGGCGCATGTGCAGTAGGGAATTGGCTGTGAAGTTGAAAGGCTTCACTGCCGGTTTCCCTTGCCATGAATGGCGATGGCAGCACCTGAGAGCCGATCCGAAAATTGGCTGGGGTGCCGACATCGCGCGTACCCTGCACAAGTAAGTGTGTCCTAATATTAAAAGTCAGCAGCTACAGTATTTGTAGCTGCTGACTTTTATTTTTTTCATGGGGGGGCTGGAGCTCCCCTTTAAGGGAAAAAAGCAGCTTAGGCTGCAATACTCATTCTCTCAGTACCTCTTCTCCACCCCAAGATGTCCCCAGTCCATCTGGAAATTATCATTACATGTTCCTATTTCATCTGCACATGAATGATAACTTGCAGAGACATATGTAGCACTCTCTACCAGTAGGTAGGTGCTAGTAAGGGTTATATTACTAGGGTTTGTTCAGCACAGGCAAATTTAGGCAGGCTTATGCTGCATGCTAGGCCTGTCTGTTTTGATCTGGGGGCTGGGAGTGGTTAGAGTAGCAGTGGGTGTGACCACCTGTGCTCCAGTTCTGAGGCGCCTCCCCTACTTCCAGGGAGAATGTTCTGGAAGAGAGGCTGGGCCAAGAGCTGGAGTGGCAGGCAGGTCATGTGGGAGCTCTGACCAATCCCCATCTGGTGTTGGCAGGGGTGGGCCTGTTATTAGAGCTGAGGTCACATGCCACTGGGGGAGAAGTCGGCTGGGTGAAGTGAGGAATGGGGTGCTAGACAACCGCAGGATGACACCCCCATCTGGGGGGGTGGTGTACCGATCGCAGGAGGAGGCCCGGGGAGAGTTGTGAAGGAACATTGCCTCTACACGGTCATTGGCAATGTCTCTGTCACCACACGGTCGGTGGCAGGGAACTCCTGGAGCAGAGGTGCAGGAGAAGCTGTCAGAACGCATGTTGCAGACAAGTTCCTCATCCAGGACTCAGGGCTGGAAGGTCAGTAAATGTTACCACAGTGGATGGCTGGAGGTGCCAGGGAATCTGTGAGGGAACCCTGCTTCTACACAGTCATTAGCAGAGTCTTCATCATGCACACGGTGGATGGTGGGGAGTCCTGGATCAGAGGAGAGACTGTGGGGATCTGTGTCAAATCAGTGTGGCCGGAGGGCACATGGTTTGCAAGTTGGGTTGGCTGGGAGCAGTAGTCCATTTCCTAGAAGACAGGTTTTTAACCTACTAGGCCTCCGGGGAGAGGTTCTGTAGGCCTCAGGCCTAGTAGCAGCGAGCCACCAGAGCCAGTAGAGGGGCTTATTCAGAGTGAGTTCATACTACCCAATAGAAGAGGATGTGTCATACTTCAAATAGCAACTACAAGTGTGTGCAGGAGGAATCAAGTCTGTACAGGAGGAAGCAAGTTTTGGGCAGGAGGTGAAGAGATCTAAGACCATTACTTTTACATGGTCATAAGTGATGTTTCTGTCCCTCACGCGGTGATGGATGGAGAACTCTTAGAGACAGTAGTCTGCATGGAGATGCAGGAGGAGTAACAGTCTGCATGGAGATGCAGGAGAAGATTTATACTTAGTCTAACATGCACAATCTTCAGGCTCTAACTTTGTTCAAAGTGTACTGAAATCTTTAAATATGATGGCAACGATTAATTCTATGGGCATCCCATATCCCTATCCCTATCCAAGTTGTACCCCCCAATAAAACAACAAAAACAAAGCTTGCAAAAGACTGTTCATTGTCTCTGGAAAGGATGCATAAAGTCTGGCAGTGGGGTGATTTGGTGGATTGTTTGTCAGTAGTGCTAACACCATGGCTACACATATTTTTTAACATATGTATATTTAACAAGTATGTAACAAGTTCCAGTTCACAAATATACAATACACACAATACACAACTCTATTAGTACTAATGTCTCTAAACTGAACAGAACTCAATTGCCTTTAGCTCTCATAACTACTCACATAAGTCACACTACAAACAAACCAAAAACAAACACTTTAACCTGAAACCACACAAAACAATTAAGTCCAACACATGCCTGCAAAAAAAGACTACCAGCCTCCAACCTCCCCTCATAGCCGGTCCAACTCACTCCTGCAAAAAAGACACTGTGGCACTCTTGCTGGTGAAGAGAGCAAGTGGTACAAAATAGGGGAAAGATTTATGGCATTTTTATTATTTATTTATTTTTTTACTAGTAATGTCGGTGATCTGCGATTTTTAGCAGGACTGGATAGATCAGACACTTTTGACACTTTTTTGGGACCAGTGACATTTATGCAGTGATCAGAGCTAAAAATAGCCACTGATTACTGTATAAATGTCACTGGCAGGGAAGGGGTTAACACCAGGGGGAGATCAAGGGGTTAAGTGTTCCCTAGGAAGGTGTTTCTAACTGTGGGCGGAGGGGACTGACTGGAGGAGGAATGAGATCGCTGTTTCTGATCACTAGGAACAGCAGATCTCTCTCTACTCCCCTGTCAGAACAGGGATCTGTTTGTTTACATACACAGATCCCCGTTCTAGCTCTCTGTGGAGCCATCGCGGACATCGCAGCTGCCGGCCACGAGCATCGGCTCTGGCATCGCACCGAAGGCACCTCCGGTGGCGTGCGTGTGCCCCCTAATGCTCCTAAAGTGCCCGTCATACACCTACGGCAATTCGCGCAGTCGTGCCAACCTACTGCAGTATAATGACGGAGGCTGGTTGGAAATCGGTTAAAGTACAGTATAACTAAAGGCAAAACTTTTTTTGTTTTGGATAGAGTGGAGAGGGATTAGAAAAACCAAGGTCAGTTTTGTATTTCTGTCTGTGCCCCCTTTAGGGAGATTCATCCCATTTGTTCTGTTTACCATTATCAGTGAAAGTAAAAGAATATGCCAAATTTTGAGTTGTCCCCAAAAGAGTAATAGAGGGGAAATTTTCCAATGGGCACTTTAGTTCTGGTGACCTGGGAGTCCCCAAGGAATTCTCTGAATTTGCAGGGATTTCTTCCCACTTCCTGTTCGGCTATGGACAGGCAGTGCAGTGAAATCTCCGCAATGGAGGACACAGATGGCGAAAAAAATCTGACAGGGGGTTATAACCCTCCCTTGCTCTATCCAAAATGAAAAAAATACAGTACGTTTTGCCTATACTTCTATCTTAAGTAAAGTGCTTGAAACATTGTCCATGCCTGGTCTGAAGTTACTAAAGAGGGTGTATCGTAAGTAACCAGCACACATCTAGTTAACAAGTGGTTCTTTAACACATTGGCATATGAAGATATAAATGTAGAATGAAGCAGAAGTGTAACAAGCAACCTGGCGCTGGCATGGTCTCTAGCAGTGAGGGGGTGTGTGGGCAATTCGACCGTGTGTGGGCTTCATCAGACCTGCAGCGGACATTTTCGGTCGAAAATCTGATGGACTTTAGATTTGGAACATGTTTCAAATCTTTACGTCGGAACTCCGCCAGACCCAGTTCCTATCGAAAAGTCCGCTCGTGTGTATGCTAGTCCGACGGACAAAAACTGACACAAGGGCAGCTATTGGCTACTGGCTATCAGCTTCCTTATTTTAGTCTGGTTGTACGTCATCACGTACGAATTCGTTGGACTTTGGTGTGATCGTGTGTAGGCAAGTCCGTTCGTTGGGAAAGTCCGTTGGAAGTCCGTCGAAAGTGCGTCGGATAGTCCGTCAAACCAGTCCGGTCAAAAAGTCTGCTCGTGTGTACGCGGCATAAGAGTAGCGGTCCGCCTAAGGTTGAGTATTCCCCCATGGCAGCCTCAGCCTTGTCCCTAGGCACTGGTAAACACAGTACAAAGTAAAGGTACCTCAAGTGTACAAAGTGTCTAACGTAGACCAGAAGAACCCATGCGAGGCAGGCCTTCCATGTGACCCAAGTACTTGGCGCCCAACAAGTTAATGGAAAAACATGGACGTAACAGCAACCACCACTCCTGCCCACGTGTAGTATAGGAGCCTGCCTGACTGGATACAAAGTGAATGGGTTGTTTAGGTGGGTCCTCATATTATATAGTTTTGGTACATCTAAGGCTAGGTTCAGATCTTTGCGTGTTGGGAACTGTGCAAAATCACATTCTTGCATTTTTGCATGCGCCAAGCCACATTGTGCCGCAGTACCATGTTGTTCGGTGCGGAATGTTTTTGGAAAAGAGTTAGGGACTTCTTTTCTGCGATTCTCACGCATAATGCACCCCATTGAAATACATTGCCTGCCTTATACCTGTAGGTGTGAACCAAGTCTAAAGGGAATTGTACAATCAGATTGTATAGTGTATGGCCAGCTTTTTTGATACAACTAGTTTTGATCAATTTCTGTTGCTAAAAGTAACCTCTTTTTTTACCCGGCATTCTCCAAACCGGGTAATTCCCCTCCTTTTTCTATAGTATGCCTAATGGTTACAGCAACAACACCACCCAAGGTGAATGATCAGTGATTGGTCACCTAATGTATTTTAACATCCACCAGTGAATTGCTTGCACATTCCCCTTCCCCTCTCCCCCATTTTTTCTACATATGCTGGTAGAGAGCATCACTTGGGTGAAGATTCAAACTGAAGACCAGGTGGTGGGGTGGGTCGGAGTAGTCGTGACCCGCAGCCCAGTTAATTCCTCAGTGCCGTGGTGCTAGGTATGAATGTCTTGAAGGACATTAATCTGCCCCGCCTGTTGGACAGGCCTGTGGCTGCGTGTGGGCAGTATGGTTCAGAGTACTTCAGGTTTTGTGGCACAACACAGAGCTACTAAGAGGCAACCTGAACAAGTAGGGGTGGTCCGTACCCTCCCGAAGCAAAAATTAGTTTTGGATTCGCTGTAAGGGGTAATCTGGTCCCTGCCAGTGGGAGCCCACAGGAAGCTACAAGGAGCCACAGTGATGGTAGAACCCTACAAGGATCCCGTGATGCCAAGAAAATGGCTGGTGCATTGTACCCTATCCATAGCTCCCAACTGTCCCTGATTTCGAGGGACTGTCCCTTATTTGGAGCAATGTGCCTCTGTTCCTCATTCCTCCTCATTTGTCCCTCATTTTGGTCTAATCTATATAGATGTATAAAAAATGCACTTTTTATCTATGAAAAAGGGTTTAACAGTGCTAAACCTCTCATCTGCTTTCTAAATTGCTGCATTTGTAAATTCTAAAAGCCAATATAAAGGAAGAGTAGTGGTAAACAAAACACTTTTGGGTTGAACCAATCTTTTATTTTTTTGTACAATTCTCCTTTAAGGGGGCATGACAAGGGGTGTGTCCTATGCCTGCATACTTTTTCTGATAGGTGTCCCTCATTCCCATCTCTAAAAGTTGGGGGGTGTACCCTATCTAAGGTTCACCTCGGAAGGATGTTGGTACAGCTCATCAACCTGGGAACAACACCAATCTCGCTGCCCAGGCATGCTGCGTTGGCTTACATATACGCTGTACCTCCCCACTACACCTCCAAGGCCCAACCAGGGGTGGGATGTGCCTCTTGCAGGCAGCCATGGCTTCTTGGAACAAGACCTGATACAAGTCCCTCTTAGAGCAGCTGGACATAACGGAAAAAAAGCAGCTTACTTACTCAGCTGTTTGGACCCCCCTTCCTCCCCCACAGTACCTATTCTCCACCAAAAGATGTCTTCAGTCTATCTGGAAATCAGTATCACATGTTCCCATTGATCACACAAAAAATATTTGTACTTCCCAGTCTGGATCTGGATACTGGAGAACAGGAAGCCATGGGACACAGGAGCCTGAAATATTTGTATTTATATCTGCTCTAAAAAAAAATTTTGGGTTTTTAGTAGATAATGGCCAAGTGGTTCAGATCTTTAAACATATTATCCTGTCTTAGTTTTGCTGCTGATCTGTTAAAGTGGACAGGGCTGGCGCTGCTTCAAGTGATGAAGGTCTAATTTCCCACTAAATTCTTACATATCATGCTTGATCATCGGCAGACATCACAAATATCTGCATACGCCTGAGACTGGGAAAGCAATATTATTGACCAACAGAAACAGTCCCAATTTTAGCATTAATAGAAATAGTAATAGTAATCATCAGAGTCATCTTCATCAATATCATCATCATAATCAACTTCATCAATATCATCATATCACCATTCATATAATTATCCGCATCATCAATCATCATCATATGCTCATTATATAATTGCCATCAACATCATCATCTTCATCAATATCATCATCATCATATTATCATCAATATCATCATCATATTATCATCAATATCATCATATCCTCATTATATAATTGTCATCAACATCATCATCTTCATCAATATCATCATCATCATCATATTATCATATCATCAACAACATCATGATTTTCATCAATATCATCATATCAGCGTTAATATCATCACATCATCATCTTCATCATAATATCATTCTATCATTATCATCAACCTCACCATCATCCTCATCATATCAGCATCATCATCTCAATTATCTTCAATGCAGCAATCAGCACCACCTTTTGTTTGTCCCCACCCACCTGTCAGTTCCCATCCATTTTGTGTGCCCCACCCACCTTTGTATATCGTCTGCAACTTTTTTTCTGTCCCCGCTCACCTTTGTATGTCTCCTCCCACTTTTGTTCTGCCCCCACCCACCTTTGTTTGTCCCCACCTACCTTTTTCTGTCCTCACCTACCTTTGTCTGTCCCCACCTACCTATGTACAGCACCCTATAAGCCCCTCCCACCAGCCATGATTTGACTGCATTGCATTAAGAAGCACAGAGACCCAGTGATGATATCACTAGGTCTAAAAAAAGATATATGGTGAAAACAAAAAATTTTTATTTTTAATTGAAGGGGAGTGTTGATTGGTGGGGGTCAAGGCAAAATATGAACATGTTGTTGGAAGAAGGTGGTAGAAAAAAGACAGATGGAGAGACTGAGGAGAAGACAGAAGGGAGGAACATCAAGAGATAGATGGAGGGAGAGGAGGCCAGAAGAGAGAGCAGAAGAGATAAAGTAAGAAATGGAGGGAGATGAAAATGTAAAGTGAATGTGGGTTCTTTCATCTTGGGGGTCATAAAGGAGAAGATGGGGAGATGGAAAGAGAGAATAAGAGTGACATATTGAGAATGGATGAAGGTCTACAGCTCAGTGTGCTCCCCTCTCTCCTCCAACGTTCCAGAAAGGATCTTGCTCCAGAATTGGAACTTGTCCTCCCTTAGCCGAGCGTATGTTTTCTGGTTCAAGTTAATTTCCAATTATTGTTCCTTTGTGTCATACAGAGGCCACTCTACCAGACCCGGTCCATTGGGGTCCCTGCCAGAAATAAATTATTCGCATTTTAGTACAGAGCATCACATTAAAGGTATTTGTTTCTCATGATCTGTCTGACTCTTAGAGGTCTATTCATTAAAAAAAAAATCTTTTAGCCATTTGTTCAGCGAATCAGCACAATCAGTCTGTGCAAATTGGGCAAAAATAATGTTCTTTAGGCTGTTTTCTCTTCTGAATGAATGGCCTTTTGTGATAGGCAGTAGTAAAATAATGCAATATGGCCACTAGATGGAGCTAAGGCACATAGGAAATACATAGGTCATTGTAACAAGACATACAATGTAACAATTCTAGGGAGAATCAAATTGGTTAAATTTTTGGATAATAAGGCCCTTACTGTGAAAATGTCCCAATTTAGTGTTATTTTTATAGGATTTGTAGATCGTTAATGTCCTATAAAGTTCTCAGAGAAGACCTGTGTCGGATCTGCTGCCTCGTCCTCCTCCTATTCAGGATCTACCAATCAACATCAATGATTCTGTACAGGAAGGACCACAAAGTCTTCTTACCCGTTCCATGCAAAATTGGCCCAGTATCTCATGATGGTTCTGGAGAAGACCTTCTCTTCATCCATTGCATCACCTTGGCAAGAGAACAACACAAACACTTTACTGACTGAATACACTTTAAAGGGAACTCTGGAGATCTGAAGACTTTTTTTTTTTTAAAAAGAGACGATGTGCATAGTATAGTAATCTATAGCTGGCAGGTCAGACTGGGATTCCGGAGAGTACATTTGGGAGTGGGCATCAAACCTAAAGAATAAGGAACCTTTGAAACAGTGGTGGCCCATATTGCAGGGCACACAGCCGCCACCCCCCCCCCCCTTTTCCAATGGGGGTTTTATTTTTTTGAAGCACGTAATTAGAGTCAGAGTACTGCGCCCGGAGCCCACCCAGTTGTGTGCCAATAGTGAATTAATATTCGCTATTGTCTTCCTGATTCTCCTCCCGTCAATCAGGAAGAGGGTCCTGGAACCCATCACCCGACTGGCCGAGAGGAGAAGCGATCCTATTGGTCGCCGGGGAGGAGAAAAGAGGAGATGTAGAGGAAGCCGCCGTGAAGCACCAGGAGGAGGAAACACCATCCGGAGGAAGCGCTGCCCATGACCTAGGTAGGGTAAGGGGGTGGCTTGGGACCAACCGACTGGGGGGGTACCTGTGACGGACCCGACCGATCGGGAGGGGGGGTTGTGGCGGTGGATAGATTGTATACCAAACAATATACCACCAGCTGCCACTGATTTGAAATAAAGCTTTCCTACCCTCTTTGCCACATCCACTCTTCTAACCCATCCTACCCTCTTCTCAGCTGCAAACCTACTTCCTTCTTCCTCCAACCACATCTTACCAAAATGTTTCCCTCCAACTGGCTGGATCTCTTCCTGTTGCCTATGTGCCAGCGATAGAACCTCCTAGTCTTCTAGGGAGACTTCTCCTGTCTTTCGGGTGATGCCCAGCCAGTGGAAAAAGAGACCTGACTGGCCAGAGGTGATCGTTGTGGCGGTACCTAGCTAGAAGAGTTTCCCTACCCAATAAGGCTAGGTTCACATCTATGCAGATTGAGGTTAATGCATTTTTCCACACTTTTTGATTTTTGAACACACATTTTTGATGCGTTTTGTTTTGTTTCGGCTAATACGAAAGTATGACAGTTCTGTTCAAGTAGTGTGACTTTGATGTGACTTTACACTCTCTGGCACTCAAGAGGCATCAAAGTCACATCAAAGTAGTGCAGGAACCTTTATGTGTCCAAAGATACATGGTAGGGTAAGGGCTAGGGCTATGGTTTAGGGTTAGGCTTAAATATTAGGGTTAAGGACTATGGATAGGGTTCAATGTTAGGGTTAAGTGCTATGCTTAGGGTTAAATGTTAGGGTTTTGGTTAAATGTTAGGGTTAAATGTTAGGGTTAAGGGCTATGGTTAGGGTTAAATGTTAGGGTTTTGGTTAAATGTTAGGGTTAAATGTTAGGGTAAGGGCAGCAGCACTTCCTGTTGCAGGATGACAACCCTAAGCCACAATTTACATCAGCGTTGTCACCCTGTCATGGAAGCTATTTCAGTTGGCTGTTGGGTTGTATACATGATAGACAGTCCAATGGCCAAATGACGGAGTGCACACAGCAGGCTGACAACACTGCTGCTAATTGTAAAGCAGTGACTTTGCATTGTAAGCCCCCATCAGGAAGTGCTGTTACTGGCAGTATCTCCAGGTTAGAAACGACAAATATTCACACAAAAGGATTTGCTTAAAGTGGCCTAAACCCATCAATTTACCAGATTCACAACAGTAACATTTAAAGCGTGTCAATAATGGTAACTGACACAGTTGCTTGTGCTCTCAACTGAACTGTTAAGCCATCACATGTGCAGCATCATGGCAGCTGCAGATGAAACAGAGGCTAAGATGGCAGCTCCCCTGGCTGTAAAGGAGAGAGGTTTAGTTCCACTTTAAGAAAACTGCTGTTACTGGCAGGATCTCCAGGTAAGAAAATCGACAAAAAGATTCACACAAAAGGATTTGCTTAAGCCGTTGCCGCCCAGCCTATGGCAGAATGACACAGGTGTCGGCTATTTTTTGCTCCAGGTGGACATAATATGATGCGGGGCCGTGCTGCAGTGCGATCTGTCACCGGCTGTGTCTACCAGACACAGCTGATGACTGATCACTGTACCGGTCCCCTGTCAGTACAATGTGACCGCTGTAACCAATCACAGCAGGTCACATGACAGTTGATGGATGGCTTCCTTTCAAGCCATACAGTGTGTACAATTGTGTTGTTAGCTGTGATTGGTCACAGTGATCACATGATACAGACTTGGGCCAATCACAGCTAATCACAACAAAATAAACTAAATCCATTTCATTCAGTAAAATGCTTGCTTATAGTAACGAAATTCATTGCTATATGCAAACATAATGTGTAAAAAAATTAAAAAACAATAATGATCACTTCCCCAGAGTAGTACAATGTTAATATGGTACATTATTTTGCTCTGGTCAAAGTGTGTTAAAAAAAAATTATAACACTTTTTTTTTTGTCCTCTTACTAAATACCTCAGACTGTCTACTTTCCAAAAAGGGGTAATTTGGGGGATATTTAGACTGTCCTGGCATTTTAATCGCTTGCCGACCATACACTGTGTATATACGGTGGCAAGGCAGTTCTGCTGTGCAGGATCACATACCTAATATGTGATCCTGCACTTCCGGGTCTGGGGTGCGTGGGCACCGCCACAGGCCCTCTCCTGCTGTGATGATTCTGTACACAGGCAGAACGGCGTTCTGTCAGTACAGAAGACATGGATCCTGTGTCTCTGCTAAGCAGGGGCACCGATCCATGCCTTCCCCTAGTACAAGCACCTCCCCCACAGTAGTAAAACTCTGGTCAGGCACACTTTTAACACTTTGATCACCCCTGATGTTTAACCCCTTCTAAGCCAGTGTCATTAGTACAGTGACAGGGCATATTTTTTAGCACTGATCACTGTATTAGTCTCACTAGTCCCCAAAAGTGTCAGTTAGATGTCCCGAATGTCCGTCGCAATATCGCGGATCGCCGCCATTACTAGTAAAAATAAATTATTAAATAAAAATATCCCATAGTTTGTAGATGCTATAACTTTTGCGCAAACCAATCAATATACGCTTATTGGGATTTTTTTTTTACCAAAAATATGTAACAGAATACATATTGGCCTAAACTGATGAAGAAATTAGATTTTTAAAATAATTTTATTAGATATGTTTTATAAACGAAAATAAAAAATATTGTTTTTCAAATTTTTTTGTCTTTTTTCATAAATTTTTTTTTACCAAAAATATATAGCAGAATGCATATTGGCCTAAATTAATGAAGCAATTTAGCAATATATTTAGCTTAATCTGTCATTATATGCTTATAGATGCAGCGATGGGATTGTATTGAGCCTTCAGCATTGCTGATACTAAATCCAGGATCTAAGTGGTGCATCCGGTGTTGGCCCTCCTCCCTCTAATGGCTGCTCCCTTAATTAGGAATATTGTTTACATGCCCCTGCTGAGATATTTAGCTATATCTAATATAGTAAGTCTCATTCTTTAACAAACCTATAAAGTTTTCTCTGCCCAAATGCATATTCTCGGTGATTGACGCTGGTTGCATTTGCTTTAATTTCAGCTTCCTTACTGCTGATTGAACTTTCTCATGCTACCGTGACTTGCATGATTTTGCATTCCAATTTAAGGTACCGGCTTGGTGTTCTTTCCTATGCTCGCAGTTGCTTATCGCATGATTTTTATCATTACCAGTTTGTTTATGTGTTAGTTGGGTGTGTCTAATGACATTATATCTCATTTTAGATAGAGAGACATATTCCCTTCTCTGTCTCATCTGTGAACCTTGGCCGTGTCCTGAGGAAGCCTAATGGTGAAACGCGTAGACATACAAGGGGTCACTGCACAATAATCATAGATGCTATATGTTACAATTGTCATTGTTTTTTAGATATTGTATTTTTCAATAAATTTATATTTTTTATACTGCTATATCTTCTCCACTGTTTCTTAGCCTAAAAAGTCCGCCTCCCTGGTAATACTCAGTGCTACCTTATTTTGTATCCTCAATGATTTATGGACGTGGCTTATTTTTGGTGCACTTTCCTCTTTTTTGTGTCTAATGAAGCAATTTGTTATTGTCAAATTTATTTTTTGCATATGATTTATAGCAGAAAGTAAAAAAATATTGTTTTGTATATTGGGTATTGTGACGTGTATATTACGTAAATGTAATTGTATATTGTGACCAAAATTGTCATTATTTTTATGTTTATAGTCCAAAAAATAAAAACCACATATGTGATCAAATACCACCAAAAGAAATCTGTATTTGTGGGGGGAAAAAAAAAGACATCAATTTTATTTGGGTACCACGTCGTACGACCAATTGTCAGTTAAAGTAACACAGTGCCGTATCGCAAAAATGGCCTGGTCATTAGGGGGGTTAAATCTGGTTAAAAGTGGTTAAGGGCCTCAAAAAATAAAATAGGCTGTTAGTACTGATCAATTTTCAAATATATAGAGTATATACCATAGATTGCAGATGCTATAACTAAGAAACCAATTAATGTACTTTTTTTTATTTACCAAAGACATGTAGCAGAATACATTTTGGCCCCAATTAATTTGAATTAATTAAATTGTTTTAATTATCAATTAATATACACTTATTGGGATTATTTTATTACCAAATATATGTAGCAGAATACATATTGACCTAAATTGATGAAGACATTAGATTGTTTAAATAATTTTATTGGATATGTTTTCTAACTGAAAATAAAAAATATTCCCTTTTTAAAAATTTTCGGTGTTTTATTATTTTTTTTTTTTACCAAAAAGACTGTAGACGCTATAACAAAAAAAAACAATTAATATGAACTTTTTTTTTTTTTTTACCAAAGACATGTACCAGTATACATTTTGGTCTAAATTTATGTAGAAATTAGATTTTTTAAATTATTTTATTGGATATGTTTTATAACTGAAAATAAAAAATATTCCTTTTTTTTTTAATTTTCGGTGTTGTTTCATTATTTTATTTTTTTTTACCAAAAAGACTGTAGATGCTATAACAAAGAAACCAATAATATAAACTTTTTTTTTTTTTTTTTTTACCAAAGACATGTACCAGAATACATTTTGGCCTAAATTTATGTAGAAATTAGATTTTTTTAAATTATTTTATTGGATATGTTTTATAACTGAAAATAAAAAAACATTGTTTTTTTTTCATTTTTGGTCTTTTTTCATTTATTTTATTTTTTTTTCTAACAAAAAGATTGTAAACGCTACAAGAAAACAATTAATATACACCTTTTTTTTTAATCGAGGACATGTAGACATTTGGTCTAAATTTATGAAGATTTTTTTTTTAATATTTTACTAGATATGTTTTACAACTGAAAAAAAAATTGTTTTGGTCTTTTTTACATTTATTTGAATCTTCTGTTTTTTTTAATTTATATAATAAAAAAATAAAAAATCCCAGTGGATATCAAATACCACCAAAAGAAAGCTCTATTTGTGGGGAAAAAACTGTAAATTTCATTTGTATACAGCGTTGCATAATGATGCAATTGTCAGTTGAAGTAGCACAGTGCTAAATAGCAAAAATGTTCTGGTCATGAAAGGGTTAAAACATCCTGGAGCTGACATGATAAAAAAAAAAAAAAAAAAAAAAAAAGGATCCTTATTCTGGTGTGTTATATTTGTTAAATTTGTCAATATGAGAACGGCACATTTCATGGATGGGGTCGTGTTTCTTGTAATTTGCCACACATCTGAATTTGACATTTATCAATAGGAAGTAAAACAGAAATGAACTTGTTTATTCCAGAAATCTCAACAGTCATCTCATCCTCCCCTCCCCTCCCGTCCCCCACAGTATAGAGCAAATTTGAAATTTGACAGTTGAAATCCACAAATGTACTGGCTGAGGTCATGTGACCCAGCAGCCTCACATCTCTGGCTTTTTTGGTGGATTCAGGATCATCCAGACCATCTTGTATGACTACTTCCCATCTTAAACTATCTTAAAAATAGGGATGCAGTCCACACAATATCATCTGTAGTGACTCCCCCAAGCTGTGACACCATGAAAAATGTTGCAGCAATTAGAAAGATCATGAAAAATGCCGCACCAGCTAGAAAGCCTATGAGAAATGCAACAGCAGAAGTCCCACCTCCTGTCACTCCCCTGAGCTGTGACACTAGAAAGAGCATAGAACTAGTCACAGTAGGACCTCTATGCTGTGACAGCCAGTCAACCTTCATATTACACCGTCTGCTCGGAGAAGGAGGATTCTGACAGGTAAGTTCTAATATTCTCACCTATAACTAGATTAGTAGCTCCACCCACAAAACAAATCCCTCCCCAGTAACTAGCCACCCAAAACTGATTCAGCTACTGGTAGACTTAATTATGTCACTCTGCCTTATGGAGGGGAGGAGTCGGGAAAACAAAATTAAGAAAGCTCTCTAGAGCTGCACGATTCTGGCCAAAATGAGAATCACGATTTTTTTGCTTAGAATAAAAAGATCACGATTCTCTCACGATTCTCGTGATGTAAAATCTTTCACATTATACAAAAAAAATGTGCTAACTTTACTGGTTAGTTTTGTTTTTTTTTTTGTTTTTTTTTAATTCATTGCATTTGAAAGACTGCTACGCAAATACAGTGTGACATAAAATATTGCAACAACCACCATTTTATTCTCTAGGGCAGTGATGGCAAACCTTGGCACCCCAAATGTTTTGGAACTACAATTCCTATGATACTAATGCACTCTGCAGTGTAGTTGAGCATCATGGGAAATGTAGTTCCAAAACATCTGGAGTGCCAAGGTTTGCCTTCACTGCTCTAGGGTGTCTACTAAAAATATATATAATGTTTGGGGGTTCTAAGTAATTTTCTAGCAAAAAAAATTATTTTAACTTGAAACCAACAAATGTCAGAAAAAGGTTTAGTGTTTAAGTGGTTAAACTTTTTTCACTTACACACACACAGTCTATTCCATTGACAAATTGTTACTTCCTTTCTTTTGAGGGCTGTGGCTTCAGAAGAGCAGAGAGAATTCTTTGCATAGAAAGAATCGTGAAACACTTTAGTAAAGATCGCGATAACAATTCTTGACGATTAATTGTGCAGCTCTAAAGCTCTCCCTGTCATAGATATCAGAAGAGCCTCGCAGCCTTCATCAATAACTACTTCTGATTCCTCCCCAATGCAAGGTAAGTCCTTTACCAATAATGAAGAACCGTTCTTTCCTATAACACAAATGTTTTTTGTCTTTTCTATCATTCAGGTCTTTCTGGCAACTCATTGTGCAACCAAGAAGATCATGGCCATCAAGTCAGTTGTGAAGACTTCAGATCAACGTGGCGCCATTGAAACAGAGCAGAAGGTCATGCAGATGGCGGCAGGGTGTCCATTCCTCACCCAGCTTTACACCACTTTTCAGACCCGCCATTCTGCCTGTTTCGCTATGGAATACATCTCTGGAAGGGATCTGTTTGATTTCACCGTAAAACATTCCCCTCTTCACATTTCCATCATAAGGTAAGTCTCATCACCACAATGATAATAGAATAGAAAACAATCTTTATAAGATATGTCGTTTTACAATCCAGGCTTTTAGGAGTTTAGAATTACATTGGACTCCATTAGAATGCGTAGCTACATCAGTCCACCCAGATCTGAAGTAGATACTTTAGAGTAATGTCACTCCATCCCCCATAAATTGGGGACAACGCACCATTCTCAAGCTTAGATACTCTATATTATCATAGTAGGGTTGGGGTTCAAAGTAGACTGTTCATACACATGCCATTCTGCAATCCCAGTTTCCCCAAAGCGGGCTTTGATTGCACCATGTGGGGAAGGAGATGGAGACAGCCCAGAGTCACCTAGTGACGTTCTTTAAGAGGTTTCTGATGCCGGGAGGCGGAGCGGGGTTTCTGACCATGTGACCGCCATGATTGATGGTCACAGTGGTCACATGATCAGAGAGCTCCTAATCGCATGTAGCGATTGGGAGCTTTCCTTTAGCCACCGGTAACTGTGCCAGGAGTGCATTCTCAGGACAGCTCTGTTTACATTCTGGTACCCATATATGCGGCCTCTCAGCGTTAATGCCCACCCACCTAGAGGCCACATATATGCATACCACCAGCATGAAGGGGTTAACACTTCTGGACCAGTGATGTACCGGTACCTCATTACCCTGGTACTGTTTTTTAGAGGTGGCAGTCTAACTAACCGCTGGATTCGTTTTATATGCAGCAGGAGGGGACTTCCTCCACTCCCGGCACCTACCACAGCTTTCTCAGGCTCTCTCATCCTACCGGGAGACCCAGACGACCAGACGGCACGTCTACTGGCTGGTCAGACAGCTGAACAAAACTGTGATCGGCTTTGATCGGCTCTCCGCTATGGTAACCCGGATGTGATGACATTGTGACCTGACATTTTTAAGGAATCAAAATCATTCAAAAACATAGATCTCGGTGTTGTGAATGCTTTTAAGGGCAGAGGAGAGACTTGGGGTCTTATAGTACCGGTCATATGCCTATTGCTGTGACAAGCATGTTTATGGCCTGGATCCTACCAATGGGTTCTCCCATGAGACTTCAGAATCTGGGATCTGATAAAACCAGAAATGGTGAGCAGGTGCCATACCCAGATCTCCGACCGTACGGTCACCTAAATAACCTCAAAGGTGGGACCGGTAATGGGATAGAGCCAGGTACTCCCTCCCCCTGCCTATGGATAATGTTTCTACTTAAGTCTAATGACTGTAAAATGTAATTCCGTCATAATCTAATTTTTTTCTCTTTTATAGATTTATTGCGGCGGAAATGTTCTGCGGATTGGAGTTCCTCCACAAGCGTGGCATTGTTCATAGAGACATCAAGTTAAGCAACATCCTAATGGACAGCAAAGGTCATGTCCGTATTGCAGACTATGGATTGGCAGTAATGGATCTGTTCGGTGATATAAAGGTGACGGGTGTAGCCGGAACAATTGGATACATGGCGCCAGAAGTAAGTCATGCTCTGTTTACCCATCACTAGGCCTCATCTATTCAGTAGATCACAATCCAATCACTATCCCTCTGATACTTGTAATATGAACATTTTAGACTGCATACAGAACACTGCAATGTAAATCACCTGATTGGTAATCATTAAGCTCTTAAAATCTTTTTAATAATTTTTTAACCACTTGCCGACTGCCGCACGAACATATACGTCGACACAATGACACGGTCAGGCAAATGGGCGTACAGGTACGTCCCTTTAAATTTGCTGCCGTGTGGTCGAGCTCTGTGATCGTGCCCACGGACCCGCAAAATCGATCTCCGCCGGTGTCCTGCGATCGTGTCACGGAGCTGAAGAACGGGGAGATGTCAGTGTAAACACATCTCCCCGTTCTTCCTAGTGACATGTCACTGTTCGTCTGCTCCCTCTCATCGGGAGCAGCGATCAGTGACATGTCACTCGTAGCCACGCCCCCTAACAGTTAGAACACTATCCTAGGACACACTTAACCACTTCCTAGCCCCATAGTGATTAACCCCTTCACTGCCAGTCACATTTACACAGGGCTAGAGTGGGACAAAAATTTGGCCCTGGACTTCATTCAGACCGGCCCACTTTAATTTTGCATTTACGCACAAAAACAATATATAAGCTATACGCAATTGCGCAGAAAAAATGAGTTAAAATATTCCACTATTGGGCATAGGACAGGGCATAGCCACGCCAGTGCCCATTAATGCAGCCTCGCCAGTGCCCATTAATGCAGCCTGATCAGTGCCCATCAGTGCAGCCACAGCAGTGCTCATTAATGCAGCCACACCAGTGCCCATCAGCGCAGCCACACCAGTGCCCATTAATGCAGCCTGATCAGTGCCCATCAGCACAGCCACACCAGTGCCCATTAATGCAGCCACACCAGTGCCCATTAATGCAGCCTGATCAGTGCCCATCAGCGCAGCCTCATAAGTGTCACATCAATATTAGTCCCCCCCAGTACCTGGTCTGCACAGCTTCTTCTACCTAGGTCTCGGGTGCAGTGCTTGTTCTGCAGGTGGTTCCTCTGGAGCTTGGAGCCCGGGACCAGCTGAGCACTGCTGGTACATCTGGTCCTCTCCCTTCCTCCTGTGCACCACATAGATGGGTTCCTAGGGCTGGAGGAAACTGGTGGGGGGGTCAAGGTGAGCGGGCGGGGACTCCCAAATCCTGTCCACCAATCCGCTGACCTCCTGACTCCCGCTGTGTAGCTGTTTAGAAAAAAAAACTTCTCCGGGTCTCCCCTGTGTTCAGTGGGGGCCAGGGGAAAGAAAGCAGACTATTCTATTGGAGCTCTTCCTCCCTCCAGCCCTACTGGTGTGCGGTTCGGGACCTCCTCCACTGGCTATTTGAGGTAGATATCCATCTCTCTCCTAAGTTTTTCTTACTGGGCCTCCCTCCCACCACACTTCCCGGACTAGCCAAAAATCTGGCAACACAAATACTTACGGCAGCCACGTGTCTAGTATCCCTACACTGGAAACATCAAAATCCTCCATCATTATCTGATCTGTATACCAGAATTAAAGACGTAGAGATTATGGAATCCATGACAGCCAGACTAACAGATAGAGTAGACAGACACACAGTGACATGGGAGCCATGGCACAGGCGACTAGAACCCCCACGATTCCATGAGACCCCCCCCCCGCCTTGAACACTGTAAACACCCGGAGCCCAGGAGAGACGCACCCTAATGTCTGGGTCCTTTCTATACCTTTCTCACTTCCCTTTTCTCTCTTTTCTCTTCTCTCTCTTTTCTTTCCTCCCCTTCTGGAAGAATGGGCTAAGCATTTTCATACGCCAGTTTCGATTTCTACGGTCCGCTATGCCTTTTCTAGAGAAGTCTGTTATGAATACTATGCTTTCTCTACCCTTTTTTTTTTGTTTTCTCATATGCAATGTTATTTTCAACAATTGTGTTGTTTTACATTGAAACTTAATAAAAATTGTCAATTATAGAAGAAAAAAAAAAAAAAGAAAACAGACTATTTCATTACTTTCAGCTTTATGCGGATTAATCTCCCGGCTGGCTAGAGTGTATTGATATAGCACAGACCGGCCTTCAACTGTGTAGTGCGCTGCTGCGGATTAATCCGCCCAAAGCCGAAAGTGATGATATAGTCCGCTTTCTGTCCCCCAGCCCCCACTGAACACAGGGGGCCCGGCTACGTTTTTTTCTTAACAGCTGCACAGCAGGAGATTAGCTGATTGGTGGACAGGGTTTGAGTGTCCCTGCCCGACTACCTCCGCTGTCACTGGAACCGGCCCACTGAGCCATCGGCCCACTGGGAAACTCCCGGTAGTCCCGATGACCAGTACATGCCTGCATTTACACAGTAACCAGTGCATTTTTATAGCACTGATCGCTGTATATATGTGAATGGTCCCAAAATAGCGCCAAAAGTGTCCGATGTGTCCGCCATAATGTCGCAAAATTATTAATAAAAATGCCATAAAACTATCCCCTATTTTGTAGACGCTATAACTTTTGCGCAAACCAATCAATAAACGCTTATTGTGATTTTTTTTACCAAAAATATGTAGAAGAATACATATCGGCCTAAACTGAGGAAAAAATTCGTTTTTTTATATATTTTTTGGGGATATTTATTATAGCAAAAAGTAAAAAATATTGCTTTTTTTTTTCAAAATTGTCGCTCTTTTTTTGTTTATAGTGCAAAAAATAAAAACTGCAGAGGTGATCAAATACCACCAAAAGAGAGCTCTATTTGTGGGGAAAAAAGGACGTCAATTTTGTTTGGGAGCCACGTCACACAACAGTCAGTTAAAGCGACGCAGTGCTGAATCGCAAAAAGTGCTCTGGTCTTTGGCCAGCCAAATGGTCCGGGGCTTAAGTGGTTAATATATGTCCATGGGGGGGGGGCAGCTATTGCGTATGCTGGCTCTGCCTCCTGGTTTAGCTGTTGGGCACAGTGGCTGTTCTTTGCCATTTCTCTCGCTTATAGCAAGCCTAGCTACAATATCTATAATAATGGACATATGAAATAGTAAACATATAAAAATGTAAAAAGCTACATCAAGGTTAATGTTGCAATGATTTCTACTGGAGAGCAGGTATCACTACCTGCTCTCTGTTACACTCTGCAGAATTATGGCCCATTCATTAAATGCATGCCACTGTGTAGAGCCTGTGGTATCCTATGAAGATCTATATACTTGGCATAACAAAGAGAACTCTGATTTGATTAGGGTGAGTCACATGACTAGGCTCTCGCTCAAGTTTTTTTTTATGTTTACACCCATTTCTTGTAATAGCACTCGAAGTCCCAATTCCACCGCTGTGCTTTAGAAATGTAATTTTTATTAAAGTAGGGCTATTGCCACAGTAAGGACATACTGATGCTTTGTAAATGCCTCCCTTAGAATACATGTTCAATGAATACATATTATTATTTCCCCAATAAAAGGATGGTAAGTTTGTAGGAACTAAGTAACTGATTTCTCTTCTCTGATTGGCAGGTTATAAATGGCGACTTCTACCAGTTTAAACCCGACTGGTTTTCAATGGGGGTTGTCATATACCTGATGGCTACAGGCACTGTGCCATTCCGTGCCCATAACACGCAGGTATACAGGAAGGCTGTGAATTACGAAGATCCTGTTTACCCCCCGGACATGGATCCACACCTGAAGGACTTCATAGATGGAGTAAGTACAAGACATTTTCTAATTTTGAAGAGGCACAGGGAAGGTTTCTAGGCCTACTACTGCTGCTTTAGGGGTATAATGTAGGGGTGTTACAAATTCTGGTTGTCAGCTGGATTGTTGGGTAGTTTGGCTTCTGCATCCCATGGTGAAGATCCAATGGGAATACTTCACCCTGGGGCTGAGGGCTCAGAAGATGATGCCACATGGGGTCAATCACTGATGTGCACATTGTATGAGGTTATTAAAGCAGAACTCCTCCCCATGTATTATTGTTTTGAATATAGTGGGGAGGATTAGATCAACTGCCGTTATTTTAATCTTGTCTGTGTCCCTGTTGTGGACATTTTGTTTCATATCCTGTCCTGGGGACACGGAAATCTCACCAAGGGGGGGCACAGAAAGGGTCACCAAGGGGGACACAAACAACCACAACATAACAGAAAGGTTCTAACCCTTTCCAACTCCATTCATCAAACTGCTTTTATCGCCCTGTGTTGATAAATTATGTTAATGAGAAGAAAAAAATCTTTAAAAATATCCAATCTCCTCCCTTTTCTTGTGGCTGTAATTCTACTTTAAGTGTGACCGCCAATCTAAAGAGCTCAGACAGTTAGAAGTGATCTAATGGCGGCACAGCATAAAGTGTACTCATTTGTTGTGCTGGAATATAATATGAATTCCATCCATGTCAGTAGACATCCAGCACCTGTATTTGGCTATATATGTGTCTTCACATGCTATGATCCTCCAATGGGTGAAAGGACCACCCAGGAGGAGACGCAGTGTAATCAAAGTTTTTTTTTTCTTTTCTAAAAAGTGCAAAATTAACTCAAAATAACTTAATTTCTCTTTTATAGCTGCTATGCAAATGTCCGGACAAGAGGCTTGGAGACGGCAGAGACATAAGACAGCATTCATTCATGAGGCTTATCGATTGGAAGTCGCTGGAACAAGGGAAAGGACAGCCCCCTTTCTGGTAGGCCCTGTAAGTACACAAATCTTTATAGAATGAGGATTCAAAAAGAAGATTGTTACACACTGTAAGGAGCATTGCTGTGTCCTTACAGCTAATGTAATGACTAATGACTAATCAGTCAATATTTCATTTTCCATGGGAGAAGGAAATAAGAATGAAACTTCCTATGCATCAGACGCAATGGAGTTGATTTACTAAAACTGGAGAGTGAAATATCTGATGCAGCTGTGTATGGTAGCCAATCAGCTTCTAACTTTCCGCTTGTTCAATAAAGCTTTGACAAAAAAAATGTCAGTTGATTGGTTACCATGCAGAGCTGCACCAGGTTTTGCACTCTCCAGTTCTAGTAAATAAACCCCATTGTTGCACAGCTGGGAGTGATAGTTGAAGTGAGAAGGTGCAATGGTTCATAATACAATGTCTGGGGTGTCTAGGACATTTGGCTTCGACCATTATGATGTGGTGGAAGGCATGGGACCAGACATGTAGTTTGCTTCTAGATTTGTATCCTATCTTCTCTCCCACTGCATGGAAAGAGGAAGAAGGTTCTAGGTTGTATTAAAGAAGTTAGTCAATGTTAAAGCCCAACTCAAAAAATAAATAAATTGCACAGTAGTGTTTGATTGCTTGTAAACTCTAGGGGCAGAGAAAGAGGGACCTAGCCCTAACCCCTCTGCATCATCATGCAGGCCTATCAGTCCTACATTGTATGTGAGGGGGTAAGAATGTGACCGTGGCTGGGAAAGATTTAGCGAGGGGCTGTGAGGGATTGGTTGCATAGATGAAGGCTGTCCAAAGCAAGGAATAAATTCTTACGCCTTATTCCTCTACCCCTAGGCAAAAAATTCCCCCCCCCCCCACACACACACGCAAATACTGCTAGGGTAATTTATACTTGTTTCTGGAATTGAGCTTTAAGCAATATCCTGATATTTACTCAGGTCAGACATCTATGAATACAGAATCTCATATTTGTTTTTTCATTTTGCAGCCTTTGGACATGGACATGGAAACAAACTGTCGACTTCCTCCATCAGCGATAGATGTAAAGGCATTGGACATTCCAGGAAAGAAAATATACATGCCTGGATTCTTAAACATCGACAGGTCGTGAGGATGCCTATCAACATGTAGTGTGTGGTGTGTGTGTGGAATGTGGTGTGTGTGGTGTGTGTGGTGTGTGATGTGTGTGGTGTGTGGTGTGTAGTGTGTGTGGTGTGGTGTGTAGTGTGTGGTGTGTAGTGTGTGTGTGGTGTGTGGTGTGTGTGGTGTGTAGTGTGTGAGGTGTGTGTGTGGTGTGTAGTGTGTGTGGTGTGTAGTGTGTAGTATGTGTAGTGTGTGTGGTGTGTGTGTGTGGTGTGTAGTGTGTGTGTGTGGTGTGTAGTGTGTGTGGTGTGTAGTGTTTAGTGTGTAGTGTGTAGTGTGTAGTGTTTAGTTGACAGTGTGTGCAAGCAGGGTGCCAGCCAGCAAGCCCACACACAGCATGGTGCCAGCCAGCAAGCCCACCCACATCAGGGTGCCAGCCAGCAAGCCCCCCCCCCCCCGCATCAGGGTGCCAGACAGCAAGCCCACCCACAGCAGGGTGCCAGCCAGTAAACCACCCACATCAGGGTGCCAGCTAGCAAGACCACCCACAGCAGGGTGCCAGCCAAAAAGCCCATATACCGATATATTCATGAGAAATTTGGAGAGGACAGTTCATCTGTAAAGACATTGATATCATCTTCAGAAGATCCAGATGAACAAACATTCAAAAAAAAAACTGCACTGTACAGAGGAGCCTCCCACAGTAGAGTGCCAGCCAGCAAGCCAGTCACAGTAGAGTGCCAGCCAGCAAGCCCACCCACAGCAGGGTGCCAACCATCAAGCCCACCAACAGCAGGGTGCTGTCAGCTTATGTTATGCTATGGGGACGGAACAGCCGGGCAGCCGGGGAACACAGGTCCTAATTTGTGTGCATTCAGGGCCACTCACCCACTCCTGCATACCTGTCAAATTAGGGCTGTGTTTATCCAGCCGCTGCGTCCCCTTAAAGGGGTGGATGGACATGATGATGAAGATTCCTCATATTTGGACAATAGTTCTTGATGTGACATACTACCTGGATTTGACCTATATACCGATATATTCATGAGAAATTTGTAGAGGACAGCTAATCTGTAAAGATATTAATATCATCTTCAGAAGACCCAGATGAACAAAGATTCAAAAAACAAACAAAAAAAACTGCACTGTACAGAGGAGCCACCCACAGCAGAGTGACAGCCAGCAAGCCCACCTGCAGCAGGGTGCCAGCCAGAAAGCCAGCCACAGTAGAGTGCCAGCCATAAAATGCCCACCCACAGCAGGGTGCCAGCCACAATGTCCACCCACAGCAGGGTGCCAGCCAGCAAGCCCACCCACAGCAGGGTGCCAGCCAGCAAGCCCACCCACATGAGGGTGCCAGCCAGCAAGCCACCCACATGAGGGTGCCAACCAGCAAGCCACCCGCATCAGGGTGCCAGCCAGCAAGCCCCCCCACACCAAGGTGCCAGCCAGCAAGCCCCCACATCATGGTGCCAGCCAGCAAGCCCACCCACATCAGGGTGCCAGCCAGCAAGCCCCCCCACACCAGGGTGCCAGCTAGTAAGCCCCCCCACAGCAGGGTGCCAGCCAGCAAGCCACCCACATCAGGGTGCCACACCGTTCCAGCCAGCAAGCCCACCCACAGCAGGGTACCAGCCAAAAAGCCCACTCACATCAGGGTCCCAACCAGCAAGTCACCCACAGCAGGATGCCAACCAGCAAGCCCACCAACAGCAGGTTGCTGTCAGCTTATGTTACGCTATGGGGATGGAGCAGCCGGGCAGCCGGGGAACACAGGTCCTAATTTGTGTGCATTCAGGGCCACTCACCCACTCCTGCATACCTGTCAAATTAGGGGTATGTTTGTCCAGCCGCTGCGTCCCCTTAAAGGGGTGGATGGACATGATGATGAAGATTCCTCATATTTGGACAATAGTTCTTGATGTGACATACTACCTGGATTTGACCTATATACCGATATAATCATGAGAAATTTGGAGAGGACAGTTCATCTGTAAAGACATTGATATCATCTTAAGAATATCTAGATGAAGAAAGATTCCTCATTTTTGGATGTTACTTCTTGATATTCATCAAACAAGCAGTTTTAAACTGAAAACCATCAAAAGATGTTGTGATGTCCACCCACAGATGTATAATCCAGGGAGTAATCCGATCGCCTTCGGGGGTCAGGAAGGAATATTTTCCCTGTTGGAGCAAATTACACCATGCTTCATTAGGGTTTTTTCGCCTTCCTCTACATCAACTGTGGGGTCTGAATAATCATACAAAAAAAAAAAAACTGCACTGTACAGAGGAGCCTTGACGAGGCAGTGCAGCTTCCACATACATTTGCAAATGTGTGCAATGTGACTGCCTGCATGGGGATGCAGGGAGCGCCTGTACCCACCGCATTCACACGGGGTACGGATTCATACGTCTTGTGTGAACGAGGCCTTAGGACCGCACTTTACAGAGCAGCCTTGGCAAAGTAGTGCAGCTTCCCCATTTGCAAATGTGTGCAACTAAGACCTCTGTTTTTAATGACAAATGTAATGCCCGGTACACACGGTCGGACTTTGTTTGGACATTCCGACAACAAAATCCTAGGATTTTTTCCGACGGATGTTGGCTCAAACTTGTTTTGCGTACACACGGTCGCACAAAGTTGTCGGAATTTCCGATCGCCAACAACGCGGTGACGTCAACCACGTACGACGAGACTAGAAAAAGCCAGTTCAGAACCAAGCGTGACACCCTTTGGGCTCCTTTTGCTAATCTTGTGTTAGTAAAAGTTTGGTGAGAGATGATTCACGCTTTTTCAGACTTTCAGATGGTTTTCTGCAGTTCAGTTTGTGCTTGTGGGTTTGTATCTGCTCTTCAGTGCGTGCAAGCAAGTTCCGCGTGACTTTAAGTAGTCATTGTGTTCTTGTTCGTTCGTTACTGTTTTTCAGGTCGCTCTTCACAGGCCTTGCTGTTCTTCAGTGCGTTCTGTTACTTCGTTCTGAGCAGCCGACCGTTTTCTAGCCATGTTTCGTATACGTACTCCTCGTAGAGTTTGTGCTCTGTGGGGGCTTGGTGTTGGGGTCCTGACCTTGACACAAGTCCAGTCCATGAACAGGGTGGGGAGGAGTTCATGGACCAAGAATTGGTTGCTTCAGCGTGACCAGTTCTCTCATATGCCTTTGCTCCGTGAGATCCGTGAGAATAATCCTGATGATTTCAGGAACCTTCTCCGGATGACGGACCCCGTATTTCACCGTTTGTTGGCTTTGCTGACCCCCTATATCAGCAGGCAGGATACCTGCATGAGGCAAGCCATCACTCCGGAGCAGAGGCTCGTCGCCACCCTGCGGTACTTGGCGACGGGGAGAAGCCTGCAGGACCTCAAGTTCTCGACAGGCATCTCCCCCCAGGCTCTGGGGATCATCATCCCAGAGACCTGTTCTGCCATCATCCAGGTCCTGCAGAAGGAGTATATGAAGGTAAGATTTTTATCCTTTAATATCACATTTGATTGTATTTAATGTTTGCTAAGATATTGTATATCTTTCCTCATTCCCTAATTACCATGATTGGAATATGCTGTGAATGTCCCCTTTGTCCTCATTCATGCTGGATTTTTAGGTAATTATTTTTTTACTCCTTCATACATATCTGCCTTCACTTACCTCCCCAACATGCTCTCCTGCCCCTATAGTCACCTCATGTAGTCACTTAACAATGTATTTTATCAGCTCCATAGTAGTGCTTTACCCCAAACACCCCCTAAAATGTTTAGAAATGTGATTTTTGCTTTAAATTTAGGCAGAGTGCCAGAGGCATTTTTTTTGTGGTGTCCCCAAATCATTTTTAGTAACCCTCCCTCCCCCCAACTGCTAAGTCAGCTGATCCCAATTCTCTATCTATCCTCAGTCATCTATCTGCTGACTTTGCCAAACCCATACATACTACACCCATCTCTTTACTGGTCAGATGTATGGATGAATTCCCCAATGCATGTAGTGCAAGGGGCCTGCCTGTATACTTTCCAATGGTAGTGTTTAAAGTTTTTGTATTTTATTATTATCTTGATAGGTAATATCATAATGTCCAAATGTCCTCAAATGTGTACATTGTGTATTTATATCTTTGTATTATGACACTTCTTACCTGTCCAGTGGGCTGCCAATAGTGTAACTGAGGAGGGGCTGTACAAAGTAATACCCTGTATTTAGGCATTCATCTCTCAATAAAGTGAAGAGGGTTACCTGTCCAAGATTCCACCCCCCCTATAATGTTAGAAATGGCCCATGAGAGGGGGGGGGGGGGGAATATGATAGGTGTACCTTATACTTTGGTGTTAATTTTCCCTTAATAAATGCTATCTGGAGGTTGGCCAAGAATGTTTGTGCCTAATCTGCTTGCCATGTTTATGTGCAAAAATAGTAATTTATTTTTGTTTTCCTCAACAGTTTCCTTCCACGCCACAGGAATGGCAGACTGTGGCCTCCCACTTTGCCCAGCGGTGGGACTTTCCTAACTGCGGAGGGGCAATTGATGGGAAACACGTCCACATCGTCCCACCACCCAACTCGGGGTCGTACTATTTCACCTATAAGGGGTTCAATAGTATTGTGATGTTGGCAGTGGTGTCGGCTAATTACGACTTCTTGTATGTGGACGTGGGGAAGAATGGCCGGATGTCCGATGGCGGAGTCATCACCCAGACGGAGTTCTACAGGCATCTCCAGAATGGCAGCTTGGACTTGCCACCTCCAGAGGACAATGTGGAAGGACTCGCATTCGTCTTCCTTGCGGATGAAGCATTTGCGCTGGGGGACCATCTTATGCGGCCATTCCCGATGAGGACCCTCACCCCGGAACAGAGGGTTTTTAATTACTGGCTGACCAGAGCCAGAAGAGTGGTGGAGAACACATTTGGAATCATGGTCAGCCGGTTCCGCCTATTTCTGACACCCATCCATATGGCGGAGTATAAACTTAATCATCTAATCCTGGCGTACTGTGTTCTCCATAACTTTTTACGCCAACATTCTGCCAACTATGCTGGCTCAGTTGGGCCTGAGGCCGGAAATCTACATGATACAACCCTGACGGCGCTTGAAAGTGGCCGTCCTGGCTTGCCCTCCCTGAGTGCCCGTGATGTCCGGTTAAGATACCTTGAGTTCTTTGAGGGTATGCCAGACAATTTGTGAAGCATTTATCAAATTAAAAAAAAAATTAATCTTTGGTGACATTTACTGCTTGTGTTTTTTTTAGCTGGCAGCAATTTGTGGAGTCCTGAAAATGGCGTGATTGTGTAACCTTATACAAAGCACTGTTGGCTGTTATTTACTAAAGGCGTATACACTTTTTATACTACAAGTGCACTTGAAACTGCACTGAAACTGAACTTGTAGTGCAAAGAGGATTTGCCCTTAGGAAATAACCACCATTTTCTCAGAAAACAGCAATTACATCACCACAAAAGTGTTGTAGCGTTGAGACAATAATGCACACATTCTTGATTAACAAACTTTTTAATACCTGCACAATCACATGTGCATTTAGAAACGTTTTTTAAAACAAACCAACATGTTTGTTGTATAACAATTTTTGGGGTGGCATTATCAAAAATAGAAATGTCCATTTACGATAAAACAGGCCTGTGTAAAACCAACAAGAAACACAAAAAACTTGAACTTACAAAGTTCACATATGGTAAAACTTGAAGGCAATATCAGACATGAGTATTTAGGAACTGTGTTTGATATTGCGTTCAAATGGGGTGAAGTCACCCCTTGAAAAGCCAAATTTGGAAGATGCACACCAATTTACGAATGTCAACATGTGCTAGCTGCCATCACGGGGGATCAAGGGACGTGTTTTGTGGGAGCAACCCCTTCCTCACTGCTACTTTATTATTGAGGAAGGGGTTGCACCCCCAAAACGCGTCCATTGATCTCCCGTGATGGCAGATAGCACATGTTGGCACACTGTGTGCATCCTCCAAATTTGGCTTTTCAAAACATCGTTCAAAAATTTAAAAGATTGTAGCACACAAAAAAAGATAGTGATTTTGTGGGGTTTTAAATTCGCCCCAAAACATCAATGATGTTATTATTTTTTTGAATCACATCATTGATTTTTTTCTTGAGGTTTTCCAATTCTAAATTACACCCCATGATCTCCCCGATCAGGATCTGTGCACTTTCTGATGTGAAAGGATCTCGATCCACAACATCACGATCACCTAAAAAGAGAGAAACCAAACGAAAACAGGTATCAAAAAACTGCCAGCATCCATCTCTTACCTGAGTCTGTGGTCGCAGACACTCACCTGTTGTGGTGCCAATTTCCACCACATCTTCTTCCTCCTCCTGCTCAGCTTGTATTGGGGGTATTTCACCTTCTTCCAGAGGTGGGGGGTCTCTGGTCTCCTCAGATGATGGGTGTCCTCCGAGTCTTTTCTCCCCTATGTAAAACAAAAAGGGTATAATTAGCACACAGATATTTGATGGCAGAACTATAAATAGGAAACATTGCTTGGAAGTGGGGTTCAATTGTCAATTTTAGCAGAGTTCCAAGATGTAGGTTTTTTTTTTACACAGAATCTAGTTTGCATTTCATTCTAGTAACAAAGCCATCTACACAACCAAATATTTTGCATCCAAGTAGGCCCTAAAAAATGTAGGAAAATGCATATGGCCTAAACAATGGTGTTTTAGAGGCCAAAAAAAAATGTTTGATACGAACGAACATGAACATTAAAATTGACATTTTAAACTGTACAACACTTAAAAAAAGCATATTGAGCATCATGAACGTAATAAAGACAAAAAGAATACGAACACAGCACAACTACTTACTTTTTTGCAGCACTCTCCGGATCTTTCTGTACTGCTCGGGCTCTCTTAAAGTGGTGTTCCGGCCGAAATTATACTTTTTAAATAAAAATACCCCTATAATACACAAGCTTAATGTATTCTAGTAAAGTTAGTCTGTCAACTAAGGTCTGTTTTGTTAGTTTATAGCAGTAGTTTGTTATTTTATAAACTTACAGCAGGCCGTGGCCATCTTAAGTGTGGGCATCTGAAGCCAGACTGTATTTCTTCCTGGATCTCATCCTTGCAGATCTTGCACATGCTCAGTGCAGCACAAGCAGTGTAATAGGTTTCAGGTCAGGTTTCCATAGCAATGGCAGTTTCAGAGGAAGTTGCCTCCCCTCCCCAGAAGGCATTGCAAACAGGAAATGATGCGATGGGCCGCGGCCAGGGAGGAGGAAGTGAAAAATGAATACAGCAGATATACAGTAGGTGCTGAGAAAAAAAAAAAAAAAATATCCAATTTGTTTACAGTGCAAAGTTTAGTGAGGGATGCTGAAGAGTTGTAAAAGTGGGTGGAACTCCACTTTAATTTCAGGTCCGACCACCGCTTCCTGAGCTGATCTTTCGATCGTCATACCCTGAAATTCCGGTGCAGACTTTTGACCACTTTCGCAATGATCTTGGCCTTTCTGATATTGGGGTTGGGGTAAGGTCCATACTTTCCATCATAGTCGGCCTTCTTCAGGATGTCCACCATCTCCCCAAAGGACATATTTGTGGTCTTAAATCTTCTCCTTCTGGATCGGGACGTGTCCGGATCCAGGCTTTCCTCCTCCTCCTTGTTCCTGTAATTAGCACGCACCTGCTCTGACTCCGCCATGTGCTCTTCACCCACTGCACCGAACGAAAAGGGGCGGGGAATAGACTAGAAAGAACGTCAGGGGCGGGCGGAGTTACACGCATGCGCAGTGTGTATAAAGCGTACCACACGTGCGTATTACGTACGATCTGTGAGCGGAGGAAGGAGCATTGGAGGCGCCGATCGTAAGAACGAAGGTAAGAGACATACTTGTGCCTATACTGCTTCTACATTGAGGCCTATATTGTAACAAGATTAGTAGAGTTTGGCCTGACATTAGGGTTTGTATTGTGTTGTGTCTTGCAGTGAAAATGGATATCTTACAAGATAATGACTTCATGGCAATATTCATTGACATGTTCAGGGAGCTGCCTTGTCTGTGGGAGATCAACCACCCACATTACAGGAACCAAACAAAGAGGAAGACAGCGCTGGATCAATTCTTGGAAATTGTGAAGCAGGTGATCCCCACGGCAGACATCACATATTTGAAGATCCTAATTGGTGGCCTGAGGAGCACATATGTAAGGGAGCGCCAGAAAGTCCAGGATTCACAGAGACCTGGAGCAGCAGATGACATCTATGTCCCCAGGATGTGGTACTATGACAGGCTGCATTTTCTGGCAGGCCAGACTGAACCCAGGTCATCACTCTCCAGTCTTCCTTCCACGCTTCCTTCCCCTCCAGCTGAGGCTTCTGACACCCAACCTGGGCCTTCCAGGCAACAACATGTGGAGGAGCCCAGATTGAGCCAGGTATAGCATTCCTCTAAATATTGCTGGTTGTCCAATCAATGATGTTAACTAGATGTTAGTTTGTAGTACTAATTTCTGATTGTGATTGATGATGCAAAAACTAAAACCATGTCCCTTTTTCATACACAGGGAAGTCTCAGCCAGGAGGTGGCCGGGCCGAGCCGGCTGCCTGATCTGCAGGTCCCTCCCCTACACCTGGAAAGAGAAAATGGCAGGAGGAGAAGTGCCCTAGAGGAGGCTGCCATAGGCCTCTTTTGGAGGGCTACAGAGGCCCTGGGAGCACCACACACCGTGGAGGAGGACTTCGCTGCCATAATTGCCTCTAAAATGCAGAGGATGGAGGAGGGACAACAACTCATGTGTGAGTCGTTAATATTGGAGGCTCTTAATAAGGGGATGAGGGCCCAAATTACATCTGATACACACCTTTGTGAACTCACACATGGTCCTCCTCCTCCTCCTGCAGGTCCTCCTCCTCCTCCTGCTTCTCCTCCAGGTCCTCCTAGTCCTCCTCCTCCTCCAGGTCCTACTCCTCCTCCTGCCACATCTCCAACAGCAGAGCCACAGCCCGGAATGAAGCGTGGAAGGAAGACCAGAAAGTGAGGACCCTGGATCCAGTCTGGTCGGCCAAAAGATGCAGCCTCTTGTGGTACCACAGCCTGGGGACACAGATGTCATCTGCTGCTATCCGGATCTCTGGGACTTCTGGACCAGACTGCCTTCCCTTACATATGGACTCCTCAGGCCACCAATTTTGATGTTCAAGAATTGATGTCTGCCCTGGGGGTCCCAGGCTTCGCTAATTTCTCCTGTTTATCCAGCGTTGCCTCCCTCTTTGTTTGGTTCTGAGCCCTTAATAAAGGATTTTTGGTTTGAATTATACTTGCCTATGTGTGTTTTACTTCAAAAAGGACAGTTTGTTTGTGAGGAGGCAGGTACATTTCAAAAATACAATGTGAAATTAACAAAGGACACCCACAACAAACAATCTCCTTGAGATTAAATAATAAAAAATAATAATGGTGTTGTGTTAACTTGACACACAAAACACACACAAAAATAGTCTGGAGTAAAACTAAAAATAACATTAAACAAACATCAGCCTTTGAAAAAATACAAACATAAAATCGAAAAAAAAAAATGTCTTTAAATTAAAAAAAAAAAAAAAAAAAATTTGTACGATGTGACAAATAACAATATATTCAGGGAATCCCAAGGAAAAAAAAAAAAAAGTTTGTGAGAAGTGTGTGTGAATATGAGCAGCAAAACTACTTAATTCTTGTCACATTATAAAGAAGAAGAGAGTGCGCTATATTAAACCATTTTTAACATTGCAGCGTGACGAAAGTGCTGTATCCATTGCGAACGCTAATTTTACCAGACCGAGCTGTTCCGTGTCGGAATTTCTTTTGAGCATGCGTGGCACGTTGTGCGTCGGAACAGGCCACACACGGTCGGAATTGACGCGATCGGATTTTGTTGTCAGAGAATTTTATATCCTGCTCTCAAACTTTGTGTGTTGGAAAATCCGATGGAAAATGTCCGATGGAGCCCACACATGATCGGAATTTCCGACAACACGCTCCGATCGGACATTTTCCATCGGAAAATCCGACCGTGTGTACGGGGCATTAGATTGTGCCTTTTTGATTTATTTGCAGGCTAGCTGGTAAGTGTGCTGGGAAATCTTTTGTTTTTGTGCTGTGCAAAGCCCTTACATGTGCACCTTACTTCAAAAGCTAATTATAAAGTGCTGTAGCTGCCCTGCTTTGTACACTGTTTTTGGATACAACTTTAATAAAAACTACATGTATAAAACTAAAACTGGGTTAGTTTTCTGGTTTTGTATACTGTTTTTAAATAAAGCTTTAATAAAAACTACAATTTATATAAAAAAAAAAAAACTCTGGTAGTTGTCCTGTTTTGTATACTGTTTTTACACAAAACTTTAATAAAAACTGCAATTATAAAAAAAATCAGGGGGGTAGTTGTCTTGTACTGTATACTATTATACAAACTACAATTATATATTAAAAAAACTCAGGTAGTTGTCATTCTTGTAAAGACAGTCTTAATGCATTGTATCGATATTATACATATACAATATTTCTGTTGTCAATAAACATCTGTCATGGTGATCCTCTGGCTCTGAGCCTTTCTCTTGCACTGACCCAGAACAAGTACACAGATTAGGAGATCTGCTTTCATTGGCTCCATCAGTTTCTGGGTCACAGCCAGGTAATCAGCATTTTCAAAAGCTGGTGAGCAATGACAAACTGTGTATTTCTCTCATATTATATTTTAACCTGTGAGGATGGAAATATTGGCTCCGCCATTGCTGACTTGTTAAAGGTACAGATGTTGTCATTGGATCTGAGAGATGTCCCTCCACCAAACTGTCTCAGACTTACTGTACACAAAGGAGAGCCATTCTTCTGTATCTCCGGGGATCCCATCTTCATAGAGACCAGCTATGGAGGCCTATAAGTCTAATTCAGGGAGTGTGGTCAAGGTTTCCATGGAGACCATCTATGGCTCTCTATATGTTCAATCCAAGGAGAGTAGTCAGGGTTTCCATAGAGACACGCTATGGTGGCTTGAGAATCCAACCCAGGGAGAATGAGCAGTATTTCCATGGATATCAGCTATGGCGGCCTGTAAGGATAATCTAAGGACAGGTTTCCATAGAGACCAGCCATGGCAGTCTGTGATTTCAAGCCAGGGAGGGTGGGCAGTATTTCCATGGAGGCCAGCTATGGCGGCCTGTGAGTCCAACCCAAGGATAGTGGTGGGGGTTTCCATTGAGACCAGCTATGGCGGCCCGTGAGGATAATTCAGGCAGAGGGGGCAGTGTTACCATGGAGACTAGCTATGGTGACCAGTGAGGCCAATCCAGGGTAAGTGAGCAAGGTTTCTAAGGAGACCAGCTGCAGTGGTCTATGAGTCCAGTCCAAGGAGAATAGTCAGGGTTTCCATGAAGACTAGCTATGGTACCTGTGAGTCCAAGAATAGTTAGGGTTTCCATGGAGACTAGCTATGATGGCGGATCCAGTGAGAGTGGGTAGTGTTTCTATAGAGACCAGCAATGGTGCCTGTGAATCCAATCCAGTGAGAGTGGGTAGTGTTTCTATGGAGACCAGCTATGGTGGCCTGTGAGTCAAATCCAGTGAAAGTGGGCAGTGTTTCTATGGAGACCAGCTATGGTGGCCTGTGAATCCAATCCAGTGAGAGTGGGTAGTGTTTCTATGGAGACCAGCTATAGTGCCTGTGAGTCCAATCCAGTGAGAGTGGGTAGTTTTTCCATGGAGACCAGCTATGGTGGCCTGTGAGTCCTATCCAAGGAGAATGGTCAGGGTTTCCATGGAGACCAGCTATAGTGACCTGTAAGGCCAATCCAGGGTATGTGAGCAGGGTTTCCATGGATACCAGCTATTGAGGCTTGTGAGTTCAGTCCAAGGAGAATAGTCAGGGTTTCCATGGAGACTAGCTATGGTGCCTGTGAGTCCAAGGAGTATAGTCAGGGTTTCCATGGAGTCTAGCTATGGTGGCCGATCCAGTGAGAGTGGGTAGTGTTTCTATGGAGACCAGCTATAGTGGCTGTGAGTCCAATCCAGTGAGTGGGTAGTGTTTCTATGGAGACCAGCAATGGTGCCTGTGAATCCAATCCAGTGAGAGTGGGTAGTGTTTCTATGGAAACCAGCTATGGTGGCCTGTGAGTCCAATCCAAGGAGAATGGTCAGGGTTTCCATGGAGACCAGCTATGGTGACCTGTGAGGCCAATCAAGGGAAGGTGAGCAGGGTTTACAAGCAGACTGTCAGTTATAAAGAAGAAAGTGTGCAGAGCTAAGACCAGTGCCACATGAAAACTAAATAATAAAAATCTTTTATAAACACAATGGCCGACAATGGGGGACACAATAAGGCCATGTTATACAGAAGTAGTAGACAAATTGTATAACAGATTTACCACAATATTCCAGCCCCAGTCATTTATTCCTCTCTCACTGCCTATCACTGCGGCAAAATTAAACCTGATTCCGCCCACTTCTTAGTTATGCGTTGGCTTAGGCTGTGTTCATATCTGTGCGGTTTGAAGCACTTCAGCCATCACACGGCAATGCATAGCAACAGGAATCCCATTATTTCCTATGGGGTCAAATTACACCTATGCTTTGTGATGTACCATAAAGGTGGTGCAGGCGCTTCATTACAGGAGTGAAAACCAAATTTTTGTACGTCCTAGCAGCATAGCAGGACATGGGGTTTGCCATCTGGCAGTTTTTCAGCCAGGCTTCCAGGAGGTGCTCACATCACCTACACGTATGATAATAAATCTAATGAACATTTGTGTATTTTTTACTGACATTTTGCCCTTGATAAACTGCTGTTCTAATATTATAGCTCTGGCAGTGAAAGGGTTAAAGCCTCCCTTTTTCAGAAAATTTCCTATGTAGTCAAGGGTCCTCAGAAAATATAAAACAAACTTTACAGCTTTGTAGAATTAAAGTATAACTAAAGGCAAAACTTTTTTTTTTTAGTTTTGGATAGAGTGGAGAGGGATTAGAACCCCTGTCTGTTTTTTTTTATTGCTGTCTGTAACCCACCCCCCACCCCCCCACCCCCCCCTGGTAGGGAGATTCATCCTCTCTATTTGTCCTGTTTACCATTATCATTGACAGTGAAAATAAAAGAAAATCCCAAATTTTGGGTTGTCCCCAGAAAAGTAATAGAGGGGAAATCCTCTAATGGGGACACTTGTTCTGGTGATCTGGGGGACCCCAAGGAATCCCCTTATTTTGCAGGGATTTTCTCTCACTTCCTGTTTGGCTATGGGACAGGAAGTGCAGAGAAATCTCCCCAATGGGACAAAGATGACAAAAGTAAAGCTTACAGGGGTTATAACCCTCCCTTACTCTATCCAAAATAAAAAGTTTTGCCTATAGTGCTATTTTAAGTTTAGGGCACACAAACACAATATATGACCCTTTTTTTTTTTGAAAAATCTAAAGAATGAGGTTGTGCTGGATACCCCACATGTCAAGCCCTAAAGTTGGGTGCTCCATAAAATGCCAACAAACTTTGGTATCCTATATTTTCCATAGGCAACACTTTAATGTGTATCAGTGCTTTCGTGCGCAGGTGCCCCTGATGTGTTTACGTTTGTATGTGCATGTATGAGGAGTTGGGGGTGTCAAACTTTTTCAAACTTTTTGGAGGGCATATTTTAAGTGCTTTAAGTAACTTTATTTTTTGAAACTTTTTTTCACTAAACTTTATTTGTATCACATAGAGGACAAAAAAAGTCTCATATGTGTTATTTTTTTGTGACTGGTCCTCTGTAATGAGACATCAGGGTCTTTTATCCAAACTCCATAATTTAATCACCAATACCAGCATGTTTCTTCATTGCCAAAAAAGTGGCAACAAATTAGATTAGGTTGGGCTACCTATTTTCCAAAAAAGGGGTAATTTTAGGGGTGTTCATACATTTTTATTTGATAGGTTTTATAACAGAATGTAAAGCAGTGGTCTCCAAACTGCAGCCGTGGGCCCAGTGTGGCCATTTGCTTGCCTATATCCAGCCCTTTGGGCACCATTCTATACACTGCCACCATTGATGGATAACCATTCCTCCCACTGACACCAATGATGGGGCACTATTCCTCCCACTGACACCATTGATGGAGAACCATTCCTCCCACTGACACCAATGATGGAGAACCATTCTTCCCACTGACACCAATGATGGAGAACCGTTCGTCCCGCTGGCACCAATGATGGGGCACTATTCCTCCCACTGACACCAATGATGGAGAACCATTCTTCCAACTGCCACCATTGATGGAGAACCATTCCTCCCACTGACACCAATGATGGGGCACTATTCCTCCCACTGACACCAATGAAGGAGAACCATTCCCCCCACTGGCACCAATGATGGGGCACTATTCTTCCCACTGACAGCAATGATGAAGAACAATTCCTCCCACTGACACCAATGATGAAGAACCATTCCTCCCACTGGCACCAATAATGGGGCACTATTTCTCCCACTGACACCAATGACGGAGAACCATTCCTTCCACTGGAGCCAATTATGGGGCACTATTCTTCCCACTGACACCAATGATGGAGAACCATTTCTCCCACTGACACCAATGATGGTGAACCATTCCTCCCAGTTGAAACAAGGATGGGGTACTATGAAACCATTGATGAGACATTGTTTACTTCCACTAATATCAGGGCATTTTCTACCCCACTGGTCCGCTAAAGCCTAAAGGACAGTAAACTGGCCCTTTGTTTAGAAAGTTTGAAGACTGCTGATGTAAAGGAAACAGGTTTTTTTTTTAAATCTTGGTTCTTTTTCCTTATAAGATATATAATTTGTAAAAAAAAAATAAATCAGTGGTTCAAAATTACCACCAGAAAGAAGCTTGATTTTACTATAAAATTATTTAAAATTCAATAAAAAAGATTAAAAAAAAAAAAGTTCTAAAATTAATTTGTACCTAGTGTTGCATGAAGGAGTAATCGTGTGTCAAACTATCACAGCACATAAAACTGTAAAATGGCCTGGAAATTAAATATTACAGGAGGTTCAAGAGTTTGAAGTTTGGTCAAACTAACCAGAAGTTCCTCCATCCATGAGACAAATTTCCATTATGCCTCCCCTATATATTTTCTTAGTTTATTGGACCAGTTCTATTGGTTGTGTTTTTGTCTTTGCCATTGGTTAATTGGTTTCTGAGTTGTGCCTAATGTGGGCTATAGCAGTCTGGATCTGGATATTAGAGGACAGGATGTTATGTGACAGGAGAGAACGTCATCAACACCTGAAATATCGCTTTCAATTTTTATCTGTATCCACCCTAAAATAAACCTTTTTTTTTGGTGGCTTGGTTTTGATCTCAAGCTATAGATAAATCTGGTTTTGCTGCTGATCTTCTAATGTGGATGGGGATGATGCTGCTTCATTGTTCAGGATGGAAAATCTGTTTATTTATTGATGGAGAAAACTGACAACGTTCCCACCGACAGGAAGTGATGGATCTGTGGGGGTGTCATTCAACGCAGAATACTTCCATGTCATCTTCGTCTGATCATCGGCTGAAGTCACAAATATTTGCATATGCCTGAAACTGGAGAAGCATTATTCTCAGCCAGTGAAAACCCCCCCAATTTTATCATGAAAGAGAACAGAAATAATATTACAGCAAATGATATTTACGAATATAAAGGAACGTTTAAAGGGCCAATTTGATACAAACTGGTATTTTAATTATGGGTGGAACTTGATGGGCTAAGTCAGTTCCTGGATTCTTAGATATTTGAGATATTTCAACTAACTCACATTCTCAGGGTGCGCCAGTGCACCACTCTACATATAGCGTATAGACAAGTTGTGTAGTGAGGATATGGCGTCCATCCCAGCAACTAACAGCTACCGCTGCCTTTCGCTCCGTCCTGGCCCCTCCCCTACGCGTGTTCGACACAGGGCATACGTGTCATCATCAGGGGGAATGTGACATCACCCTAAGAATGTGAGTACCCCGTTTGGGGGAGTGTTTTACCTGATTTTAGAATAAAGTTTTAAAACGTTATTACACTATATGGTTCTTTCTTCTTATCCATTGATCTGTCCGGTGTTGGAGCCTGTGATCCTGCGATCCGCACAGAGCCCGGGGTGGCTCAAAAGCGTTTTCTGAGTTTGTTTAGCCACTTAGTCACATGCTCTGAGGTGAGCGCATTACCTTGGGGGTCACCTGTATTGCACCATCGCATGACCTGTGGCACGTGGAGAGATTTAAGCATGTTTGACTATACCACCATTGAAGATCACGCATAAGCACTTTACTATTTGTGTGCAGGGCTTTTTAATTTATATGCTTATTATACTTTTGTAGTCCATTAAGGACTATTATTTACATGAATTGTAAGACACTAAGCACTTTGCAGTTTGTTTGGCACATGGCACTTTTTGTGATTTGTTTGCACTTTTGATATAAGCTCATTGCATTATGTGGTTTCATTAGATTGATAGTGCATGTGCAACTTGTACTGTTTGCTTATACATATATATATATAATCAGCTTTATGTATTTATGTTTATTTAGTTTATTTCACAACATTTTAGTGTGGTATACACTTCTATACATCTCATATGTGTTTTATATATGCACAACACTTTTTGTGTCAGACTAGGGGCACATCTAGCACACTTTAGTGCAGCGTTATTCTTCATTATAGGCAATTCCTGGTGTTCTGTTGTTAATATACTTCAGGCAGGCGGGCAAGACAGTTAGCTGCAGTGTATTTAGTATATATATATATATATATATATATATATATATATATATATATATACATCCCGGCTTTGTATATTTATATACACTGTATACAGTTTAGCTTCATCTCGCTGCAGACCGTTCCTGGTGTACTGTCGCTAATATACTTCAGGCAGGTGGGCGAGACAGTTAGCTGCAGTGTATTCAGTATATATATACATCCCGGCTTTGTATATATATATATATATATATATATATATATATACACCGTATACAGTTTAGCTTCATCTCACTGCAGACTGTTCCTGGTGTACTGTCGCTAATATACTTCAGGCAGGAGGACGAGACAGTTAGCTGCAGTGTATTTAGTATATATATATATATATATATATAGATCCCGGCTTTGTATACATATATATATATATATACACTGTATACAGTTTAGCTTCATCTCACTGCAGACCATTCCTGGTGTATTGTTTCTAATATACTTCAGCCAGGCAGGTCACTCACTGAGCTGCAGTGCATTTAATATATATATATACAGGCTTGTATATATATATATATATATATATATATATATATATATATATATATATAGTCTAGCCAAGCCTATACCTGACTAGGCAATTGCCTGAGTGCGTGTTCAAAGACACTTTCAGCCAGGCTGGTGACTCACTGAGCTGCAGTTCATAAAATATATATCCACTGCATTGTTGTCCAGCCAAGCCTATACCTGACTATAGGCCATTTCTTAAGTAGGTGTTCAAAGACACTTTCAGCCAGGCAGGTGACTCACTGAGCTGCAGTTCATTTAATAAATATATATACAGGCTTGTATATATATAGTCTAGCCAAGCCTATACCTGATTAGGCCATTGCCTGAGTGCGTGTTCAAAGACACTTTCAGCCAGGCAGGTGACTCACTGAGCTGCAGTTCATTTAATATATATATATATATATATATATATATATATATATATATATATACAGGCTTGTATAAATATAGTCTAGCCAAGCCTATATCTGACTGTAGACCCCTGCCTGAGTGCATGTTCAAATACACTTTCAGCCAGGCAGGTGACTCACTGAGCTGCAGTTCATAAAATACATATCCACTGCATTATAGTCCAGCCAAGCCTATACCTTACTGTAGGCCATTCCTGGTGTACTGTTTTTAGTAAACTTCAGGCGTTGTTTTGCTAATCTAATTGTACAGTGTATCTGGAAGGCCACCAAGGAGAGGCAGATGCTCACAGGCCACTAAAAGAGGTCAAGCAGGCTCTGTGTCTACAACAAACAGTGCTGGTCGTTGACACAGTGCATCCTCAGCACGTGGCCGTGGGGCACGCTTGTCCTTTTTTCGGCAGCTGGCCGTGTTGAGCCACAACATGCAGAAGAGTTGGTAGAGTGGATGACCAAGCCGTCCTCATCCTCCTCTTCCTCTGTCACCCAGGCTCGGAGTACTTTGGCTGCCAATGTAGCTGCCAAAGCAGCCTCTTCCATCGGCTCAATGTCATCAGTCACTCCTTCCCTAGCCCCACCATCATGCCCTGAGGAGTTCCCCGAACTGTTCGACCACAGTGTTGGGTACATACTTCAGGAGGATGCGCAGCGTTTTGAAGGCTCCGATGATGGTACCCAGATTGAGGAAGGCAGTAATGTGAGCCCAGAGAGAGGGGGTGCCCAAGAAGGACAAAAAACTAGCAGTCATGTTCCCCCAGCTGCAGCATACTGCCAGGTTTGCTCCAGTGACGAGGAGGGGGGGACGTTGAGGACTCTACGTGGGTACCTGATAGGAGAGGGGAGGAGAAGGAGGCACATCTCCAACAAAGCAGGATGCCTTCCAGGGGCCAGCTTAAGGGCAGCCAATCGACTGCATCACACTGCATGTGCAGGGCGCAGCTGACTCTGCGCGTTTTTTTCAAAAGTTCTTTGGTGTGGGCCTTTTTTGAGACGTGTGCAGTAGATCACACCGTTGCTGTTTGCAACATATGTCTGAAGCGTATTAAGCGTGGCCAAAACAGCAGCCGATTGGGCACCACATGCTTGACCAGACATATGTCGAACTCCCATGCAGTCCATTGGCAAGCGTACTTAAAAGACCCACACCAAAGAACAAGGCGGGCCTCTCCTTGCTCCTCATCAGCTGGGATCTCCAACCCCACTATACCTTCAGTTCTCTCAGAAACCCGCACTGAGAGGAATGAAGGTGTAGAATTAGGTGTGCCATGTACTTGCGGGCAATCTGCTATCGCTACACCAACGTCCGATTGTAGCAGGCAAATTTCCCTACCCCAGTTGCTAAACTGGGGAAAGAAATTCTGTCCCAGCCATCCACATGCTCAGCGGCTGAATGCTAGTTTGGCTAAATTGCTAGCACTCCAACTGCTGCCTTTTCAGCTGGAAGACTCTGCCCCCTTTCGAGAATTTGTGGAATGTGCGGTACCTCAGTGGCAGGTTCCCAAACGCCAATTTTTTTCTCGTAAGGCAATTCCGGCTCTCTACCGATATGTGGAAGGCAATGTCTTGGCCTCGTTGAACATGGCGGTCAATGGTAAGGTGCATATTACCGCTGACTCATGGTCCTGTAGGCATGGACAGGGACATTACCTTTCTTTCACGGCCCACTGGGTAACCCTGCTGGCAGCTGGGAAGGATGCAGGACAGGGGCAGTGTTGTTGGAGCTTGTTCCGCCACCACGCCTCCAAAATGCTGGTAGTGGTGATTCTGCCACACCTCTTTCCTCCACCCCCTCCTCTTCTTCTTCCTCTATGGCCTCTTCCTGTGCAGATTTATCCTCAGAACCAGCGGTGCTCCATAGGCATTCTAGAGGCTACGCAAGCACTCAGGCAAAAAGATGCCATGCGGTGCTTGAGTTGGTCTGCTTAGGGGACAGGAGCCATACTGGGGCAGAGATTCTGTCAGCTCTGCAGGGGCAGGCTCAGAGGTGGTTGACGCCACGCCAGCTTCAGCCAGGGATGGTGGATTGCGACAATGGCACCAACCTCCTCTCTGCCCTCCGACAGGGACACTTCACCCATGTGCCCTGTTTGGCTCACGTCCTTAATTTGGTGGTGCAGCGGTTCTTGTGCAGGTACCCGGGCTTACAGGATATCCTGAGGCAGGCCAGGAAAGTCTGTGGGCATTTCCACCGGTCATATAATGCCAGTGCTCGGCTGGGTGACCTTCAAAAGGAATGCAACCTGCCCAAGAACCACCTCATCTGTGACATGCCCACCAGGTGGAACTCAACGTTGGCAATGCTGCAGCGGCTGCACATGCAGCAGAGGGCGATCAACGAGTTCCCTGTGTGAGTATGGCACCAGGACAGGGTCAGGGGAACTTGGCTTTTTTTTCGCCACGCCAGTGGCTCATGTTCTAGGATGCATGCACTGTCCTGTCACCATTTGAGGAGGCCACGAGGATGGTGAGCAGTGACAGTGCATGCATCAGTGATACTGTCCCTCTTGTCTACCTGTTGGAGCACACGCTGCGTGGAATAATGGACAGGGCACTTGAGGCAGAACAGAGGGAGGAAGAGGAGGACTTCCTTACCTCTCAAGGCCCCCTTTATCTAGACAGTATTCCTGCGGGCCTGCCAATCTCACAGGAAGAGGAGGAGGAGGGGGAGGAGGATTGTGTCAGCATGGAGGTGGAGCCTAGCACTCAGCATCATCAGCAGTCTTCAAGGGATCGTTTACAGTCCCCAGAAACCCATGGACTTGTACGTGGCTGGGAGGAGGTGGCTGCGGTTCAGGTCATCCTTAGTGACCCAGAGGACTCCGGATTGAATGCCTCAGCAAACCTACGCTGCATGGCCTCCCTGATCCTGCAAAGCCTGTGAAAGGACGCTTGGATTCATGTGATCAAGGAGAGGGATCACTACTGGCTGGCAACCCTTCTTGATCCACATTACAAGGGTAAGGTTGCGGAACTTATCCAGCCGTCGCAGAGGGAGCAGAGGATGAAACATCTTCGGGAGGCCTTGCAGAAAGGTTTGTGCAACGCGTTTCCAGAGCCTGGGAGGGTACAAATTCCTGGTCCTGGACAACGTATTGCTGAGGCTTCGGTCAGTCACAGAAGGAACGGTTGAGAAGGTGGCCTTCTGACCAATGCGTTCAGACAATTTGTTAGTCCGCAGCCCCAAGGTATGATCGGTTCCAGCAACCATCGCCAGCGTCTGTTAAACATGGTGCAGGAATACCTAGGGGCAAGATCAGACTTGGGGACCTTTCCAACCGAAAATCCACTGGGTTACTAGGTCTTGAGGATGGATCACTGGCCACCGACTCGGTTGATTGGCTCACCTTCATAAAAATGAATCAGTCTTGGATCACCAGCTACCAAGCACCTGATGCTGATGTAACCGAATAATTTTTTTATGAATGTGAGATCCCTTGAAGACTGCCTATGCTGATGCTGACTGACTATCCTGTTATGCCGAGTGACTATCCTATTCCTCCTCAATGGTCATGTTGATAGCTTCTAAGAACATTTTTGGTTCTGGGCACCAGCACCAGTGCCTAAAGCCCAAATTTTCTGCCCCTGTCTAACAGGGGCGCATAATTACAATTTTTGCTGTAATATTTTGCAGCAGGGCTTGTTCCTGCACTCAACTAGAGTATCTGTGAGGGGCTGCAGTGTTGTGTTACCAGCACCAGTGCCTAAAGCCCAATTTTTCTGCCCCTGTTTAACAGGGGCGCGTAATTAAAATTTTTAAATATAATATTTCACAGCAGGGCTTGTTCCTGTGCTCAGTAACAGAATCTGTGAGGGGTTACAGTGTTGTGGCACCAGCACCAGTGCCTAAAGCCCAATTTTTCTGCTCTTGTTTAACAGGGGCGTGTAATTACAATTTTTGCTGTAATATTTTGCAGCAGGGCTCATTCCTGCACTCAACTAGAGTATCTGTGAGGGGTTGCAGTGTTGTGGCACCAGCACCAGTGCCTAAAGCCCAATTTTTCTGACCCTGTTCAACAGGGGCATGTAATTACAATTCTTGATATAATATTTCACAGCAGGGCCCATTCCAGAGCCCACCAAGAGTAACTGTGAGGGCTTACAGTGTTGTGGCAACACCACCACACCACCACCAAAGGCCCAATTTTTCTGACCCTGTTCAACACAGTCATGTAATTACAATTCTTGATATAATATTTCACAGCAGGGCTTATTCCAGCGCCCAGCAAGAGTAACTTTGAGGGCTTACAGTGTTCTGGTACCACCAACACCTAAGGTCCAATTTTCTGCAGAGTATATAGGGCAGGCCCCTACTTTCAAACATCCAACTTACAAACGACTCCTACTTACAAACAACTCCTACTTACAAATGGAGGGAGACAACAGGAAGTGAGAGGAAATCTACCCCTAGTAAGGAAAATTCTCTCCTGTAAGAGTTCATATGGGAAAAAGGTGTCTCCTCCACTGATTTATCACCAATCCTTGTTTCCCTTAAAAAACCCAAATTTTCAAAATCCAATTGTCATTGGGACAGAAAGCGTGGTGAAATCTTCTGAACAGGAGCACACACAGCAAAACAAATGGTGCAGGGGTGATGATAACCCTTCCCTATGTTTTCCAAAAAGCTTTAAAATAGATTTTTTGGCTGGAGCTACACTTACAAAATGTACCTGTTCCAAATTACAAACAGATTCTACATAAGAACAAACCTACAGTCCCCGTCTTGTTTGCACCACCTGTATACTGCTGTTCAGAGTATATAGGGCCTGGAGGCCCAACACCTTTTCTTTTTTTAATTTGGGTGCGGGGTTCCCCTAATATCCATACAAGACCCCAAGGGCCTGGTAATGGATGGGGGGGGGGTACCCATGCCGTTTGTCTCACCGATTTTCATCCATATTGCCGGGACCCGACATTACAAAAAGCCGCAAGCAGTTTTAAATGACTTTTATTCCTTTAAAAATGTCATTTTGTGCAGGGACTGTTCTAAGCACAGGAAACACGCGCCACTTTATAGGCATACTATAGACACCCCCCAGGTACGATATTTAAAGGAATATTTCACTTTTATTTTTTTCACTTCTTTAAGCATCATTAAAATCACCAGAAAACTTTCTTTTGCATTGATACAAGTCCCCTTGGGCAGGACCCAGGTCCCCAAACCCTTTTTAGGACAATAACTTGCATATTAGCATTTAAAATTCACACTTTTGATTTCTCACGTTCGAGTCCCATAGACTTTAACGGTGTTCGAATGTTCGCGCGAACTTTCGGTCTGTTTGCATGTTCTGGATGCGAAACCAAACTGGGGGGTGATCGGCCCATCCCTAATGCCTGGATGGCAAGGATTTATTTTCTGTTTTGTTTGTGTTATTTTCATGCAACCTCTTAATAACTGAAAACTGATAAAACTCAGATTTTAAGAAACCTACCGTTTGGACTACTTTTTTTCCAGGGAAGGTGATCCCCTTTGAGCTAACCCCTGAAATATGGTGGATTTAGGCAGGCATCTTCCTAAAGAAGTGGAAAGATGGAGGACGTGTTAAAAGCCCTGCTGCAGGCCACTTCAACACAGCATAAAACCAATCGCCAGCAGCAGGAAGTCAACCGCCAATAGAAGGAGATGTATCGCCAGGCCACTGCAACCCAGCAGGAAGCCAATTGCCAGCAGCAAGAAGCGACTGCAGCCCAGCAGGAAATCAACAACTAGTTTGTGGAAGCCCTGGTGGAATTAAAGAAGGGATCAGTAGGTCCTTTGCCAGTGGAACAGAAAATGATGCGTACCAGCTATTTCCTGCAGAAGATGACACCTGCAGATGATGTGGAAGCTTTTCTTGCAACTTTTGAAAAAGATTCGCTGTTCGGAAAGGATGGCAAAAAGAGCAATGGGCAGGACTGCTAGTGCCCTTTCTGACCGGAGAACTCCAAAAAGCCTATTTTGACCTGGAACCAGATGCAGCCCAGGACTATGAGACACTAAAAGCTGAGATACTTGCACGCCTGGGTGTCACCATAGCAGTCTGGGCTCAGCAGGTGCATCGGTGGGCATACAGTAATGACAAGCCACCCCGCTCCCAGATGTATGACTTGGTACACCTCACCAAAAAGTGGCTGCAGACAAGGCCCCGAGATTGTGGAGCATGTGGTTATGGACTGTTACTTGCTCCTTGCCATTTTGAGGAAGTGGGTCAGCCATGGGGAACCTAAGTCTGTAAAAAAGCTGGTGGACCTGGTGGAGAGTTATATGACTGCTGAGGACTTGTTGAACTCATCCATGACCCAGCCTTATGTCTCTAGGGGTGAAAAAACGCTTGGAGGATCTGGTAAGACTGTTCTAGGGTTCAAGGGCTCAGGGAAAAATTACAAGACTGTGGCTACAGATAATGAGACTGTGGGCTCAGGACCTGGAGACTGTCCGAATAGGTCAGGAAGGTCTCTGAGGCCTTTTAGAGGACTGGGTTCAGAAAACATAAAATGTTATCGCTGCCATGCGTTAGGTCATATTGCTGCTAACTCTTCCCTCAATGGTGAACCAATGCAATGCATGTCTCTTTTTGCACAGGTGGCGTGTACTGCATCATGTCAGGGACGCATGGAAAAACAAATGTGTGTGTGATTTCAGTGGATGGAAAGCCAGTCACTGCTCTGCTACAGTGCCTTGCAAAAGTATTCACCCCCTTGGCATTTTTCGTATTTTGTTGCCTCACAACCTGGAATTAACATGGATTGTTTGATGATTTGCATTTAATTTACAGAACATGTAATAGGTAAATAACAGTGCAGCGCTAAGAAAATATGCAGAAACAAAATAACAGATTGCTCATAGCATAAGATGTTAAAAAGTCCCCTTTGGTATAAAAGATGGATATAAAAGCTGACAGATAAGATCTCCTCAGCGGTGATAAGGGTGTTCATAGACATTCATGTGATATCTCCTAATCAGTGATTCCTCCACCAGCTAGCCAAAAATATATAGTGTACACTGTGTGGCTAAAATACTTTCTTTTTATTCATAAAAATCAGGTACTCACATAAAAAGCACTGTAACCCCAGTGCTAGGATGCTAGCACTGGGGTTACAGTGCTTTTTATGCGAGTACCTGATTTTTCTGAATAAAAAGAAAGTATTTTAGCCACACAGTGTGCACTATATACTTTCCCATTGCCTTTTTACATGGTACTACTGTTGGAATTTAAAAGCTCAGGGGAACTATTCACCCCCTAAAGTCAATACTATGTAGAGCCACCTTTTGCGGCTATCACAGCTCCAAGTCGCTTTGGATAAGTTTCTATGAGCTTGCCACATCTTACCACTGGGATTTTTGCCCATTCCTCCTTGCAAAACTGCTCCAGCGGCTTCAAGTTGGATGGTTTGTGCTTGTGAATAGCAATCTTTAAGTCTGACCACAGATTTCCTATTGGGTTGAGGTATGGGCTTTGACTAGGCCATTCCAACACATATACATGTTTCCCCTTACACCACTCAAGTGTTGCTTTAGCAGTGAGTTTGGGGTCATTGTCCTGCTGGAAGGTGAACCTCCGTCCTAGCCTCAAATCACACACAGAGTGGTACAGGTTTTGCTTAAGAATATCCCTGTATTTAGCACCATCCATATTTCCCTCAACTCTGACCAGTTTCCCATTCCCAGCTGCTGAAAAACATCCCCACATCATGATGCTGCCACCACCATGTTTCACTGTGTGGATGATGTTCTTTGGGTGATGTGATGTGTTGGGTTTGCGCAAGACATAGCATTTTCTTTGATGGCCAAAAAGTTACATTTTATTCTCATCAAACCAGAGCACCTTCCTCCATACATTTATAATTTCAGTCTGAATTTCGTTTTGTTATTCAGAACATTCAGTAAAATTTGTTTATATTGTAATTCGTGTATTCGGATATATCCGAATCTCGGAATAATGAAAAATGTGTCTGAATATTAATTTGTAAAGGAACCGCACAACATGATGCTGCAACCGCCATGTTTCACTGTGGGGATGGTGTGTTCACGGTGATGTGCAGTGTTAGTTTTCCGTCACACATAGCCTTTTGCTTTTAGACCAAAAGGTTCAATTTTGGTCTCATCTGAGCAGAGCACCTTCTTCCACATGTTTGCTGTGCCCCCCCCACATGGCTTCTCACAAACTGCAAACAGGAATTCTTTTGGCTTTCTTTGAACAATTGCTTTCTTCCTGTTTTTTTTTTTTTTTTTCCTTCTTTAATTTTATTTTTAAGTTTTGCAATAACAATTACAAAGAAAACGGAACAAATAGCCCAAAAGGGCCACACACAAAAACACAGCATACACTTCTTCAGCATTTGGCTCATTGTATAACCCTGTGACCAATACCCATGGATATAAGAACAAGATCAAAGACCCCCATGTACAATACATAAATCGTAGTAAGAGAGTAAATATTTCCTTCACCCATCCAATATACACCCCCTTCCTTCAATATACCCATAACAGTGTCATTTATATTAATGCATGAGCCCACTTTCACTCCAAGGTTAAGAGCAGGCAGATGTCCCACATCCCCAGATTAGAATCCACACATGTAAGAGTTTACGTCACTTAGTTATTTAAAAAATAGCCACTTAATCCAACACCTTGGATGTACTGTTCATCCAACTACCCCACACTTTATTGAACTTATGTGGTATACCTCTGCTAGTGTAAGTAACCTTGTATAAGGGGGCACAAGAGCCTTCCATGCTCAAATAGTCGGAGGGGCAGAATTTTTCCATGAAAGCACTATTAGAAGAGATACATGGGTCAGGGATTTGTCCACTTCCGTCAATAGAGCTAGTAGTTTGCCATTTTTGTCCCCTTTTTCGAAAATGCATACCACACTCTGTGACAGATTACAGGTAGCCATGTCCTGATAATGGGGATATACTTTCCTCCTGGCAAACTGCAACCAAGCCAACGCATCTGGAGAGGGTGAGTTAGCATGAACCCGGGCACATTCCTGCTCTCTATCCTGCAGATTTGTCCCCACACTGTTGCGCTCCTTCCTAAGGGCTTTAATGGTCGATGTGTACATCCGGCTGGTAGTATAAAGGCATCCTATTCTATTTGCATTATGGCCGATCCTTCATTAGTCTGCCAAAATGAGTCTATGTGTGACTGTAACAACTCTTCCACAGTGAGTTCCCCCACCTAACCAGGGGACAGACGCCACGTCCTCCTAGACTCATGAGACCCAAACTGCAGGATAATCTGTAATGGGGTGTGATCTGATTCACCCCCAGGGAGATTTAAAGTCTCAGATACCAGGGGCAGAAGGGCACTATTAGTGAAAGCCATATCTATCATGGAGGAGGAAGCAAATACTGGAGACAGATACAAATAACATCTTTTCATGGATGCTTCCACTGCCAAAGTTCAGTAAGACAAGTAACCTCCGCCAAGTGCAATAAATCAAGATTAGGGGCCCTATGTGGGTTTGAGGTATCCAGTGCATAGTCTAATGTCGCGTACACACAATCTGAATTTTGGCCCGCAAAAGACCGATGAGAGATTTTTGTTGAAAAATGCGACTGTGTGTATGCTCAATTGGTCTTTTGCTGGCGGAATTCCAGCCAGCAAAAGATTGAGAGCATGCTCTCAATTTTTTGGTCGGGAAAAGTTCCTATCCGAAAATGGGATCGTCTGTGGCAATACCGACATGCAAAATCCCTATGCATGCTCGGAAACAATTTGACGCATGCTCGGAAGCATTGAACTTAATTTTCTCGGCTCGTCATAATGTTGTACGTCTCCGCGATCTTGACGGTCGTATTTCAGCAAACTTTTGAGTGACCGTGTGTATGCAAGGCATACTTGAGCGGAATCCCGTCGGAAAAGCCGTCATATCTTTTTCCGACGAGAAATCTGCTCGTGTGTACCCGGCATAAGAGGTTGTTGAAATCCCCTGCCACTAGCAATTTAAATGGGGTGTGAGGCGCCAGTTTCTCCAGTACCTCATAAAGGATGATACCAGAAAATGGAGGCGGAATATACATATTAACCAAGGCTAAGCAATGTGAATAAACATCAATCAATACCACTAAATATCGTCCTCCAGGATCAGTAATTACTTTGTCTATAGAACAAGGCAAACAAACCCTGAGCATAGGAAGAAAATGTGGCATGTATGGCTCTATGGATCCAGGTACATTTCATAGCTAAGATTTTACTACCCAACAAATGGTTTTCTTGTAGAAACATAATGTGAGGGTGGCGGGCCTGTAAGTATTTTAACACCAGGGTCCTCTTAAATTTAGAATTCAGTTCCCTGACATTCCAGGAGATAACTCTAATAGGGCGTACGCACGGTCGGACTTTGTTCGGACATTCCGACAACAAAATCCTAGGATTTTTTCCGAAGGATGTTGGCTCAAACTTGTCTTGCATACACACGGTCACACAAAGTTGTCGGAAAATCCGATCGTTCTAAACGCGGTGACGTAAAACACTTACGTCGGGACTATAAACGGGGCAGTGGCCAATAGCTTTCATCTCTTTATTTATTCTGACCATGCGTGGCACTTTGTCCATCGGATTTGTGTACACACGATCGGAATTTCCGACAACGGATTTTGTTGTCGGAAAATTTTATCTCCTGCTCTCCAACTTTGTGTTTCGGAAAATCCGATGGAAAATGTCCGATGGAGCCCACACACGGTTGGAATTTCCGACAACACGCTCCGATCGGACATTTTCCATCGGAAAATCCGACCGTGTGTACGGGCCATTACATTTAAAGTCATGACTGTAATTCTCAAAAGGGCCACAAGATGGGAGCCTAGGGTTTAAAATTAAAGTCCAGAGTCACACAGAGCCACATAATATGCCGAAGAAGAATACAGATAAACCAAGAACATATACAACATTGAAATAATGCTTGTTTCTGGAAACCACCATTCCCATAAGCAGGAAGGAACTCATGGTGGTGCCAAAAAAACACTTGTGCAGAAGTGGTAAAAAAAAAAGTGGAAAAACAAAAAAATATATAAACTTGAACAGTCCCAACAAATAGTCTATCTGTTCCTGTCTCGCCAGTGTAAAAAACAGAAAAACAATAACCAGCAGGCAGACTTGATCCCAAAAACAAAAAACCCAAAACTGGAATGTACTTCCTTGGAAATTCACTCCATAAACTTTGTTAGGAGAACAATAGCGTGTTGAAGAAGGGAGAATCTGACAACACAGTGCAGTTCTTGAACAACCAATACTTCTTAGAGACAACTCCAGATCCCAAGCAAATCTTTGGATGTGGAACACGAGTTATCCACGCATTGAGAGCAGCATACTGAGGCCAATATAGTGAACAAATAACGCCAGGATATGCAACCTGCATTAATAGAATATATCAGTTGATCAGTCTGGGAGAAGCACATGAGGAGGCTTGCACCTCTTCAAACATGAAAGCAAGGATGTGTGTGGCCTATCCGATACAGGACCAAAAGAAAAACCAGAAAACATTTAACCTTTTCCCCCACCACAGAAAAATTAATCCAGGGTATCTAGTCAATCGAAGACATCCAAGGGAACCTCAAAGAGTTTCACTGAGCCCCGATTTACAACACAGAGCTTGCTAGGGTACAACATGCCATAAGTGAGCCCCTAATCTGGAAGCCTTTTGTGTATCTCCACAAAGGTGCGTCGAGGTTTCTGCAGTTCCAGGGAACAATCCGGTTAAAAATGCAGTCTAGTATTTTCAAATTGGAGCTGTGTTTTTTTCCTAGCTTCAGCAAGGATTAGGTCTCCGTCACGATAGTTCAGGAAACAAACTAGGAACAGCCTAGACAACGCACCTTGCGGCCTCGGGCTTGTCGGGACCCTATGGGCCTGCTCCACAATGTATGCAGAGGAGACTTACTGCAAAGTGAGGATATCCTTAAAGAAATTCTCAGCAAAGCTGGTGGGGTTTGGGCCCTCCGAGCCCTCAGGAAGACCCACCACTCTCACATTATTGCGGCGCAGCCTGTTTTCAGCGTCTTCAGACTGCCCCATCAATATTTTAACTGTGCAGTGCAGTTCACTAACATTCTGAGTAGTGGCCGCAGTATCTTCCATATCATAGATACGATTTTCTACCAAAGTAACAGGTCCTGCCTAAAAAGGCCGCACTCCGTGGCCAGCGTATCAATTCTGCCTATGAGAAGTGTTTTGCTTGCCTCTATGGCCGCCAGGATGGCCGAGGTGAAGGCTTCAGCCGCTGGCTGATCCATATCTGAAGGATAGCATCATGAAGGCCAAGGAACACACCAGACAGGTCAGGGATAAAGTTGTGGAGGAGTTGTGAAGGAAAATGATAAATGGTTATCAATTTTTTTTTTTTACAAATAAATATCTGAAAAGTGTGGCATGCATTTGTATTCAGCCTCCTTTACTCTGATACTCCTAACTAAAATCTAGTGGAACCAATTGTCTTCAAAAGTCACCTAATTAGTAAATAGAGTTCACCTGTGTGTAATTTAATCTCAGTATAAATACGGCTGTTCTGTGAAGCCCTCAGAGGTTTGTTAGAGAGCCTTAGTGAACAAACAGCATCATGAAGGCCAAGGAACACACCAGACAGGTCAGGGATAAAGTTGTGGAGAAATGTAAAGCAGGGTTAGGTTATAAAAAAATATTGCAAGCTTTGAACATCTCACGGAGCACTGTTCAATCCATCATCCGAAAATGGAAAGAGTATGGCACAACTACAAACCTACCAAGACATGGCCCTCCACCTAAACTGAGAAGTCGGGCTAGAAGAGCATTAATCAGAGAAGCAGCCAAGAGGCCCATGGTAACTCTGGAGGAGCTGCAGAGTTCCGCAGCTCAGGTGGGAGAATCTGTCCACAGGACAACTATTAGTTGTGCACTCCACAAATCTGGCCTTTATGGAAGAGTGGCAAGAAGAAAGCCATTGCTGACAGAAAGCCATAAGAAGTCCAGTTTGCAGTCTGTGAGAAGCCATGTGGGGACACAGCAAACATGGAAGAAGGTGCTCTGGTCAGATGAGACCAAAATTGAACAATTTGACCTAAAAGCCAAACGCTATGTGTAGCTGAAAACCAACACTGCACATCACCCTGAACACACCATCCCCACTGTGAAACATGGTGGTGGCAGCATCATGTTTTGGGCATGCTATTCTTCAGCAGGGACAGGGAAGCTGGTCAGAAACCTGTTAGAGTCTGCAAAAGACTTATGACTAGGGCAGGACAACAACCCTAAACATACAGCCAGAGCTGCAATGGAATTTTAGATCAAAACATATTCATGTGTTAGAATGGCCCAGTCAAAGTCCAGACCTAAATTCAATTGAGAATCTATGGCAATACTTGAAAATTGCTGTTCACAGACTCTCTCCATCCATTATGACAGAGCTTGAGCTATTTTGCAAAGAAGAATGGGCAAAAATGTCACTCTCTAGATGTGCAAAGCTTGTGGAGACATCCCCAAAAGACTTGTAATTGCAGCAAAAGGTGTTTCTACAAAGTATTGACTTGGGGGGCTGAATACAAATGCATGCCACACTTTTCATATATTTATTTGTAAAATAATTTGAAAACCATTTATGATTTTCTTTCAACTTCACAATTATGTGCCACTTTGTGTTGGTCTATCACATAAAATCCCAATATAATACTTTTAGGTTTTTGGTTGTAAAATGACAAAATGTGGAAAATGTCAAGGGGTATGAATACTTTTTCAAGCCACTGTATACACAGTGCCTTGAAAAAGTATATATACAGTAGCTCACAAAAATAAGTACACCCCTCACATTTGTGTAAATATTTTTATTATATCTTTTCATGTGACAACACTGAAGAAATGACACTTTGCTACAATGTAAAGTAGTGAGTGTACAACTTGTATAACAGTGTAAATTTGCTGTCCCCTCAAAATAACTCAACACACAGCCATTAATATCTAAACCGCTGGCAACAAAAGTTAGTACATCCCTAATTAAAAATGTCCAAATTGGGCCCAATTAGCTATTTTCCTCCCCGGTGTCATGTGACTCGTTAGTTTTTCAAGGTCTTAGGTGTGAATGGGGAGCAGGTGTGTTAAATTTGGGGTTATCGCTCTCACTCTCTCATACTGGTCACTGGAAGTTCAACATGGCACCTCATGGCAAAGAACTCTCTGAGGATCTAAAAAAAAGAAGTATTGCTCTACATAAAGATAGCCTAGGCTATAAGAAGATTGCCAAGACCCTGAAAGTGAGCTGCAGCACGGTGGCCAAGACCACACAGAGGCCTGTTCCACTCAGAACAGGCCTCGCCATGGTCGACCAAAGAAGTTGAGTGCACGTGCTCAGCATCATATCCAGAGGTTGTCTTTGGGAAATAGACGTATGAGTGCTGCCAGCATTGCTGCAGAGGTTGAAGTGGTGGGGGATCAGCCTGTCAGTGCTCATACCATATGCCTCACAATGCAACAAATTGGTCTGCGTGGCTGTCGTCCCAGAAGGAAACCTCTTCTAAAGATTATGCACAAGAAAGCCCGCAAACAGTTTGCTGAAGACAAGCAGACTAAGGATATGGATTACTGGAACCATGTCCTGTGGTCTGAGACCAAGATAAATGTATTTGGTTCAGATGGTGTCAAGCGTGAGTGGCGGCAACCAGGTGAGGAGTACAAAGACAAGTGTGTCTTACCTACTGTCAAGCATGGTGGTGGGAGTGTTATGGTCTGGGGCTGCATGAGTGCTGCCGCCACTGGACAGCAAGGATTTGCTTAACTATTTTTTTGTTTCTTTTTATTACTTTGCAAACCTCTACTAAATAAACCTGGCAACCCGCAAGATTTTAAAGAAATTGCCTGCACGCTGACTTGGTTTTCCAGAAAAGGTGATCCCCACGAGCTACACGTGGTGGAGAATGGGGGCAGTTTCTAAAGATGGAGGGAATGTTAAAGGCCCTGCTACAGGACAATGCAGCTCAGCGGGAAACCAACCGCGAAGTCGCAGAGGCCGCTGCAGCACATCAGGCTGTTCAGCAGGAGATGAACCGACAGTTCGCAGAGGCTCTGGTGTAATTGAAAAAGGGGATTGCACCATTTACACCAGTGGAACCAAAGTTTAGCTTCCTGATGACGCATATGATGATGCGAAACGCGTAGAGGCTGCTGGGAGTTCTCTCAGAACAGGTGATCGGAATTGTCCGGGCAGCGGGCGGAAGCACATACGAGAACGAGGGGTGAGGCGCAAGCCGAACGTGGAGGCCATATACGAACCACGGAACCGCTCAGAACTTGTCCTTATCTGCTGGATTCGCTCAGTGCCGGCTTGAAGGCACTTTTAAATGTGAGTGTAATATCTGTTTTTGGTTTTTTACTCAATAAATGTTTTAAACGCATTGCGCAATGATCGTCTATCTATATATCCTACATGAGGAAAACTAAAGCATAGCCGATGAGAAGTGATATTAAGGTGGAGCGCAATTAAGGTGGAGCGGTTTTTAAGGTGGAGTGGTTATCCCATGAATGAACCAAAGGCACATCATTTAACAAGTATCTGGTGAGTGGCCAATCTGCAAGGTGGTGGTGTGTCACAAAGTCACTTATTAATAAGAAGAGACACAAGAGCACGATAAGAATACAGTCACAGCAATTGAAAGAGGATTTTTTGAATTCTCATGGTTTATGGGACTTTAACATTGTTTATATGCACAGGAGGGTCTATTTGATATATGGTTTCCAGCTGTTTTTACAGGTTTTCAGTGTGATTCACACACAATAGAAGGCTATTGACACATACTTACAAAGTTGGTACGTGCCTTCTACCACCTACAGAAGATGACACCTGCCGATGATGTTGAGAGAGTCGCTGTCCGTGAAGGATGGCCAAAAGAACAGTGGGCAGGTCTGTTGGCACCATTTTTGACAGGAGAACCTCAAAAGGCCTACTTTGATCTGGAACTGGATAAGGCCCAGGACTTTGAGACTCTGAAGACAGAGATACTTGCACGCTTGGGTGTCACCATGTCCGGGCTCAGCGCGTGCATCAGGGGACCTACTCCAGCAACAAACCATTCCATTCACAAATGTTCGACCTGGTCCACCTAACCAGGAAGTGGTTGCAACCAGAGACCTTGACAGGCCCTCAGATCGTGGAACGCGTGGTAATGGACCGGTACCTGCGTGCTCCCTGCTGCTCTGAGGAGATGGGTCGGACAGGGGGACCCCAAAACTGCAACCCAATTGGAGGACCTAGTGGAGAGGTACACTGCTACTGAGGACTTGGTGAACCCGTCTATGCCCCACTTCGGTGTGTCTAGGGGTGCAAGATCGCCCAGCGGTTCTAGGAAGACTGATCCAGGGTTCAAGAGCATGGGAAAGATTGATAAGATTGCTGTTACAGCTAATGAGACTGTGGGTCCTAGACCTGGAGACTGGCCAAAGAAGCCAGGAAGGTCTTTGGGACCGTTAAGGGGACTGGGGGAAGAGCACAGTGTTATCATTGACATGCATTAGGGCATATTGCTGCAAACTGTCCTCTATATGATGAACCTATGTAAGGCGGTTATGCTTATATGAAAAGACGCATGTCTCTTTTTGCACAGGTTGCATATACTGCATCATGTCAGAGTTGTATCGAAAAACAAATGTGTGTTAAAAAGCCACTCACAGCCCTGCTAGACTCTGATAGTGTGGTGACCCTAGTCAGAAATGATTGTGTAAACCACACAAAACTATACCTCAGTACTATCAGGTCATTTGCATCCACGGGGACACTCGGGACTACCAGGCAGCGGTGGTTGAGGTTGATACCCCTTGGGGCAGTGTGACACATTCAGTGGGGTGGTGCCTTTACTGCTTCATGAAGCTTTGGTGGGGAGAGATTTTCCCCATTTTTGGAGATTATGGGAGAGCAAAGGGAGGCTGGTAGATAGAGCTCCCCCTGCTGGGGAAGAACAGGAACTCTCACCAGACCCTTTTTGCCAAAGGGAAGGGGAGGCTGTTGGGAGGATCAAGGAAGCTGGAGATCCTCTTCCTTTCCCTGTCATGGCTGGGGAGCCAGAGGACCTGGAAGCAAGCTCCCAGCCAAAGGGTAATGAACAGGAGAACAGCTCTGACCCTGACAATGAGAGTAGCCCGAATGTGATACCCGACATAGAGGTCAGGAGAGAGGAGTTCTGTACCGAGCAACTGCGAGATGGCACCCTCATTAGAGCCAGAGAAAAGGTTAAGATGGTGGATGGGGAACCGGTGGATCCTAAATGGGGGGTGTCTTTCCCCTACATGGCCCTTAAAAACAATTTACTGTATCAGGTTTTAAAACACAGAGAGGATGAGGTAGAACAGCTACTGATTCCCAAACCCTTCCGCAGGTTGGTGCTAGACCTGGCCCATGGTCATGTAATGGGGGGACATCTTGGTATCGAAATGACCAGGGAGAGAATTGCCCAGAGATTTTTGTGGCCCGGGTTGTATGCAGATGTCAGGGAGTACTGTGAATCGTGCCCCAAGTGCCAAATGTCGGCACCGTCACCCCATTTTCACAGTCCCCTTGTCCCTCTACCAATAATAGAGGTCCCTTTTTAGTAGTAGTAGTAGTAGTGAAGTCTGCCCGGGGGTCACAAGCATATTCTGGTAATCCTGGACTGTGCGACGCGCTATCCTGAGGCCATACCCTTGCGTAACACCTCCGCTAAGACTATCGCCAAGGAATTAGTCCAGGTGTTTAGTCGAGTGGGGATCCCAAAAGGGATCTTCACCAATCAGGGCACCTCATTTTTGTCCAGGGTTACTAAGGAACTGTGTAAATTATACAAAATCTCCTATCTCCGTACCTCTATCTACCACCCGCAAACGGATGGTCTTGTGGAAAGATTTAATAAAACTTTAAAAAGGATGCTGAAAAAGGTGGTTGACAAAGATGGAAGAAATTGGGATTTTTTGCTACTATATCTCATGTTTGCCATACGAGAGGTTCCGCAGGCAGAGGCTATTCCCCCTTTGAGCTCTTGTATGGTAGACATCCCAGGAGGCTGCTAGATGTCGCCAAAGAAACATGGGAAGGAGAAGCCACCCCATATAGAAGCATCATAGAGCATATCTCCTTGATGCAGGATCGAATCGCAGCTGTCCTGCCCCTGGTACGAGAACATATGGAGCGAGCCCAGGAGGACAAGTGAAGGTTCTATGTCCGGGGTGCCAAGGTCTGAACTTTCAGCCCCAGGGACAGAGTGTTGGTACTGGTTACTACGGTTGAAAGTAAGTTCCTAGCCAAGTGGCAGGGTCCCTGTGAGGTTGTCAAAAGGGTAGGGGAGGTAAACTACAAAGTCTACCAACCAGGGAAAGGGAAACCACAACAAATTTATCATGTGAACCTCTTAACCACTTAAGGACTAGCCTTGTTTTGAGATTTGTTTGTAGTTTAAAACAGTTGTTTTGCTATAAAATTACTTAGAACCCCCAAACATTATATATTGTTTTTTTCTAAAACCCTAGAGAATAAAATGGCGGTCATTGCAATACTTTTTTTCGCACCGTATTTGCTCAGCGGTCTTACAAGCGCATTTTTTTTGGAAATAATTCACTTTTTTGAATAAAAAAATAAGACAATAGTAAAGTTAGCTGACGTTATTGATGTTGCTTCCGCCCTCCTATGGTATGGAGATGGGTGGGGGCCATCTTCCCCTCACTCATCTCCTTACCACAGACATGACAGGTCCCGATCGCCTCCACCGCTACCGATGGCTCTGGTAAGCGGCGGAGGGCGCGGGAGAGTGGCAGGAGGGGGGTGGCACCTCTTCCGCCACCGATAACGATGATCTCACGACGAATGCGCCGCAGAGACCACCATTATCGGTAACATGACTGGCTCCTGGAAAGATGGATACCTCGGTTGTGGCAGCAGCTGCTGCCATTACCGAGATATCCATCTTCAAAGTGCCAACGTATATGTACAGGAGTCAGTCGGTAAGTGGTTGAAGCCCTGGAAGGACAGAGAGACTTTATTGGCAGCATCCCTGTCCCCAACAGACCGGGTACCGGTGACACCTGACGTCCCAATTCCTGCACTGACCAACGTGATCCAGCATGATATAGTGACGGAACCAGGGGTTTGCGTAAATATAAAGCCATATAGAATCCCAGAGGCCAGGCGAGAGGCATTTGCGAAGGAAATCATAAATATGTTAGAGTTGGACGTGATAGAAGAGTCCCACAGTGATTGGTCGAGTCCCATAGTGCTGGTCGTGGTTAAATGGAATCCCGAAGCCGAGGAGGCATTTCAGAAGTTAAAACAGGCCCTTTGTGTACTACCAGTGCTGGTGACCCCAGACTTCACAAAGGGGTTTGTTGTACAGACAGACGCCTCTGAAGTGGGCCTAGGTGCTGTATTATCCCAGAACAGAGATGGTGAGGAGCACCCGGTTGTTTACCTGAGCCTGAAACTGAACAGGCATGAAAAAAACTATGCCATTGTCGAGAAGGAGTGTCTCTCTATTAAATGGGCCTTAGACTTCCTGAAGTATTACTTGTTGGGGAGGCCATTTAAGCTGGTCACCGACCATGCTCCCCTAAAGTGGATGTGTGACAATAGAGAGAAAAATGGCCGCGTGACAAGATGGTTCCTGGCTTTACAGCCCTTCAAATTTACAGTAGAGCATAGGCCGGGCAAGCTCCAAAACAATGCGGATGCCCTCTCCCGCATGTACTGTATGCTTGGGACAATTGCTCAACTGCAGGGGCTTGAGCAGAGGGGGAGGATATGTGACGGTATGCAAGGTGAGGTGATGGATAATCAATATATTTCACCTCGCATGGGTTCTGTTGTAAGAGACTGAAGTGGAAAGTGAACTGAAGTGGAAAACCCGGTCCGGGTTTTTCCAGCCTCTGTGGCAGGCTTGGTTCTGGTCCGGATGTTGTGGTCCACTTGAGTCCACGCTCCGGTGGACTTTATATGAGCAGGAAGGGAGCACAGGATAGCTCTGACCTGAGACTCAGAAGGGAATATGCGAGGGAGAGCTCTGTTTGGATTTAAAAAGAAGGTTTTCTTCACCACATGTTTTGTGGGTGACAGGGACCAGCCCCACACCGTACAGAGAGGAGACTACTGTATAGTTTAGCGCCGGACGGCAAGGATTTTCTTTACTATGTTTTTATTTGACTTTATTACTTTGCAAACCTCTACTAAATAAACCTGGCAACCCACCAGATTTTAAGGAAATTGCTTGCACGCTGACTTTGTTTTCCAGAAAAGGTGATCCCCACAAGCTAATCTCCCACAATATATATATTTCAAAAGTATTGTATTGGGACGCCTGCCTTTACAAGCTCATGAAGTTTAATGGCATCACAGTCTTAGTCCAAGGGTTCAATATTGAGTTGGCCCACACTTTGCAGCTATAACAGCTTCAACTCTTCTGGGAAGGCGGTCAGAGTCTGCCAGAGGTGGTCCCTTCAAATAAGAAGTATTTGTAATTCACAAAGGTAGAGGGGTATCTTCTCAAAGTGTCCCAATTCCCCTTGAAATAAAGCTCCACCAGCAGCAGTGGTGTCCCAGCAAATGTAGGCAAAAGGATGCATACAAGGATGACCAAGGATGGTTCACTACCGCAGTCTTGAATGCAGTCTGTCAATGGTCACTTTGTCCCTTTCAGGGTGAAGGTCGTGATAAGTAATCTGCACTATCTTTAGCAGGTTTCCCTCTCAGGGTTCTCCCCCCTATGGGTACCAGTCAGCCCTTGATGCAGGGTTCTGAGTGGGGTTAGGTAACTCTGTCCTTTGGCCTCCATGTTGGTCCATGTGGATCTCCCCTCACTATGGACTCTGGCTAAACTTTCTAGCCCCTGGATCTCACGATGTCCCTAGTGGCAGATTGCACTCCCTCTACCTGTTTTCATGGGTGGCTTAATTTTAGTCGCTAATGCTGTCAAGCACCTCCTCCTGTGTCCCTCCAGTTTCCTGCTCTGCTCCAAACTCTCTCCTTCATCTTTTACACTGGGTTAATGGGGATACGTTCTGGCCACTTGTGTGACCAATTAGCACCCTTCTCTACCTCCTGGTCTGTCAATGACTAAGGGAGAAGCACCCTGCAGCTATTCAGCTCCCACTTTTAAAGGGATCACCAGCCAGGATTACATGGGTTATGTGAGCTAAAAGGGTAGCCATAACCACAACAGAGTGCAGATGGACCATGTAAAATGGTAGTTGGAGTCCCAAAAGCAAAACATTAACCAGAAAGCCTATGTGGAGCAGAGGTTATTCCAGGCAGTAAAATCTCCTTCTCCAGTTTCCCTCATAGAAAATACTGTATTATGATAGATTTAGTGTGGTGCAAACTTGGCAGCAAAATTGTTTGGAAAAAAAAAAATCTAAATTCTGTAAATAAATCTAAATATAAAATGCATTTTTATTTTTTACAACCCTTTTCCAATCCAGGCTGCACTCCAAAGCTTTGCATGGGGCAGCTTATTCATCCTGTGGGCTCACTTTCTTCTGCCACAGAACACTGGAATGTGAAATCCATAGAACTGTACATGGCTGAGCTCTGTAATGGTATATTTGTAATATGAGATTTCACCCAGCGCCACCTGCTGGCCATATCCGAGATATATCTTTAGTGCAAACTGCTTTATGAATAGGTTGGCAGAGATTTAACAAATACTTAAATATTTAGGCTATATTCACACTTATGCGTTTTAACACACCTGCATGATGTACCTGCCTGCCTCCCCACCCCGTCCAATCAGAGAATGTGTTTGCATTCATTCAGAAAATGCAAAGCATTTAAATGGCGCCCGTGTTTAGCGGTCAACCTCCTGCATTCAGACTGCAGCAGGGCAGCTGCTTAGCACAAGACCCAGCATGTGCCAGTGGCGTCTGGTGCTTATTTCACTATTGTCACACAACTGGGTGGGCTCAGGGTGTTAGCTGAGTATTGAAATCATGTGCTGTAAGCTTCTTGTTTGCAGCAATAGCTTTGCTTTTATGGAGAAATAGCAGAACATGTCTTTACATTATGAGAAACATGAAACAGGAAAAACAAACAGGTACACAGAGAAGCAATAATGAAGGTACATCCTGTGATTACCTCAAATCATAGATACACACTATAATACTACAGCGCCACCTGCTGCATAGATAGGTATAATGCATACAGTATACAGTATATAGTATGTAGTCATATTATATAAAATCAATAGCAGTGCTCTGCGCCCCGAGCCAACCCTTTTTGAAGCCAATTAAAGCCTCAGGCTCTAATCATGTGCTTCAAGAAAAAAAAATTGAAATCCATGCGTCCGGCGCCTTGCATGTAGATTAGTGGCTGGGCCGCCACTGGTATATACATAGCCACACTGGTTAAAGCTGGGCCAGTGTAACTTTCTATAAAATATCCATCAATCATTCTTTTCGGGCCCTGTCACACTAATGTACTTTTGATGCATTTCCATTGACTTACAATGGAAGATTACTTTTCGGTGCGGTTTTGAAAAGATGCATGCAGGACTTCTCAAAGTGCAGCGCACCCACAATGTGAAAGTAACATAGGATTTGATTGTTTTCATGCACTTTTGTTGCCCTGGAAAAGTGTGGCAAAAGCGAATCAGTGTGAAAGGGGCCCTAATTACTAATCAGGAAGACCCTCAAACCACACAGTTCTGAAAGCTCACAATCTGACTGTGTGGCCAGGATTAGCAAAGGTGGTCATTATAAATAGTTTGCAGGAGAACATTTTGAGGAACATCAATTCTGTCGACAAGTAAGACTTCTTGCATATGGGAGTAAAAAAGTTTTTTTCTGATTTGAAATTAGATGCATTCTTGTCTATGGAACAATGCACACAGTTGTTTAAAGATCAATAATACAGCACTGAGTACAGAGTGGTAAAACCAAAAATTTTGTAAACAGGTACAATAATTTACTCGCATAGGCATGTTTACTCATCTATAAGCATGTTTACGTGGGTATAAATGAGTATATTACAACACTGGGAAGGAAGAAGAATTTTACTCGTCTATATGCTTATGCACCTTTACTCATCTATACTCAGCATTCATTATATACAGTTTTTTTATTCTCAGGGAAAAACAAGTTCCTGAGTAAACATCAATAAATTGTTATGCCCCTGTGCAACTGGCTTTAGGCAGAGATTGCACAATCAAATTGTATAGTATAAGGCCAGTCCATGGGCGGACTGACCATTGGGGCACTCGGGCAATGCCCGAGGGCCCCATGCCACTAAGGGGCCCCATCAGGGTTGCCAGCCTCAATAAAACAAGGGACAGTATGTAAAAATCTGTGTTTTTTTTTTAAATCCCAAGATTATAGTTGCCCCGCCTCTCCAGTACCTTTTCAGTGTGTGTATGTGTATTCTGTGTGTGTATACTGTGTGTGTATATTGTGTGTCTGTGTGTGTATACTGTATGTGTGTGTGTGTATACTGTGTGGCCCCATAATCTACTGCCTGGGGTCCCCATAATCTCCTATTGCCCGGGGGCCCCATAATCTTCTCCTATTGCCTGGGGGCCCCATAATATCCTATTGCCCGGGGGCCCCATGAGTTGTCAGTCCGCCCCTGGGCCAGTCTTAATCTGGTTGTAAAGCCTTAAAGTGGTTGTAAACCTAAACATTTTTTACCTTAATGCATTTCTTTCTCAGCATCCCCCCTCACCCCCTTTTACTTACCTGAGCCCTCATTTGATCCAGTGCCGTGCACATCTGCAGATCTTCTCTCCCCTCACTTTCGGGTCTTACTGGCTTTGCTAGGGCACTGGGAGCCATTAGCTCCCAGTGCTGTCAATCAAAGCCAGTGACGAGGGAGCAGGGGGCGGGGCCGAGTCCGGCTGTCTGTGTCAATGGACTCAGCAGCGGGGCTCGGGTGCGAGCATGCATGAGTGCCCCCATGGGAAAGCGACTTCCCATGGGAAAGCGACTTCCCATGGGAAAGCTAGACAGAGGGGAGGAGCGCCAGCAGGGGAGCCGAAAAGAGATGTTAAATTCCACTGCACAGAGCAGGTAAGTATAGGCATGTTTGTTATTTTTTTATTTTATTTTTTTTACCTTTACAATTGCTTTAAGTTTTTTCACCTTAATGCATTCAATACATTAAGGTGAAAAACCTTCTTTGCTGCAGCCCCCCCAAACCCCTCCCTTCTTCTTACCTGAGCCCAATCTAGCGATGTGCACAAGCAGAATGGCTCCAGCCGCTGTCACTCTCCTCATTGGACAGACTGATAGCAGCAGGAGCCATTAACACCTGCTGCTGTCAATCAAAAGCTGTGACATGGGAGCAGAGGGTGGGGCCGAGTCCCACTGTGTTTGTCAACTGACACAGCAGTGGGACACAGAAGCTAGTCCGCATAGGTGTCCCCATGGAAAGCTGCTTATTGTGGGGGCACCTGATGAAGAGGAGGGGCCTGAAGTGTCCCTCTTCTCAGTCTCCATATGTACTTTTCTGTGACAACAATAGAGATAACACAGTATTATGCCCCATGCACACGATCAGAAATTCTGTCAGAAAAAACTTGGATGGTTTTACCGACGGAATTCCGCTCAAGCGTGCCTTGCATACACACGGTCACACAAAAGTTCTCTGAACTTTCGACCGTCAAGAACGCGGTGACGTACAACATTATGACGAGCCGAGCATGCGTCAAATTATTTCCGAGCATGCATGATTTTTTTGCGCATCCGAATTGCATACAGACGGACGCATTTTCGGATAGGAACTTTTCCCAACCGAAAAACAGAGAACCTGCTCTCAATCTTTTGCTGGCTGGAATTCCGCCAGCAAAAGTCCGATGGAGCATACACATGGTCACATTTTCCAACCAAAAGCTCACATCGGTCTTTTGCTGACAGCATTTCCGATCGTGTGTACGTGGCATTAGTCTAATTACTGACACATTGAAGTTCAGAAAAGCTTATTTTCTTTTTATTAGTGTATTTGTCTGCACTACAGTCTCACACCTCGCACTCTGCTAACATTTATCGTCTGTCCTCACCTAACCCCACTTCACTCAGCGTCCTCTCCACTTGTCTGTTCAGTCATGGTTTTTCCCTGGAACATTGTTTTGTTCTCCTTGCTCTCCTGCTCCTTTTCATTTTCACTCATCAAACAAAAAGATAAAGCGTTACAATTTTAATAATCATTAGTATGTCAGAACACACGGCAGTACATTAGGACTTTCAGACAAACACAGAAAAGGGATGCCTCATTTTAAAGGGGTTGTAAACCCTTGTTTTTTATTTTTTATTTTTTTAATAACAAACATGTCATACTTACCTCCACTGTGCAGTTCGTTTTGCACAGAGTGGCCCTGATCCACCTCTTCTGGGGTTCCCCGGCGGCGCTATCAGCTCCTCACGCATCGGGAAACCCCCTAGGAGAAGCGCTCTCCCTGGGGGGTCACTGCGCGGGCGCGCTCCCAAGTCCGGCTTTTGCGTCCATAGACACAGAATGCCAGACTTGGCCCCGCCCTCCGGTGCCGGCGTCATTGGATTTGATTGTCAGCAGTGGGAGCCAATGGCTGCACTGCTATCAATTTATCCAATCAAGAGCCTAGACAGCGGGCAGAGAGGTAGAGCGCGTCTCCGCCAGGGAAACGAACGGGCTCAGGTGAGTAAAACAGGAGGGCTGGGGGGCTGGTCAGTGTCAGAAGTTTTTTCACCTTAATGCATAGGATGCATTAAGGTGAAAAAATACGAGGGTTTATGACCCCTTTAAAGTGGTTGTACACCCTGTACAACCACTTTTACCTACAGGTAAGCCTATATTAAGGCTTACCTGTAGGTGCTTAAAATATCTCCTAAACCTCCACGGTTTAGGAGATATTTACAAAAAAGCCGAGCGCCGATGACTACGGCGCATGCAGCGATGTCATCGGGTTATGCGCACTTTAGAAGGGGCACATTGTGCCGTTTCTAATAGGGGTCATGCCGTGACTGATGGCTCCCGCGCATTTGTGCGGGAGTGACATCACGCGACTCCGGCCAGTCACAGAGCCGGAGTTTGCGGCCCCGGAAGGAAGAGGGGCGAAGATGGACGCCCCCTGTTCATGGAGACAACGGAGACATTGCGGGCTTCGGTTTCAGGTAAGTTACACATAATGGGCTACTATGCTTTACCTTTGCAGGAAAATAAAGAGGAAATAAAACCCACCAGGGTTTACTTCCTCCTTAAGGGCAATGTTCCACGTTTGTTCAGAATACTTCTCCCTCAAAACAAGAATACTGTCACTATTTATTACTTCAGGATTGTTGATGAGAAGTTGGCATAAAGCACCTGGGTGAGAAGTCTCAGATGAAAGTTACAATTCTCTGATTCATTGATATCTACCAACCGATGCTTCTCACACAGGTATTTTTCTTCAAGAAACCAGAATGGCGGTGTGACGTGTCCCTACAGGCCTGATTCACATCTATGCATTTTTAGTCCTTCTTGCATTTTGCAGATTTGTACTACAGAATGTGTTCCATAGGAAACCATGTTAAATGAACTGTAATGGAAATCTGCAGAATGCAAAAAGCACTAAAAATGTGTAGCACCCCCTGGATATATTGGGGGCAAGAAGGTACCTCCAGAGGCAGGAAGCGAGCTAACATAATAATAATCTATAATGAGAAGTTTAGAACGAAAATTGGGCGCCAGTCAGTAGATATGTTTCAATGCTTTAATGAGGAACTTAAATATAGTAATAGAAGAGAGGGTTAGGGCTGCGTTTACCTGCATGAGGATGCATGGGAGCTCCGTTCATCCCTATGCAGGCAGTCCTATGGTTGTCAATTGAGACACAGCATGCGCCTGCATGCGTACGGATCCATGCACCTGCATGGATGTCACATTGGAAGCAGCGGCTGTGTCTGTGCAGCCAACCGTCCCAATTGACAGCAATGGGACTGCCTGTACAGGGATGCACTGTACTCTCCATAGGTATATGGCTATGTATGCCCCATGTGAATGAGGTCAAAAACAAAAAAACATTCTTATCTTGCTTCTGTAAAGGAATAGTCCCATAAACCCTCATATACTGCAGATCAGGGGTATGGAATTAAAACTCACGGAGGTCCAACCAGTAAAATTTTCTTCCTGCGGAGGTCTTAAAGTGGTGTTCCAGCCACGATTTTTTTTTTTTTTTAAGTCAGCAGCTACAAACACTGTAGCTGCTGACTTTTAATAAGGACAGTTACCTGTCCGGGGAGCCCACGATGTCGGCCCCCCGAGGCCAATCCGTTCATCGGATCGGGTGCCGGCGCCGCCATCTTAACGAAGGGAAACAGGCAGTGGAGCCTTGCGACTTCACTGCCTGTTTCCTACTGCGCATGCGCGAGTCGTGCGGTACTTTGTGAATGGGCGGCTGACACACACAGGTCCCAGAAGACAGTGCGCCCCATTTTCCATGAGCCCAGGCGAGTCAGGAAGAGAACTAGGAGCGCCGCGGACTAGGAAGTAGGCAGATTAGGATGACTGCCTAGCAACAGGGTCTTTCAAGTAAGTAAAATTTTTTGTTTTATCAAAATGATTTTTATTACATTTAAAGGAGACTACTAATGTAATTTTTTTTTTTTTGGGTGGACCTCCGCTTTAACTGAATTTTTTTTTCAGCCCTCTCCTCATATATCACATTCCCTTACATCAGTGTCCTCAGTCGTCCCCCCACACTTTACATCAGTTTCCCCTGATTTGAAAAAGTCACGTGTCTAGTGACGATACACGTGAGGGAGAAGGAGCCTGTCAGCTCTTGTCAGTGTGCAGCCTGCAGTGATCCTGAATAGCAGCAGTAGGGAGGAACAAGGAGGCGAGTGATTTCTACTGACCATATATTAGTGAAATGCGATCTATATCTTTTACATCATGTGAGTGGATCTATTAGGCTCTTTGTTAACTTTATTTAGTAGAAGTTATGTGCGCAATGGTCTTGTCCCACTTTTGTATTTCATGTGGGTGAAAGCATATGAACAGGAAAAGCGGAGATTAGATGATCTAGCCGGCGGATGTAAGCCTATCCTCTGCTGATTAACCCAGACTCAGTAAGCCTTGTTTAAACACAGATAAGAGGTATCATCATCATCATTTTCTTCTAACCTGCAAAGGAATCACCTTTTCAAGTAATGTGTATGGGAATTCACACAATTGTAATCCTTTTATAATTGTTACCAACTACATATTTATTTAATATATCTGTTTTAATATATTTTTCACTCTATTTTTTCACCACCTTTTTCCACATATTTTTGTTTGTTTATTATTTATTTATGCCACAATTGGCATGTCATTTTTTTTTTGGAGGGGGGGCTGGGTACCTGGTTTGGAGTGGGACTTCCTGTCCCACTTCCTCCCTCCGACTTCTGGCCCCCTAGACGGCCCCTCCCTCCTGGCAATGTTCTGGGACACATCACAGGTCCCAGAACATTGCCTGGCCATTGACGGAGTGCATCGCGGCTTGCGCATGCGCAGTGCGCGCCCGGCTGTAAAGCCGCAAACTGTCACAGCCGGACGCCCACACTCACAATGTCGGCGCCGCGAAGAGGAGGGGGAGAAAGGAGGCTTCAGGCGGCCACATCGCTGGACCGTGGGACAGGTGAGTGTCTGTTTATTAAAAGTCAGCAGCTATACTTTTTGTAGATGCTGACTTTTAATAACCTCAAAAAACAGTGGAACTCCGCTTTAAGTAAAAGTAAAGCAACCACAACTTTATATCTAAGGACTAATAAGTTGAAACATACAGTATACAAATTTAGTTTTGGAGTTTAGATACGGGTTAATCAATAATCCTCTTCTGAATCAGAACTAAAAGCAAAATTGCCTCTAGAGCCCATGAGAGTGGACCTGACCACTGCAAGTGTTGCCTCCACCAATAGGAGGTGTCCAGATCACAAAGATAGTGATGTGGACATCCGAAGAAGGACCCCAGGAGGTAAAAGAGGGAAGGATCGGGCCGGTGGCGTCACATGACCAAGGTTTCAGGTAAGTAAAGTTGGCATTTGGATATATTTTTTTAATACCAGTGGTTAGTTAGAGGGGGTGGGAGGGAAAGGTAGGAGGGGGTTGCTAATATCCTGGATTTGAGTTTTAAATGTCTTATGGCCAGGGCTTTTTTTCTCAAACAATAGGTGCTGGAACTCAACCACGACCCCCAAAACCCCTCCCCCACACACACTCACCAAATCACATCAAATAGTGGGTGTGTTCATATTTCACAAACAGTAGAAGGGTCTTAAAGGGGCATTAAATAACAGGATTGCATTATATACAGAGTGCAGAGTTCATGGGGGTTACACACAAAGTGCAGAGCCGTCACTTGTAAACACAGAAACCAGACTTCTGTGTTTACAAGTGATTATGTTGAGCAGGTCCCCACAAGGGTCTGAGCCAGAGGTGGTGGAACTGAGTTCCACCAAGTTCCCCCTGAAAAAAAGCCCTGCTTATGGCACAGATTTGTTCTTTTTGATGATTAAAATTGCAAGACTTGTTGTCAGCCCTGCCTATATGTCTATTGAACTACTAAATCCTACCCATTCTCATAATCTACACACCACAGGGACTAATGTTTTATAGTGCAAGATAAGAACTGAGGGGAAACCTGATAACACAGGACGTGGGAAAATAGCATAGGGCAGCTCTAAATGTCTTGTATTTACTTGCACTTAGTGAACAGATTTAAAGTGTCAAAAACTTCTTTTTTTTTTTTTGAAAAGCATAAGGGAGGATTGTAACTAGACATGTGCATGACTAAAAATACATTTCATTTTGATTCGTTAGTCTAGTTATTTCGTTTAGTGCAATTTGGTTGATTCGTTCAATTTGTATTCCGAATTCGTATTGGGAATTTTTTTGGAATTTACTGAAGCGTTCAAATCGATACATTTTTCGAATCGGTCAAAACGAAAATGTTATATTGTTTTCGACTTGAATGCAGCAAAGTGAACAAACAAGAAAAATCTTCATCAAATGATTACAATGACTCTTTAAATCACCTTTGGCTTGACAAAAACAGCATTATTTCAAAATGGTACTCTAATAACACGCAGTCTTCAGATATATCCGAATCTCCAAATAACGAAAAATTTGTCCGAATATTAATTTGGAACTAAACGAACCTCACATGTCTAATTGTAACCCCTGTCAGTGTTTTTTGCCATCTGTGTCCCACTGGGGAGATTTCCCTTTGCTTCCTGTCCCGTAGCCAAAACAGGAAGTGAGAGGAAATCCCTTCAAACTGAAAGAATCCTGTGGGATGTTCACTAGAACTGTTGCCCCATTGGAAAATTCCCCCCTATATTCCTGTTCCGGTGATGTCCCAAAATTTTGGATTTTCTGTTTCGTTCACTATTATACCATAGCTCCCAACTGTCCCTGATTTTGAGGGATTGTCCCTGATTTGGAGCAATGTCCCTCTGTCCCTCTTTACTCCACATTTGTCCCTCATTTTGGTCTGATCCTCATAGTTGTATACAGGGCTTTTTTTCTCAGAAAATAGGTGCAGGAACTCACCCTCCCCAGCCAACTCTCCACCCCCAATTCTGTCGTTCCATGGGGAGAGAAGTAAAGCAGCGCCAAATCCGCGTAGGCCCAAAAGGCACAGAGTGTGGCACTTAGGAGCGCATAACACACAGGGCTCAGGAAAGTGTACTCTGAAGTGATGAGGTGTGTGTTTCACACAGGGCACAGAAAAAAAAAATTGGCGGACAGCACTTACATATCTCCCCCAATGTAACCATCTATTGCTCACCTTTGTGCCCCCCATTCAATCTTCACCTTGTCCACAGCTGACCTATGCCCCCTTCCACAGCTCACCTCTTCTTCCACCCGTCTGCAGCTAACTTCTTCTGCCCCCCCATCCACAGCTCACCTCTTTCCCCTGTCCACAGCTTAGCTCTTTCCCCTGTCCACAGCTCACTTCTTCTTTCCCCTGTCCGTAGGTCACTTCTTTCCCCTGTCCGTAGGTCACTTCTTTCCCCTGTCCGTAGGTCACTTCTTTCCCCTGTCCGTAGGTCACTTCTTTCCCCTGTCCGTAGGTCACTTCTTCCCTCCTGTCCACAGCTCACCACTTCTTCCCTCCTGTCCACAGCTCACCACTTCTTCCCTCCTGTCCACAGCTCACCACTTCTTCCCTCCTGTCCACAGCTCACCACTTCTTCCCTCCTGTCCACAGCTCACCACTTCTTCCCTCCTGTCCACAGCTCACCTCTTCTTCCCTCCTGTCCACAGCTCACCTCTTCTTCCCTCCTGTCCACAGCTCACCACTTCTTCCCTCCTGTCCACAGCTCACCACTTCATCCCTCCTGTCCACAGCTCACCACTTCTTACCTCCTGTCCACGGCTCACCTCTTCTTCCCTCCTGTCCACGGCTCACCACTTCTTCCCTCCTATCCACGGCTCACCTCTTCTTCCCTCCTGTCCACGGCTCACCTCTTCTTCCCTCCTGTTCACGGCTCACCTCTTCTTCCCTCCTGTCCACGGCTCACCTCTTCTTCCCTCCTGTCCACGGCTCACCTCTTCTTCCCTCCTGTCCACGGCTCACCTCTTCTTCCCTCCTGTCCACAGCTCACCTCTTCTTCCCTCCTGTCCACGGCTCACCTCTTCTTCCCTCCTGTCCACAGCTCACCTCTTCTTCCTCCTATCCACGGCTCACCTCTTCTTCCCTCCTATCCACGGCTCACCTCTTCTTTCCCTTGTCCCTCCTCAATTCTGCACCCCTGTCCACATGTCATCTTAGCACCCCCCACAACTCACCTTTGTACCCACTGTCAACAACTCAACTCTGCAGCCTCAACATCTACAGCTTACACCCCCAGTCCACAACTACAGCTTGCCGTTACCCCCTTCCACATTTCACTACTGCACCCCCATCTACAGATTACCCCAATCCACAGCTTTCATCTCTTCAGCTCTCCAACTTTCACCTCCTCACCCCCTGTCACCTTCAAACAACCTGCCAATCCCCCCTTTCCAGCTCTTGCTACTGTACCACCTGCCCCCCCTCCCTACTACTCAGCACTTTGCACAAACTGTCCCCCTTTCCAGCTCTAACAACTTCACCCCCCTCTTCACAAATTCACCCCCACTGCGGTCCACAGCTGTCACCTTCCCCTGCAGGTGCCACTCCCCCCGCCCCCCTCCCCATCCCTCTGCTCCCCTCCATAGTTTCCAGTGCACTCACCTCCTCTCCTGGCTTTTTTACACAGTGCAGTTCCAGCGGAACACTTCACAAGCTGCACAAGTCTGACAGGGAGGTAGTGCAGGCCGTGACGAGAGCCGCGGGGCTGAGCGGGACGGGAGCCGCTGGGCAAGATGTGAGCCGCTGGGCAGGACGGGAGCCGCTGGGCGGGGGGGACGGGAGCCACTGGGCGGGACATGTGCTGCTGGGCAGGGCTGGACGGGAACAACTCCCGAAGCTCAGGGAAAAAAAAGCAGCTGTTGCAGCGTGGGACTCGGGGCACTGACTGACATATAAAAGTGTCCTGGATGGAGAGGACAGGGCTGCCAGAGGTGGTGGAACGCTGTTCTGCCGCGTTCCGGCAGAAAAAAGCCCTGGTTGTATATAAAATGCACTTTTTATCTTTCAAAAAGTGTTTCTCAGTGCTAAACCTTTCATGCAATTTCTAAATTGGTACATTTGCACATTTTAAGAGCCAATATAAAGGAATAGTAGTGGTAAAAAAAAGTCCTTGTGGATTTCATTAACCTTTTTTTTGGTTAATTTTCCTTTAGGGGGGTGTGGCAGGGGGTGTTTCCTGTGCCTATATACATTTGTTAGTAGGTGTCCCTCATTATCATCTCAAAATGTTGGGAGGTATGATTATACACCTATGTATATTGTGAACGGCACTTTAGAATATTGTAAATATGTATTTTATTGGTGCAAATCCATAAAAATCATGAATATTTTATAAATGAGTTTGTGTCTATGGCTGGCTGGCTGGCTGGGGGGGGGGGGGGCTGTTATATGTTATGGTACTTTAAAGTATTACTAAAGGCAAAACTTGTTTTGTTTTGGATAGAGTGGAGAGGGATTAGAACATCTGTCAGTTTCTATTGCTGTCTGTGTCCCCCCTTAGGGAGATTTGTCCTCTCTATTTGTCCTTGTTACCATTATCGTCAAAAGTGAATGTAAAAGAAAATCACAAATTTTGGGTTGTCCCCAGAAAGGTAATAGAGGGAATATCTTCCAATGGGGATACCAGTTCTGGTGACTTGGGGGTCCCCAAGGAATTCCTTTAATTTGCAGGGATTTCCTCTCACTTCCTGTTTGGCTATGGGACAGGAAGTGAAAGGAAACCTCCAAAAAAATCTGACAGGGGTTGTAATCCTCGCTTACTCTATCCAATATCAAAAAATAAAAAGTTTTGCCTCATAGATTGTAAGCCCTAACGAGCAGGGCTCTCTGATTTCTCTTGTACCGAATTGTAATGTAACTGTAATGTCTGCCTTCATTTTGTAAGGTGCTGCACAAACTGTTGGCGCTATATAAATCCTGTGTAATAATAATAATATATTTCTATTCTTTTTTAAAAAGTCTCGTTATTAGCCTAATGTGGTAGTTTTTTGGTTTTGTAGTACACTTTTTGGTAGGTGGGTACCATATAGAATGACTAGGTAGTTATTTTTTCTCTCTATAATATACTCTATGTCTATGGGTACCAGTGTGGGCGGAAAAATGGGACAAGAATTTCCAACTTCAACTAAGGGCGGGAATGCTCTACCTCTATGGGCACTGATAAGGGCAGAAATGGAGAGGAAGCCCGCATGTGCAATAAGGGCGGAAGTGTTCGGCGGCTATTGACGATAGTATGGGCGGAAGAGTTCTGAGAGGGATTTTGCGTGCCGGAAGTGACAACAGAGTGTCAACATGCAAGATGGCAGCTCATCACAGGCAGAACACCGCCGGGCGGAGGAAAGTTCAGGTAGGACAGATGGCGGGAGATGATCAGGGGGTGTGTGCGGGGGATGTGGTCGGTGCTGGGATGGTGGAGGGCGCTGCCGCTCGCAGACATACAGGTGGCCGGGGCCTGGGGGAGCCCTGTGACCTGCACCCCATGATATCACCCCGTGTGTACCGAGGGCTCCCAGCCTGTCCCTGTCAGGTGACGGCTCTGTTTGTAGGGGAGTTCTACATTGTACCGTGTGCTTCACATACACAATCATAGCACCCCTCCCCCTCCTACGACACTCTTCTCCATGGATTATGACCGCCAGATATTCCATTCCCAGAGGGTCAGATCCTTCACAGGGACAGTGTTACACACACACACACACACACACACACACACACACACAGGGACAGTGTGATTGTACACACAGGGACAGTGTGATTGTACACACACACACACACACACGTACACACACACACACACACGGACAGTGTGATTGTACACACACACACGGACAGTGTGATTGTACACACACACACGGACAGTGTGATTGTACACACACACACGGACAGTGTGATTGTACACACACACACACACACGGACAGTGTGATTGTACACACACACACACACACGGACAGTGTGATTGTACACACACACACACACACGGACAGTGTGATTGTACACACACACACACACACACGGACAGTGTGATTGTACACACACACACACACACACACGGACAGTGTGATTGTACACACACACACACACACACACACGGACAGTGTGATTGTACACACACACACACACGGACAGTGTGATTGTACACACACACACACACACGGACAGTGTGATTGTACACACACACACGGACAGTGTGATTGTACACACACACACACGGACAGTGTGATTGTACACACACACACACGGACAGTGTGATTGTACACACACACACACGGACAGTGTGATTGTACACACACACACACGGACAGTGTGATTGTACACACACACACACGGACAGTGTGATTGTACACACACACACGGACAGTGTGATTGTACACACACACACGGACAGTGTGATTGTACACACACACACACACGGACAGTGTGATTGTACACACACACACACACGGACAGTGTGATTGTACACACACACACACACGGACAGTGTGATTGTACACACACACACACACACGGACAGTGTGATTGTACACACACACACACACACGGACAGTGTGATTGTACACACACACACACGGACAGTGTGATTGTACACACACACACACACGGACAGTGTGATTGTACACACACACACACACGGACAGTGTGATTGTACACACACACACGGACAGTGTGATTGTACACACACACACACACGGACAGTGTGATTGTACACACACACACACGGACAGTGTGATTGTACACACACACACACGGACAGTGTGATTGTACACACACACGGACAGTGTGATTGTACACACACACGGACAGTGTGATTGTACACACACACGGACAGTGTGATTGTACACACACACGGACAGTGTGATTGTACACACACACACACACGGACAGTGTGATTGTACACACACACACACACGGACAGTGTGATTGTACACACACACGGACAGTGTGATTGTACACACACACACGGACAGTGTGATTGTACACACACACACACACGGACAGTGTGATTGTACACACACACACACACGGACAGTGTGATTGTACACACACACACACACACGGACAGTGTGATTGTACACACACACACACACACGGACAGTGTGATTGTACACACACACACACACACACGGACAGTGTGATTGTACACACACACACACACACGGACAGTGTGATTGTACACACACACACACACACGGACAGTGTGATTGTACACACACACACACACACGGACAGTGTGATTGTACACACACACACACACACACGGACAGTGTGATTGTACACACACACACACACACGGACAGTGTGATTGTACACACACACACACGGACAGTGTGATTGTACACACACACACACGGACAGTGTGATTGTACACACACACACACACACACGGACAGTGTGATTGTACACACACACACACACACGGACAGTGTGATTGTACACACACACACACACACACGGACAGTGTGATTGTACACACACACACACACACACGGACAGTGTGATTGTACACACACACACACACACGGACAGTGTGATTGTACACACACACACACACACACGGACAGTGTGATTGTACACACACACACACACACACACACGGACAGTGTGATTGTACACACACACACACACACACGGACAGTGTGATTGTACACACACACACACACACGGACAGTGTGATTGTACACACACACACACACACGGACAGTGTGATTGTACACACACACACACACGGACAGTGTGATTGTACACACACACACACGGACAGTGTGATTGTACACACACACACAGTGTGTGTGTGTACAATCACACTGTGTGTGTGTGTGTGTGTGTGTGTGTGTAATCACACTGTGTGTGTCTGTGTACAGACAGTGTGTGTGTACACACACATACAGAGACAGTGTGATTGTATACACAGTGTCATGGTAGACAATCTCTCACACACACACAGTTATTGTACACACACAGGGGCAGGTACACTGATATAAGGCAAGGTTTGTATTTCTGTCCATCCAGTCCTGAAATGTGTACAGCTCTGCTATACTGCACAACCATGTTGGGGACCTATTTTTTTTTTCTTCTCAGTTTCTGCAGTTTAGTAATGCAGCATATTCACAGACATGCTTCAGGGCTCTCTTAGTATCTGAGTCCTGCTGCACATCTGCACACACTGGGGGCAGTGAGACATTCTCACCTAGGGAAGAATTCCGGAAGTGCTGCTTTGCAGTACATATAAAGCTTTTTTAAAGGAGAATTTTGGGAACTGAATATAACAAACATACTCTCCTCCCTTCTGCAGCATCGCAGGGAGGCGAGTATGCAGCTTTGATGCTGCAGCTGTCCCTTGCCGGCACTAAATTCTAGAACTGAGCGATCACATGACCGCTGATCACTCACTTCTCGGTCTTCCCGAAGCAGAGGGCAGTGACTTTCAGCCATTGCTCTCAGTAAGGATTGGCTCGGGCATGTTCGCACAGCCCACGTGCAGAGCCTGCCAGGATGTCGGCACTACGCTAATCATAGGCAGTGAGACATTTCCCGATCTCTGCAGCCGCACATCGGGAAATGTCTCACTGTCTGTGATTAGCGCAGTGCTGACTTCCTGGCGGGCTCTGCACGTGGAGTGTGCGAACACGCCGGAGCTCATCCTTAGATCTCAGCTTTACCCCTTCAGCACTTACTGGAGTGGCATGCTGGGGAGGGGGGCTGAAGCAGCTGCACGCAGAGGGACTGAGCTAGCTGTCTGTCAGGCATATGAGAGGATCCCAACAATAATGTCAGGATCCTTTAAGAGCATGGAGCTGCTCTGTGGGGTCAGCCAACAGGGGACTTTAGCCTGTTGTCTACTGATTCCCGATTTAAGGATGAACTCCGGCGTGTTCGCAAGCTGCACGTGCCGAGCCCGCCAGGAACTTGGCACTGCACAGCGCTAATCACAAGCAGTGAGACATTTCCCAATGTGCGGCTGCAGAGATCGGGAAATGTCTCACTGCCTGTGATTAGCGCAGTGCATTGCCGACTTCCTGGCGGGCTCGGCACGTGCAGCTTGCGAACACGCCGGAGCTCATCCTTATTCTGGATCACAGGAGAGCAGAAGTAAGTGTGCGTGACTGTAACCCACAAGAGACGTACGGCCAAAAAAAAAATTCTGTTTGTGACGAGGGTGGGCGGGTTGCGGCAACCCAACATACATGCCCTAAAGCATGGGTGGGTGCCCTGTGGCCCTCCAACTGTTGCTTTAAGCGGAGCTCTAGCCAAAAGGGGAAGCTCCGCTTATCTGCCCCCTTTCCCTCCGGTGCCACATTTTGCAGCTTGGTAGGGGAGGGGGGATCGTGTACCTGGTTTTGACGGGTGCCCGCTCCCACTTCCTGCTGGCAAACTCAGCCGGAAGTTCAGCCCTCGCTGCAGCTGACCCATTAAGAAAGTGCAGCACAATAGGAAACCAGCTCTGAAGCCGCAAGGCTTCACTGCCAGTTTCCCTTACCCAAAATGGCAGCACCAGCACCCGAGAGCCAATTCAAGAATTGGCTTGGGTGAGGACACCGCTGGATCCATGGACAGGTAAGTGCCCTAATAGTAAAAGTCAGCAGCTACTGTATTTGTAGCTGCTGACTTTATTTTTTTTGGTGGAGGGGGAGGGCTTTGGAGCTCCTCTTTAACTACAAGTCCCATGAGGCATTGCAAGTCTGACAGTTACAAGCAGTGAGAGGTATGATGGGACTTGTAGTTCTGCAACAGCTGGCGGGCCGCGGGTTGAGCACCTCTGCTCTAAAGGGTAAAGATCAACTTTCACTTGTTGCTGTTTTTATTTGTTTTGGTTAATGTGATTTTTTTTTTTTTTTTTTTTTGACACATGATGTTTTTTTTGAGCTTTTTGAAATAAATGTAACACCTTGAAAACTGCAATGACATGTGAGGATGAGTGTTCCCCGTGGTATAACATACACATAAAGACATCTGCTCATGAGAACACACAGTAACCCACATGCATAGATGGGAAGGGGCCTGGTGCAGCTTTGGGAATCTATTTGTATTTTTTTGGAATGTGTCCCCTCAATCCCTGAACATGATTCTCTCTAAAGTCCTACACACTTTCAGCAATCATTTCTTGTTAGTGTGTGAGATATGATGTATCAAGTAGTGAGGGATTTCTGCTGAAAGAAGAGATGTTGCAGCTGTCTGCCCACCAATTTACAGGAAAATGTAAATTATGAAGGGGGACTCAGCTACAGGTAGTCAGAAGTATTGAATATTTGATTTTAAATATGGGAGAAATGTAAAGACTATCTAAAGCCAAAACTTTTTTTTTTGTTTGTTTTATTTTATATATAATAGAGAAGGGTTATAACCCTGTTAGGGCTCTTTCACATGGGGCGGATCAGTGATGATCTGCCCCGTGAACACCCGCTTGCTCAGCGGGGATCCCTCCGCCGATCCCCGCTGAGCAGGAAGATGACAGGTCCGTCGCTGCACACTGTGCAGCGACGGACCTGTCAGAACGCCGCTCTCCCCTACGGGGGATCGGATGAAAGGATGAAAAACGGACATACGGATCGTCCGTGTGAAAGAGCCCTAAGTTTTTTTTATTTTTGTCCATCTGTGTCTCATTAGGGAGTTTTCCCTTCACTTCCTGTCCTGTGGAGTCAACAAGAAGCGGGAGGATGTCTTTCCAATGTGGGGGAAATCTCCATTTATGAGACCAAGTGTTCCCATTGGTAGATTTGCCCTTCTGGTGGCGACTAAAAATTTTGGATGTACCCTCACTTTCATTCCTTGTGACATTGGCGATCAGGACAAACACGGTGAATCTCTCTAATGAGGACACGGCAATAAAAACCTGACAGGTGTTCTAATCCCTGTATTTTAATAACTGTGATCATTATCTTTCACAGAATCCCTTGAATGTAATTATTTTGGGAAACCGTTAAAGTGGTAGTAAACTCAAATGTTATACTTGCTCCTACAGGTAAGCTTACAATAAAGCATACCTGTAGATACAATGAATATCTACTAAACGTACACCGTTTAGGAGATGCTTTGCATACTAGCACATTATGGCATTAAAGTGATATTAAAGTCTTAGTTTTTTTTAAACGAAAAAAAAAAAAAAACATGTTATACTTACCTCCTCTGTGCAGTTGATTTGCACAGAGCGGCCCAGATCCTCCTCTTCTCGGGTCCCTCTTTGGCACTCCTGGCCCCTCCCTCCTGCCGATTCCTCCCACAGCAAGCAGCTTGCTATGAGGGGAACCCAATCCGAGCCACAGCTCTGTGTGTCCATTCAAGATAAAAGAAAAACTTCTGCCTTTAGAACCCCTTGAACCTGCAGGGGGTGCAGATATTTATTCTTTTACTCTACTACTGCTCTAAATTGATGGGTTTCGTTCTGCTTTAATAGTAACAAAAAATGTTAGTTGCCAGATTGAAAACGATCTTAAAAACCTGAATGTGATTGGAGAGAGAGAATATCGCCAACACTGTATCTTGGCCTAGGCCAACACTTTGCAGGGGGGCAGCATGAAAAGATTCCCTGCCGGCTTGCACTACACTTTTAGAGTAGCACCAGTCTCATGGGGCGGACGGGGCTGGGAGGCAAATTGGTCTGGCACCCCCATAAAGCGGCCGCACTGCTGCCAGTATGACAATACCGGCAGGGCCGCCATCAGGGGGGTCAGCACATACATATGGAGGGGGCCCAGGCGGCGGACCAATGAGTTGTTGTGCAAGCGTCTGACGTTCCACAACTGGAGGGGGGGGGTGCCGCTTCTAGTTTTGATTGTCCTATAATCACAGTGGACCTCTCACCTGAGTTCTCAGCTACAGAGAGACCTACGCCATTTCGGGAGGAGAAAGTCAGCTCACGGGCCAGTAGAGTGAAGGGGAAGGAGCTCTCCACTGTGTGCAGAGACCCCATGTTGGGAGAGGTGCAGTGGAGACACTTGAAGGGAGCCAGGCAGGCTATAAGTACCCAGGCTGAAAGGAAAGCCAAACCAGTTGAGTGGAAATTTCAGGACAATTACCTAGCTACCCCGGGGCTTCTAATCTGGGTAGTAGGGATGGTGCAGATGCAAGGGAGACTGAGAATGGTCAGTTACACTTAGGAGGTAGGTAGTAAGATTTTCCTGCAAACCTTTGGGTGATCACAATCGTGTGTGTATATGTGTGTGTGTGTGTGTGTGTGTGTGTGTATATATATATATATATATATATATATATATATATATATATATTGTATATTAGGGCCTTGAAAGGAAGAGGTGGGTCATATTAAATTAGGGGAAAAAAGTACTGTATTGGCGTATAACACGCACCCCAAGTTTAGGAGGGAATTTTAAGGAAAAAAACTTGCATTCAAATGCCCATCAATGCTGCCTTATCAGTGTCCATCTGCAGCCTTCCCCAGTGTCTTTGCAGCCCTGTCATTATTGCAGCCTGTGTCATTGCAGCCTTCCCAGTGTCTTTGTACCTTGTGTCATTATTGCAGCCTTCCCTGTGTCTTTGCAGCCTTGCAAAGACTCGGCTCTGCTCACAGTCAGGCACGGGACTGTGAGAGTAGCCGAGTCCAGCCGAAGTACTCTTGGCTTTGTGTATGTCGGCTCCTCTCCTCACAATCAGCGGAGATCGGTGTGGATCGGGGTATAACACGCACCCGCGATTTTCCCCTGATTTTAAGGGGGAAAAAAGTGCGTGTTATACGCCGATAAATACTGTAATACTTCATATTCCCATCTCACATGTTCCTGGTATAAGCTCTCAAGATTTGGGTGCTGCAGCAACAACCAGCTGAATACTGGTTCAAGTCACAAAGTAGATATTTGCCAGCACACCGAGGATCGGCACAAAGTGGCATCCAAACGGGTAGTTTATTGCATGATCACAACACAAGAAAGGTGCAACGTTTCGAAGTCACGCAGGACCCCTTCGTCAGGCGTGTGATAATATTTAAATTAGGGGGTGCACGAGTTTAGTCAGGCCTAGGGCAGCAGAAAACCTAAATACACCAATGGACATGGCACAAGCTTCTAGTGACACCCTGCGAGTACTGTGGTCGTAGTAGATCTGAGAAAATAAATGTATATTATACACACACACAGTATCTCACAAAAGTGAGTACACCCCTCACATTTTTGTAAATATTTTATTATATCTTTTCATGTGACAACACTGAAGAAATGACACTTTGCTACAATGTAAAGTAGTGAGTGTACAGCTTGTGTAAATTTTCTGTCCCCTCAAAATAACTCGACACACAGCCATTAAAGCGGTTGTATACCTATTTTTTAAACTTTTACCTACAGGTAAGCCTATAATAAGGCTTACCTGTAGGTAAAAAAAATATCTCCTAAACCTGTACGGTTTAGGAGATATTCCCCTCGCAATGAGCCGCTGCAGCGGCGCATGCGCACAGGGGATTCTCGGCTGAAAGCCCGGCAGCCGCCTGACCTTGCCGGAAAAAAAGTCTCCCGCGCGGGAGTGACGACATTGCGGCTCCGGCCACTCACAGCGCCGGAGCCATGATACCCGGAAGACACGCTGAGGGGAAATGTCAGGTCCCTCGGCGTGGACTGGGTGAAATGCCGGCACCTCGTTCTAAGGTAAGTATCTCATAATGAGCTAGTATGCGGTGCATACTAGCTCATTATGCCTTTTCCCTTACAGGTGTAGGGGAAAAAAAAAAGTCAGCGGGTTTACTACCGCTTTAACCACTTCAGCCCTGGAAGGATTTACCCCCTTCCTGACCAGAGCACTTTTTACAATTTGGCACTGCGTCGCTTTAACTGCTAATTGCGCGGTCATGCAATGCTGTACCCAAACGAAATTTGCGTCCTTTTCTTCCCACAAATAGAGCTTTCTTTTGATGGTATTTGATCACCTCTGCCGTTTTTATTTTTTGCGCTATACACGGAAAAAGACCGAAAATTTTGAAAAAAAATGATATTTTCTACTTTTTGTTATAAAAAAAAATCCAATAAACTCAATTTTAGTCATACATTTAGGCCAAAATGTATTCGGCCACATGTCTTTGGTAAAAAAAATGTCAATAAGTGTATATTTATTGGTTTGCGCAAAAGTTATAGCGCCTACAAACTAGGGTACATTTTCTGGAATTTACACAGCCTTTAATTTATGACTGCCTATGTCATTTCTTGAGGTGCTAAACTGGCAGGGCAGTACAAAACCCCCACAAATGACCCCATTTTGGAAAGTAGACACTCCAAGGAAATTGCTGAGAGGCATGTTGAGCCCATTGAATATTCATTTTTTTTGTCCCAAGTGATTGAATAATGACAAAAAAAAATACAAAAAGTTGTCACTAAATGATATATTGCTCACACAGGCCATGGGCATATGTGGAATTGCACCCCAAAATATATTCAGCTGCTTCTCCTGAGTACGGGGATACCACATGTTTGGGACTTTTTGGGAGCCTAGCCGCGTACGGGGCCCCAAAAACCAATCACTGCCTTCAGGATTTCTAAGGGCGTAAATTTTTGATTTTACTCCTCACTACCTATCACAGTTTTGAAGGCCATAAAATGCCCAGATGGCATAAACCCCCCCCAAATGACCCCATTTTGGAAAGTAGACATCCCAAGCTATTTGCTTTGAGGCATGTTGAGTCCATGGAATATTTTATATTTTGACACAAGTTGCGGGAAAGTGACACATTTTTTTTTTGCACAAAGTTGTCACTAAATTATATATTGCTCACACAGGCCATGGGCATATGTGGAATTGCACCCCAAAATACATTTAGCTGCTTCTCCTGAGTATGGGGATACCACATGTGTGGGACTTTTTAGGAGCCTAGCCGCGTACGGGACCCCGAAAACCAATCACCGCCTCCAGGGATTTTTAAGGGTGTAAATTTTTTATTTCACTCTTCACTGCCTATCACAGTTTCGGAGGCCATGGAATGCCCAGGTGGCACAACCCCCCCCCCACCCCAAATGACCCCATTTTGGAAAGTAGACACCCCAAGCTATTTGCTGAGAGGCATGGTGAGTATTTTGAAGCTCTCATTTGTTTTTGAAAATGAAGAAAGACAAGAAGAAAAATTTTTTTTTTTTCAATTTTCAAAACTTTGTGACAAAAAGTGAGGTCTGCAAAATACTCACTATACCTCTCAGCAAATAGCTTGGGGTGTCTACTTTCCAAAATGGGGTCATTTGGGGGGGGGGTTTGCCACCTGGGCATTCCATGGCCTCCGAAACTGTGATAGGCAGTGAAGAGTGAAATCAAAAATGTACGCCCTTAGAAAGCCCGAAGGCGGTGCTTGGTTTTCGGGGTCCCATACGCGGCTAGGCTCCCAAAAAGTCTCACACATGTGGTATCCCCGTACTCAGGAGAAGCAACAGAATGTATTTTGGGGTGTAATTTCATATATTTCCATGGCACATTTGAGCAATATATCATTTAGTGACAACTTTGTGCAAAAAAAAAAAAAAATTGTCTCTTTCCCGCAACTTGTGTCACAATATAAAATATTCAATGGACTCGACATGCCTCTCAGCAAATGGCTTGGGGTGTCTACTTTCCAAAATGGGGTCTTGGGGGGGGGGGGGGGTTTGAACTGTCCTGCCATTTTATGCACAACATTTAGAAGCTTATGTCACACATCACCCACTCTTCTAACCACTTGAAGACAAAGCCCTTTCTGACACTTTTTGATTACATGAAAAAATTATTTTTGCAAGAAAATTACTTTGAACCCCCAATCATTATATATTTTTTTTAAAGCAAATGCCCTACAGATTAAAATGGTGGGTGTTTCATTTTTTTTTTTTTTTTTTCACACAGTATTTGCGCAGCAATTTTTCAAACGCATTTTTTGGGGAAAAAACACACTTTTTAAAATTTTAATGCACTAAAACACACTATATTGCCCAAATGTTTGATAAAATAAAAAAGATGATCTTAGGCCGAGTACATGGATACCAAACATGACATGCTTTAAAATTGCGCACAAACGTGCAGTGGCAACAAAATTAAAACATTTTTAAAAGCCTTTAAAAGCCTTTATAGGTTACCACTTTAGATTTACAGAGGAGGTCTACTGCTAAAATTACTGCCCTCGATCTGACCTTCGCGGTGATACCTCACATGCATGGTGCAATTGCTGTTTACATTTGACGCCAGACCGACGCTTGCGTTCGCCTTAGCGCGAGAGCAGGGGGGACAGGGGTGCTTTTTTTTTTTTTCTTTTTTTGCTTTTTTATCTTATTTTTAAACTGTTCCTTTCATTTTTTTTTTTTTTTTTTTTTTTTAATCATTTTTATTGTTATCTCAGGGAATGTAAATATCCCCTATGATAGCAATAGGTAGTGACAGGTACTCTTTTTTGAAAAAATTGGGGTCTATTAGACCCTAGATTTCTCCTCTGCCCTCAAAGCATCTGACCACACCAAGATCGGTGTGATAAAATGCTTCCCCAATTTCCCAATGGCGCTGTTTACATCCGGCAAAATCTAAGTCATAAAATGCTCGTAGCTTCCGGTTTCTTAGGCCATAGAGATGTTTGGAGCCACTCTGGTCTCTGATCAGCTCTATGGTCAGCTGGCTGAATCACCGGCTGCATTCTCAGGTTCCCTGTTGAGACAGGAGAGCCAGAGAAAAACATGGAAGACGGTGGGGGGGGGGGCATTCCCTCCCACTGCTTGTAAAAGCAGTCTACAGGCTAATTAGCCGCTAGGATTGCTTTTACATGAAAGCCGACCGCTGGCTGAAAAGAATGATACCAAGATGATACCTAAACCTGCAGGCATCATTCTGGTATAACCACTTAAAGTCGTGAATGGCATGCCTGAAGACAAAAAAATGGTTAACAATAAAACACAGTAAACGGTAAAGTATAAAAAATTGCATACCTGAAAAGCAAACATGATAAAACATAATAACAATAAAACATTGCAGAATAGAATACAGTAAAAAAGAGCAGAACAATAGAGAGAGAACAATAAAACGACAACTGTTTTTTTTTATTTTATATTTTTTGTTTGTGTATGAAAATATATAATGAAATACTTACAAAAAAGAGAGGGATGTACTCACTTTTGTGAGATACTGTGTGTGTGTGTGAAATGTGTGTATACTTTCAGATTTAGTTGCAGTATTCTTGCATAGTATTAGTGATTCGTGTTTTTTATGTGGTGCCTGGAATTGTTACACAGGCTTAGGTCTCCTTCACATGGGCCTGTTGATCAGTACGCCTGTGCAAAGTGTCTGTCTTCATCCTCTTGGGATGCAGAGATGTCCCATGCAGACCAGTGCAGGTAGCCTGCTGAAATCAGTGATGGGTCGCTGACTGCACAGACATGTTCAGATTGCCAGGTGCTTCTGTGCAGGTCCAATGCATGGATCGGAACATACTCTGTGCGTGTCCTGGTCCATGCATCAGATTCACACAGATGGCCTTCTGTACAACCAATATTGAGACCTCTTATCTATGATATATTTATATTGTCCCTCTCAGCATTTCCTTACTTTGAGTCTTAATGTTCAGGTGAATTCTTATAGTGAGGGGTTGTCTAAGGCCAGTCCTGCATGCAAAATACCATCAGAGGATATAAACATTGCTGAGCCCCATACTGCACAGGCAGTACTTGGGTTGTTCTGAATCTGAGCTCTGAACTTTTCTGGGTGAGTGAGGTCAAAAGATCAAATACCATTTTTTTTTTCTCTAAAAGCGCTCTTACTCTTTAGATCTCATGATCATCAGTAAAATATGTCATAAAATGGGATGGGAGAAAATCCTGCATTCCTGTGTTTTGTGTATTTGTCAGCAATTAAAATATTGATAACTTTAATAAAGTAACTCATGTCACATTTAGTCTTTTATTCCATAAAAGAAAAAAAAAAGTGCTGGTTGTTTTTTAAGTGTGTATATATAGATACTAGGATGAACTTTATATATTCATTTTTTATTTTGTTTTTGGAGTTTTGCAAATATTTGTAGTAAAGGGCGCCTTTTTTATATGCTAAAGTCAAGAAGCACCACTATAAGGCATGCTAACCGCTGTGATCTCTGATGTTATTTACTATAGGATTACATGATTATTATTTTATACATTGCTTGTGTATTCATTATGGTTTATTATTTTGTAGGTTTCATATGTCATTAGAGATGAAGTGGAGAAGTACAACCGCAACGGAGTGAATGCTTTGCAGCTTGATCCTGCACTAAACAGGCTTTTTACAGCCGGACGAGACTCAATCATCAGAATATGGAGCGTGAATCAGCACAAAGTAAACATGTGATCCTGTATATGAAGAAACTCTTCCTTACCTCTGTGCACATGTGTAATCTCTCTTCCCATGGCATCCTTTGAAACTGTAGTTTTTTTTGCAATATGTTTTAGATGTTTATGCAGGGGTAGGTGACCTCAGCACTCCAGCTGTGGTGAAACTTCAAATCCCATGAGGGTAAGCCTCTGACAACCACAGGCATGATTCTGAGGCAGAGGCATGAGGGGATTTGTAGTTTCACCACAGTTGGAGTGCCAGGGTTGCCTACCCCTGTGTTAGCCTTTCTTTATAATTTCTTTATACTAGATGTTGTAAAGTCATTTTTTTTTCCCTAAAATAATAAACATGCTATAAACATGTTATGCTTATTGCATTGGTATTGCACAGAGCAGTCCAGAACCTTCTCTTCTTGGGTCCCCCGCAGGTGCTCCAGGCTCCTCCTCTTCTGCGTGTGCCACCATAGGAAGCAGGTTCCTTTGGTGGCACACGTGTGTGCTTGATCCCAAGCAGGGCTGTGTGCATCCATTGACACACATATCGGGGCTTGCCTCCCACCCTCTTCTCACTGGTTTGACTGACACTGGCAGGAGCCAATGGGGGGAACAGGTTTTTTACTTTGATGCAAAGAATTCATTAAGGTAAAAAACCTTAAGCCTTTAGAACCACTTTAATGTGAGTGCAGCCAGATGGGTTTTTTTTGGGGGGGGGGGGGGGGGTTGTACACATGACTTGTAATACAGGAGCATAATTGTGTTTTTTTTTTTTTTTTTTTTTTTTTTTGTAGTGCCTAAAAAAAGTGTGTAAGTGGAGTTTTCAGGCATTTTTCAGGCACTGCTATTTTAAGTCTTTATGGGGCCAAAAACATGCAGTTATTCTCTGAAGAATCTCCTGTACTTTTTGAGGTTTATGCGATGGGCAACAAGTAACACAACACAGGTGTGAACAGGCCCATTGTGAATAATGGAAATCTGCATCTTGAGTGAATCGCATGACAAATTGCTCAGGGTGAATATAGGGGCTTAAAGTGTTACTAAACCCACAACAGTAAAATCAGTCTGTATATACAGTAAGGCATGCTTGTTACACTCACTGTGGAACCTAAGGGGTTAATCCTCCGCATTGTGTAAAAAGACTGTGTGATCCTGTCTTCTCTGATCCTCCCCTTTTTCCACAGTCCCCAAACCATCTGCTGATAGTGGGGGGGTGCATGTGATCAGCACAGGGCCAATCAGCACTGGCCAGACAGAGGTTCATGGGTCCTGCAGCCTCATAGGACAGTCAGAGGAGAATGAAAACTACCCCTACAAGTTTTACCAGACACTGATAGAAGTCACAAGACTGCTATATACTGCTGATGAGAAAAGGTATTTAGCAGTTTATAGTTACTAGAATAATTGCATTGCTCTGTTCTGTGGGAGAACAGATATAGTGAATGCAGGCTCCTGGGTTTAGTAACACTTTAATTATATATGATAAGCACCTAATATAAATAATCAAATCAACCTTTTTTTTAATAATTACTTTGTGTGTAAATATTGGAAAATGTGAAAACAGTCTTTTTTTTGTTCTGTAATCTCAAACCTGTTTGAAAACAATTGACTTTTGGTAATGATGGGATTTAGGCTAAGAGCTAGGGAACAGCATTTTTTTTCAGTTCATTATGACAAGAAATGTTTTAATCAAAGTAATAATAGTATTTGATAATGCTGACTTTTACTCTATTAATTCAGGTGAAATATCAATTTAAAAAATCTCAAGTGTTTAACCTATTTTGCTGCATATCTAGCTTGTAGTTTGTGGCATGTTTTCTATCTTGCCCAATCAGGTGTTGACATAGGAGGCAGCCACTGCATGACGTTAGAAGTTCCCTATAGGCTTGATTGTAGACAGAAAGTGTCATCTTAGGCCTTTGGGTACTCCAAGAGTTATTCAGTTTGTGAATTCAGATTGGACAAACCTTCATGCAGCTATCCAGGGGAATTGTGATTAATTGAAAAGGACTTGATTCTCCTAATCCACCTTCATTCACAGAAAATGTGGTAATCTCTGCCAAAAGGATTTGCTTCACAATATCATATCACATTGTTGTCTTTGGATCTTTGGGTTGGTTTTTCAATGGAAAATCATTTGGCTTGTATTAGAATGTAACTGTGCCCTTTGCATTTACCTTATTTCACTTTTGTTCTAGCAGGACCCCTACATAGCATCTATGGAACATCATACAGACTGGGTGAATGACATTGTACTATGCTGTAATGGAAAAACATGTAAGTATGTTATTGTAATTCTCTTTCATTTATGAGTTTTGTATTCTGGGTCATAACTGTTGGAGTGGACTAAACCTGCTGGAACTGCTAGGTATTTAAAAATGAACCACAATAGCGCTGCTTGATTATTGCTCAAACTGCTATATGGATTGTCAAAAAAGATAATTTATCAAGTATACTTTCAGTAATCTAAAGCAATATTAAAGCCTTGTTTGTTTAAAAATTCTTACCTGCTCTGTGCAGTGGTTTTGCACAGAGCAGCCCGTATCCTCCTCTTCTTGAGTCTCAAGTCGAGTCTCCCAACTGCCGGGTGCCCCCACAGCAAGCAGCTTGCTCTGGGAGCACCCAAGCAGGAGTACTCCCGAGCTGCGGCTCTGTGTGTCCATTCACACACAGAGCTGTTGCTTGCTTGGCTTAGCCCTGCCCCTCCATCTCCTGATTGGCTCACTGCCTGTGTTTGACAGCAGGGGGAGCCAATGGCTCCCCCTGCTGCCAAAAGCCAATCAGGAGTGTGAGTCCCCAGGGAGGCAAGGCTCTCGAGGACATTGCTGGATCGAGAGGGGGCTCAGGTAAGTATGGGGGGGCTGCTGTACACACAAGTTTTTTTTTTTTTTTTTTTTTTTTTTTTTTTTTTTTTTACCTTCATGCATAGAATTCACAAAGGTAAAAAATTGTGCCCTTACAACCACTTTAATATAATTCACAGTCCATAATCGGAACTGTAATAAACGCGCTTTCTTTCTCGAACATCACGGGACACAGAGCCACAGTAATTACTGATGGGTTATATAGGTATCACTGGTGATTGGACACTGGCACACCCTATCAGGAAGTTCAACCCCCTATATAATCCCTCCCCCTTGCAGGGATACCTCAGTTTTTACGCCAGTGTCTTAGGTGATGGACGTGTAAAGATGTCCTGTGCTGAGCTCCAAAGGGAATATCCTAAGATCCTATACTGGGGCAAGCCAGGCGAACCGGATCCATTCAAAGTGTCTTTTCATGGCCGAATTGAATGGTACTCGGGCCTCGTGTCCGAAGAAACGAGGTTTTACCCGTAATGCTTCTCTTTTTAGAGAGCTGGACCCCGCAGATCAGAAAATGGCTTTAAACTTCCTAATTTCTGGCGAGGTGCTTTACGGTCCCAGAACTGTTGGATCCCCCTATTCGTAGGGGGCCCCAGTCTCTGACGGTTTTTTCAAACGGAGCCCACCGTGAGAGGTGAAGATTGGGTCTGTGTAAACAGCACCCTGCGGCTGGATAAGGTAAGAGGAGATTCCACAGAAATTTTGAGTTCTAGTGGCTTTTCTCCTTTAAGGTAAATGCATGCTATGCCTATTGTGACCACCGGGGGCTGCCAAGAGCACAAACCTGCACATGCTGACTGTCTGTCTCAGGTGTTTTCATCGCTGATTATGTCCCAGCGTCTCAAGCAGGCTGCAAACAGGTAAGATGGAAAGGGGGATTTCTCATGTTTGAATGTTCCCCCCCCAGGCTAGAGAGGGGCCACAGGGGTCTAGAAAGTGGTTATACCACCCGGGCTCTGCGGCCTAATGGCCACCATCTCTGAAGATAGCCGTTCAGGCAGATCTTGTTACCAGCCTCTCTCCCTCCCCCCCCCCCCCCATCCCCAGCCTTTCTCCAGAAGCATGACGGGAGAGTCGGCAGCGCGGGAAGCGCTCGGTTTTTTCAAAACTGGGGGGGGGGGGGGCGCTAGAGGAGGGGGCGGGACGTCAGCACAGGTGCTTAGACTCCCACTCAGGCCAGCTGCAGGCTATTAAAGGCACTCTGTACAGGTGCACTCAGCCTTCTGAGAGACACAGAGCTGACGGTCGCATGTAAGGTGGGACACAGGCATTCTCCTAGGCAGCATTTACTGAAGTAACACCAGACTGAGCATTGGGTAGCAAGGCTTTTAGCCAGACTACATCGCTCAGCGGGCAGTGTTCATTTGTATACCTCACACCTTGTTGCTTTGCACTATGGGTAGAAGAGGTTCAAGCACCCCAGGAACCAGAGACACTAGGGGATCTCGTTCAGGTTCTGAGGGCCCCCTGTCGGCAGCATCCTCCCCCCCTAAAGATGGGCCAGGGACGGATAGCCAGGGAGAGCCATCGGGGTCCGGGGCTACACCTGCTTCTGGCACTCCAGCCCCTGTATATATTACACAAGAGGTTTTTTCCTCAACCATTAATGGTCTAGAGGAAAGATTAATGGCCGTGATTACGTCTTCACTCAGTGGAAAAAAACGCACTAGGCTTTCCTCTGTTCCCCAAGACCCTCAGACAGAGGAGCTCTGGGATAAAGGAGATGAATCCCTTTCAGAGGTTCAGGATGGGACGGATGATTCCTCTTCGGAGGAATCAGGTGGAGAGGGACCCTCTGCGACTTCCCAAGAGGAGAAAGTCTTAGTGCAGATCCTCACTGGATTGGTCCGCTCCACATTTAAGTTGCCCATACCTGAAACTGCTAAAGAATCCTCTTCTGCTTTGGGGTCACTGAAACCTTTCCAAGCAGCACATGCTTTTCCTGTTCATACTTTACTTGAAAAGCTCATTTATTCTGAGTGGGATCACACAGACAAATGTTTTTTTCCGCCGAGAAAGTTTTCAACACTTTATCCGATGGAAGAAAAGTTTATTAAAATGTAGGGAATACCGGCTATTGATGCCGCCATTTCCTCCGTAAATAATAGCCTGACTTGTCCGGTAGACAATGCTCAGATGCTCAGGGATCCTGTAGATAAAAGGATGGAATCCCTATTGAAGGATGTTTTCTCCTTAGCAGGATCAGTGGCCCAACCTGCAGTAGCAGCGTCTGTCAATACTTAAGAGACCATGTTAAGCAGGTCATCAAAGTATTACCTGAACAGCAGGCCCAAGGGTTTGCTAACCTTTCAGCGGCCTTATGCTTTGTGGTTGACGCCATTAGAGATTCTATCGTGCAAACCTCCCGTCTTTCACTGGGGTTGGTGCATATACGTAGAATCCTATGGTTGAAAAATTGGTCAGCCGAAGCACCATGTAAGAAGCTACTGGCTGGGTTTCCATTTCGTGGTGCAAGGTTGTTTGGAGAGGACTTGGATAACTATATCAAGAGAATCTCTTGTGGGAAAAGCACTCTCTTACCTGTCAAGAAGAAGAGTAAGCGTCCCTCTTTCAAACGGACTCTTTCCCCAGCGCCGGGGGCTTCAGCCTCCAGGCAGTCTCGACGGCCGCCTCCATCGGGGTCCAGAGACAAGAGTCAACCCCAGGGACAAAAGAAGTCCTGGGGAAAGAAGCCTACTAGGCAAAACACTAAGACCTCTGCATGAGGGGGCGCTCCCGCTCACTCAAGTGGGGGGAAGACTGCGACAGTTCTCAGAGCTCTGGCAGGAGGACTTCCAGGAGAGGTTGGCATCCCAGGAAATATGTCATAGGTAGAATCCTTGATTTTCTACAGATCGGATTAGAGATGAAGCTGGCCTTGAGTACCATCAAGGGCCAGGTCTCTGCTTTATCAGTATTATTTCAGCGGCCACTTGCTTCGCATTCTTTGGTCCGAAACTTTATGTAGGGGGTGATGCGTCTTAATCCTCCGGTTAAAGCGCCCCTAAACCCCTGGGACTTGAACTTGGTCCTGGCTGTGTTACAGAAACAGCCTTTTGAACCAATAAGTCAGATTCCTTTGGTCTTGTTGACAAGGAAATTAATTTTTCTGGTGGCCATCTCTTCTGCTAGAAGAGTATCAGAATTAGCAGCTCTTTCCTGTAAGGAGCCTTATTTGATTATACACAGGGATAGAGTGGTACTACGCCCTCATCCTAGTTTTTTACCGAAGGTGGTTTCTGATTTTCATTTAAACCAAGACATTGTTCTACCTTCCTTTTTTCCAGATCCCTGTTCTCCGGAAGAGAGATCTCTACATTCGTTGGATGTAGTAAGAGCAGTTAAGGCCTATCTAGGGGCAACTGCTCAGATCCGCAGGACGGATGTTTTGTTTGTGCTGCCAGAGGGTCCCAATAGAGGACAGGCAGCGTCAAAAGCTACCATTTCTAAATGGATTCGACAGTTGATCATTCAAGCTTACGGTTTGAAACAGAAGATTCCTCCGTTTCAGATCAGGGCACATTCCACAAGGGCTATTGGTGCTTCTTGGGCAGTGCATCACCAGGTCTCTATGGCTCAAATCTGCAAGGCCGCAACCTGGTCTTCAGTTCATACATTCACCAGATTCTATCAGGTGGATGTGAGAAGGCATGAGGATATCGCCTTTGGGCGTAGTGTGCTGCAGGCAGCGGTACAGGGTCCTCAGGTCTGATTGCACCCTACTTGGTCGTGGTTCCCCCCCCTCAGGTAGCATTGCTCTGGGACATCCCATCAGTAATTACTGTGGCTCTGTGTCCCGTGATGTTCGAGAAAGAAAATAGGATTGTTTAAAACAGCTTACCTGTAAAATCCTTTTCTTTCGAAGGACATCACGGGACACAGAGATCCCGCCCCTCTTCCAATACACTATATTGCTTGGCTACAAAACTGAGGTATCCCTGCAAGGGGGAGGGATTATATAGGGGGTTGAACTTCCTGATAGGGTGTGCCAGTGTCCAATCACCAGTGATACCTATATAACCCATCAGTAATTACTGTGGCTCTGTGTCCCGTGATGTCCTTCGAAAGAAAAGGATTTTACAGGTAAGCTGTTTTAAAAAATCCTATTTTTTTTTTTTTTTTTTCGATTTTCTGAATTGACCTGAAGGGACACTTAAAATACAAACCTGGCATCATACAGTTCTAACATGCTCACTGCATCCTGACCCAAATCACCCTAAAGCATAAAAAGTGTGTTACCTAGCAGTTATAACAAAAGACTGGTGGACCTCCCAGAACCCCCCGAGAAGCCTGCCAAATCTTGGTATACTATACTTAAAGTAATACTAAATACTATAATTTGGTTTTTTTGTTTTAAAATAGAAGTAATACCCGCTCTATGAAGATATTTTTCTTAGTCTGTGGCATTCCCCTGCCGGTGATATCAGTTTCTCCTGAGCCAGGCTGTGTAAGTCCATAGACACACACAGTACAGGTAAGCTACACCCCCCAACCCCTCCCCACTGGAGTTTGACTGACAGCAGTAGGAGCCTGTGGTTCTGCAGCCCTCTGTTGCTCTTGTGACCGCAGGAAGTGATGGGAGCAGTTCTGGAGCTGAGAGAGCATAAGAGTGGTGACAGGAGCCGGGTAACAGTTTAGGGATGGGGTGGGGGAGTGGGACAGATAGTGGGCGTTGTTTACCTTAATGCAGTGCGAATTTTCCCTCCATTTTCACTGCGAATTTCTAGAGCAGCAGTTCAGCTACGATTTGGTTCAGATATGGTTCAGATGCAAATTTTTGGAGCCAGGGTCTTTAACAATGGCTGGTTGGTAAGGAGCGGGCTAAGAAGCCAGCGTCCTCAACAACCAATGACTCAACTGTCAGTGGGGAAACCGCTACATGTAAAAAACAAAAATTGCCAGCAATGAAAAATTAAGAAAAAAAACAGTGTTAGGTCTGGTATAACAGCTTCAGCTCTTCTGGGAAGGCTGTCCACAAGGTTTAGGCTTGTGTCTATGGAAATTTTTGACCATTCTTCTAGAAGCGCATTAATGTTGAATGAGAAGGCCTGGCTCGCAGTCTCCACTCTTATTCATCCCACCGGTGTTCTATTAGGGTGAGGTCAGGACTCTGTGCAGGCCAGTCAAGTTCCTTCACCCCAAACTCGCTCATCCATGTCTTTATGGACCTTAGACCTTGGCCAGTTACACTCCAAGTCTTGACAGCTGTCAACAGGCTCCGTGCAGCTTGTTGAGTTAAGAGTTCTTCTTGTTTTTGCACTTAATGTAATGATTTAGTGATGCAATGTAGATATAACTAGGTTTTTACTGGTATATTTTACACATTTTGTCATACTTGCTGTTCAATACTCTTAAGAAAAAAATATTTGCGTTGTCATTAATTGTGCTGACTGATTTATCTGCAGTAATATCAGCGTCATCAGATACTACAGTTAAGGTATGGAATGCACACAAGGGATTCTGCATGTCAACACTAAGAACACACAAGGTAAGGAATCTTATTCAAGACCACAGTATGGTTCTAAACTAAGATTTATAGTTCATAAATAGGTCCTACATCTGTTTTTTTTTTTTTTTAAATGTGGGTGTTCATAAATAGCTGACACTATAACCACTGGGGATTTTTTTCCTCTGCTTTTATGACATCTAATCATAATATAATTTTAAAGTGTGTCTGAGCTGGCCAAAAATGTTTACCATAGTGCCTGTATTAGACTTCTAATCAATCCCCATGCCTGTGGAACCCAATGGATCCTAGACCTAATTTGTACAGGGGTCCTAGACTTTTGCCCAAGTCAGAATTAAACCCAACCCTGCCTTAGCACTAACCGTTATTTAAGTGTCCAAAGGCAGGTCATCTGCCACCCAGAGTTTTGACTTTTGACAATCTAACGGCATGAGTGTAGCTTGGTGTCAGTAGTGCAGGGTTTAAAGTGATTCTGCCTCACCCCCGCTTTGTTCTCACTGGCTGTGATTGACAGCAGCAGGAGCCTCCGGAAAATTATGGAAAAAAGGAGCTAGAAAATTACTTAGAGACCCCAAACATTATATATTGTTTTTTTTTTTCTAACACCATAGAGAAGAAAATGGCGGTCATTGCAATACTTTTTTTCACACCGTATTTGCGCAGCGGTCTTACAAGTATGCTTTTTTTGGAAAAAATTAACTTTTTTGAATAAAAAAATAAGACAACAGTGAAGTTAGCCCAATTTTTTTTTATATTGTGAAAGATAATGTTACGCCGAGTAAATTGATACACAACATGTCACACTTCAAAATTGCGCCCGCTCATGGAATGGCGTCAAATTTTTACCCTCAAAAATCTCCATAGGCGACGTTTAAAAAATTCTACAGGTTGCATATTTTGCGTTACAGAGGAGGTCTAGGGCTAGAATTATTGCTCTCGCTTTACCGATCGCGGCGATACTTCACATGTGTGGTTTGACCACTGTTTTCATATGCGGGCACTACTCACGTATGCGTTCGCTTCTGTGCGCGAGCTCGTCGGGTTGGGGCGTTTAAAAAATTTTTTAAATTATTTTTCTTATTTATTTTAGATGATTTTATTCATTTTTACACTGTTTTAAAAAAAAAAAAATTGTGTCACTTTTATTCCTATTACAAGGGATGTAAACATCCCTTGTAATAGAAAAAAGCATGACAGGTCCTCTTAAATATGAGATCTGGGGTCAAAAAGACCTCCGATCTCATATTTACACTAAAATGCAATTTAAAAAAATGACATTGAAAAAAATATGCCTTTAAGACGTATGGGCGGAAGTGACGCTTCCGCCCTGCAGTGTCATGGAGATGAGTGGGCGCCATCTTCCCCTCACTCGTCTCCAGGCACAGCAAGGGGACAGACGCGATCGCTACTGATGGCTCCGGTAAGCGGCGAAGGGCACCGGATCGCGGCAGGGGGGGCCCTCTCCCGCCACCGAAAAAAGTGATCTTGCGGCGAATCCGCCGCAGAGACCACTTTTATCTTGTAGCCGACCGCCGCATGAAAACGGGGATACCGGGGTTATGGCAGCTAGCTGCTGCCATAACTATATCCGCCGGCAAAGTTAGAACGTACCTCAGTGATCAGTGTGTGGCGGTCGGCAAGTGGTTAATTCCAACATAGGACAGGAGACGACACCAGGTTTAGGATCTATTGGGCCTCTACTAGCACAGAGTCATTTTAAAGACAAACAAAAAAAAATACCACAAGTGCTTTTTTACTTCAATGTTGTTGTTACCTGAGAAAGTGTTAAGGCATATGGGTTTTACTTTTGCTCCCAGTTTATATGCTCTTAGGCTGAATGGTAGAACAAGGTCTAAACATTTACCTGTTATGTTTGCATTGAACTAAAATATTTCTTGCATTCATTATTTTATAATGTGTTATCTTCCGCAGGACTATGTGAAAGCCTTAGCTTATGCAAAAGACAAAGAATTAGTGGCCTCTGCAGGATTGGACAGACAGATATTCCTCTGGGATGTAAATACTCTTACTGCACTGACTGCATCCAACAATACTGTCACCAGTGAGTACTGCTTACATTATAAACACTGTCTCTTGCTGCTTGATTTTAGACTCTTGAAAATGCAGTAGGCCAAGACAACTGATTATTGCTGGCCAAGACTGCATAGCTAGTAACACAACACAGAATGTACCCTTGTGGCTAACAGAAGCCAGTGTTAAATAAATCACCTGGACCAGATGGCTTACACCTTAGGCCCCTTTCACATGGGTCACGTCCGTTTTGACTGACTCTGCTTGCTCAGCAGAGATCGATCCGTTGATCTCTGCTGAGCAGGCAGATGACGGGTCCGTCTCAGCTCACTGTGCTGAGACGGACCTGTCAGAACCCCGCTCTCCTCTATTGGGAGATAGGAAGAAACCGGATCTGCCTGTCCATTTTCATCCGATTCCATCCAACCCGCCAAACGGATGGAAAATAGAGGTTCCATTCGTCTGGATTTGGCGCACCGGATAGGAAAGTGACGGATGTCAGCGGACATGTCATCACAAACATCCGTCTCTCCATAGAGGTGAATAGAGCATACAATCAGGTCCGCCTAAAAAAATGGACAGGCGGACCTGATCGGACAGCATGTGTGAAAGGGGCCTTAGAACTTAGCCAGGCTATAGCCAGACTGTTATTCCTAATAGGTAATCACTGGAATGGTACCAGCTGATTGTCGAAAAGTCAAAGTAGTACTAATATTTAAAAATGGGAAAAGAGTCTCCCTCCTCCCTACCCCTCCTTCTCACTTTATCTATTATCTGGTTATAGTACATTAATTAGTTGACTATTTCTGAAACATAGCAGAGCAGCTCAACTGCATATCTTCTTTTTTTTATTTTTTATTTTTGGTGATATTTAACTTAGTTTCTTTTATACTTTTGCTCTGGATGAGCCTCATTCATGAACAATTGTGGTTACAATGCTACAGGCCTGAGCTTGTGTTCTCCATACTTTACTCACAGGTACATTTGAGCTTCTCATTGCTTATTGCCCTATTTTTTTCTCCCTAGATTTAGCTTGACTACAATGTAATGTTTTACACTATTTTTGTACAACAAAATATTTCTATTCCTTATGATAATCTGAATATTTTTTCTGAATATATAGTACTAGACCAATCAACCTAACCTCAAAATTATGTAAACTATTGGAGGGGATGATAAAGGACTATATCCAAGAATGTGCTTATGAAAACCGTATCATGAGTAGTAATCCGCATGGATTTATAAAAGTTCGTTCTTTCCAGACCAATCTGTTAACATTCCATAAGGAGGTGAGCTGTTACCTAGATAAAGGAAGGCCCGTGATTGTGGTGTATCCGGATTTTACCAAAACATTTGATACAGTTCCCCATAAACACTTAAAGCGATAGTAAAGTCCTTGTTATTTTAAAAAAAAAAACAACAATGTTATACTTACCTGCTCTGTTTAGTTGTTTTGCACAGAGCAGCCTGGATCTGCCTCTTCTTGGGGCCCACGCCAGCGCTCCAGGCTCCTCCCTTCTGCCAGGTGCCCCCACAGCAAACAGCTTGCTCTGCAGGAACCCAAGCAGGTATACTCCCGACCTGCGGCTCTGTGTCTATTTACACACGGAACTGTGGCTCGACCTCGCCCCCTCCGTCTTCTGATTCGCTCACTGGCTGTGATTGACAGCGGCGGGAGCCGATTGTAATACATAGCGTGTACTCAGAATGGTCTTGAGTTGTAAGCGGGGTACCCCAAAGCTCTGTTCTAGGACCATTTCAGTTTAATTCACTCATAAATGATATAGCGTTTGGTAAAAAAAAAAGTTTAACCTCTTCAGCCCTGGAAGGTTTTCCCCCCTTCATGGCCAGGCCATTTTTTACGATATGACGTTACTTGAAGGCTTCTTTCACACTGAGGCGCTTTAAATGCGCTATAGTGCTAAAAGCTCCCTGCTAGCAGACGAGAAGCGCTGCTAAAATGACGGTAAAGCGCTGCTAAAGATAGCGGCGCTTTACCGTCCTCAGTGTGAAAGTGCCCTTACTGACAATTGCGAGGTTGTGCAACACAGCTCCCAAATAAAATTGATGTTCTTTTTTTTTTTTCCCCACAAATGGAGCATTCTTTTGGTGGTATTTGATCACCTTTTTGGTTTTTATTTGCTGCGCTTTAAAGAAAAAAAACTATTTTTTACTTTCTGCTATAAAGCACACCTATTAAATGTAAAAATCGAATTTCTTGATAAATTAAGGCCAATATGTATTCTGCTACATATTTATTTTTGGTAAAAAAAAATCCCAATAAGCCTATATTGATTGGTTTGCGCAAAAGTTATAGCGTCTACATATGGGATGTTTTTCTTCTTTTTTTTTTATTTTTTTTTTTATTACTAGTAATAGCAAAGATCAGCAACTTATAGTGGGACTGCGATATTGCAGCGGACAAATGGGCCACCTAACTGACACTTTTGACACTTTTTGGGGACCAGTAACATTATTACAGTGATCAGTGCTAAAAAAAATATGCACTGTTAATGTACTAATGACACTGGCAGGGAAGGGGTTAACATCAGGGGCGATCAAAGGGTTAAATGTGTTCGCTGGGAGTGCTTTCTAATGGGGGGGGATTTTACCCCCTTTATGACCAGGTGTGCTTTAAAAAAAATAAAAATAAAAAATGGAATCGTTTTTATGAAATTTTATCAACTTTTTGTTTCTATTTACAATTTTTTATTTATTTATTTTTTTTACACTGTAATTGCTTGTTACGGTTAGGAATGATCACTGTGTAACAGCAATTGTTTGAATTTCATTCATAACTCATTGTTTACTATTGTGATTGGCCCACAGCTATTACATGCGACTGGGTGCTGTGATTGGCCCAGGTACTCTATGATCGCTGGTGACCAATCACAGATAACACAAGGTTGTAAACAATGATGTAATGAATGGATTCTATTCATGACTATTGCTTACTAGGGGTCATGTGATCGCACAGCGGCCCTATACCGAGCACTGCAATCCACCGCATCCGGGGACACAGCAGGGCGCGGATTATGTTGCTGCACGCCCCAGGGGGTGTGCCAATGCGCATGTGCACTGCTGCGACAAGCGGAGTAGTTTGCTTTGTAGCAGATGAGAAGCCTTGATTTAATTAAAATACATTTTTCAGGCACTTCATATTAATGTGTTCTCATACTGGAATATAAATTCTGTCTCCTCCAACTTGCCAGTGGCTGAGCTGCCACATTTTCACCTTTTGGCACAGCTGATTCTGTGATAGAATTCCTGGTTAATGTTCAGAAAATAAAGATATTGGCCTTTAGTCTGGGGTCTGTTCCTGGTAGTTACAGAAAATGAAATAAACTATTTAGTGTAATATTCATCACATAAGTCAAAGGAAAAGTCTCTGTGGTGGCAGTGCTTGTAGATCGATCCAGGTCAGATCTGGTAGTTGTCTCTCATATCTTACTCCTCTTTGGCAAGCTTACAGTATGTTATGACTATATAAATATATATAGTGAGTGTGTATGCAATGTATGTGTATATATACATATACCCTTCTTTCAGGCCTCCAGGATTTTCTAAGAACTATGAGCGAGTGTGCAACTTAAAAGATCTTCAGTATAACTTATCTGCATGGTTGTTCTAGATCAGCTTCTCAAAGTTTTGAAGCTTGAGACAACCAGGTAGCTTTTTTTTTTTTTTTTTTTTTCTCTTTTCTTTTAAGGAGGTCCGTAATGGCATACCCAGACAGGACTGACTCACAATCCAGTCTGCAAACAAGAGAGAACCTAAGCCAAAAAAAAAAATACATATAAGGGACCATTATTGCAAAAATACTGCCTTCTGATAACTGTTAATATACAGAATATTAAGATAATCCGTATATGGATTCCTTTTTCTGTTTTATTTTTATTTTAAAGTGACCCTGTCATTCACATAAAAAATCCAAATGTAGCTTCCCTAGACCTAGAAGGGATTATACTCGCCTCTCATGCAGCCCGTATCTTTTACCTCAACTAATTTCCACTGTTGTAGCCTTTGTTGGCTTCTTTAGCATTTAACACTTCAGAAATGTTGGATCTCCCACTGCATACCGTGCTTTCATCCTCCAACCTCCTGTGTCTCTGCTGTGTCCTGTAGTGATGTAGAGGTTGGAGGATGGATCATCTGTCAGCAGTTTCAAAGGTAAAAGATATATATATATATATATATATATATATATATATATATATATATATATATATATATATATATATATATAAACCATGGAAATACATGTAACCATTGTATGCACCTCTTGTTTTGTAGCTGGCCATCCCTTGTCACTGTTACTGAGAATAATGTAAATTAAAGGCTTTTGATTAAAAATATCAAATCCAGACTGCCATTATATAACAACCAGAATACACTTTACATTTCTTCAGTTACTTCCTGGTTTCTTACCTAGGCAAATGTCATACATTCCAGGAGTCTTCAGGTGAGGAGGTTTACTCAGCTAAGCACACCCTTCTACAGCATGCCTGAGCTAAGGGCAGATGGATTCCAGAAGTAAATGCTACATAAATCATTTGAACTTACTCAAGATGGCCACAGCCAGAAATGCTAGGGGGAAGTTTTTCAAAGTGATTTCTCAGCAAAATAAAGCATGGAGACATGGATCGATGGGGAAGTTTGCTTTGAATATTAAAAATTAATTAGATCGTGTTTTTAGTTAGTGGTTCTCAGATGCAGTGAAGATCCATTTTAATGAGCACTATCTATGTTGTTCTTGGGTTTGTCTCTCCCATGTTTACACCAGTACTTACAGTGACATGTTGGTGACTTTCATGGAAGGTTTTCCTATTGCTGGCTTTTCTTTTCATTTCATTCAGTTTTATTTTGTGTTCTTTAGCTTCCTCCCTGAGTGGAAACAAAGACTCTATATACAGTCTGGCCATGAATCAGATGGGCACAGTCATTGTGTCTGGCTCCACGGAAAAGGTACGTTGAAATAGTTTTGGAATAATTTTATTTGGTTACATTTAGAACTGAATATGAAACGTTCATATGCATTATCTGAATAGTTATTATGCATAAATATTATAAATGTGTTTAAGTGTACTCACTTAAGCAATGGTCCAATGGTTGCTTCCATGTCATCTGCTTGACCTTTTGCTGACATCAAACAGGTATTGGCATGAAGTCAGGCAGCTGATGGGATAGAAACCTTCAGACCCCTGAGTCTTGGAGCCAAGATTCAGGCTACAAAGGAATATGTACAGTGTATCTAATTAAAGGGACAAATATAGACCTTTTATAGGGATGCCTGCACAATTCTAATAATTTTAAACTGATTAGTCAGATTTTTTTATTTTGTCCATTAATAACTGTCAATCTTTAAAAGAAACCTGTACTGAGAGAAATCTCTATCCTGCCATTGCTGACCTCCTTCTGAAAGTGCTATTTGCCTCTTTCATAGTTTAGTGTTTCTAAGTCACTATTTCAGTATAGATATCCATCGATTTGGGTCAAAATCAACTCATGCTTGATCTTTGTTCTTTTCTTTATCCTACATCATGGGACACAGAGCCTTAAGTAATTACTTAATGGGTTATAGGCTACCTTCAGGTGATGGACACTGGTATACCCAATCCAGGAAGTTCACTCCCTATATAACCCCTCCTCCTTCCAGGAGCACATCAGTTTTTTTCACCAGTGTCTAAGGTGTTGGTCACGAGTGAAGATGTGCTCTGAGGAGCTCCAGGAGGGATCCATGCTGGATTTAAATAGCCTCCATAGACCAGATCCATCCAAAGTGCCACTGAGGCCGAAGTGGATGGTACCTGGGCCTCGTATCCGAAGCACGAAGTTTTGCCTGTAACGCCTCTTTGTAGGGCTGGACCCCGGGTTTTGGTCGTGCTACATTACCTAAAGCTTTCCTGGTGGGGTGCTTTTTACAGGTCCAAGGGAGTGGAACCCTGTTATTAAGGGACCCGGTCCTTGAAGGTTTGCTAAACGCAGCCCGCTGTTGATGGGTGAAGGTTGGATTGTCTGTTAATTCAGCAAATCCTGCGGCGGGGATAAGGTAAGGGAAGAGACTTAGGAACTAAAAAGTCCACCTATGATTTCTTCATTAAGGGAAGAAATGTTGTCATGCCTTAATTTTCCACTAGAGGGAGTCTATGCACATACCTTAATCTGTTGTCTTCACTGTAAAGCTCAGTCTGTGTGTGGCCACAGCAGCTTGCGCGGGGGCATTCTCTCAGGTAAGCAATCTGCCAAAAATGCTTTTTTTCTCCCCCCCTGAAAGGGCCGGAGGGTTAGGGGAACATCAGCGGATTACCCCCGAGGGGTGCGGAGGTCCTGAAGTTATTGCTCAGACTGTTGTTATTTTTTTTTCTTTTGCCTGCTGCTGACAGGGCTCTGCCTACCCCCCCCGTGTTGGGTCGCGCGGGAACATTTTCAAAAATGAACGGGGGCGAGTTTACGGAGGGGACGAGGCCTAGGCACAGTGCCGTGCAACATCCACGAGGACGCACGGCAGGCAAGGATATTGAAGATACAGCTGGGATAGTCTCTCCTCGGCTGACGAGGAGGAAGCAAGCAGTCTGCACACAGGGACACAGGAGCTGTGGAACTTAATGAACGGAACTTAATAGCGGCTTTACTGTCAGGACTATGTTCAGCGATTAAGTGCAAATTATTAGTGCCTCTGTTTTTGTGCTTAGGACTATGCCTACCAAAAAGGTACCAAAGGTTTCACTCCCAGGCGCTAGGATCTCGAGTCGCGTCTCCACGCTGTCATCCTCGCCTGAATTACCAATTATGGCAAGCCAGGGTGAGCCATTGGAACAAAGATGGTGCAACTGCTTCTCACTAAGGATGAGCCCTGGCGTGTTCGCACACACCCATGTGCACAGCCCGCCAGGAAGTCGGCACTGCGCTGCACTAATCACAGGCAGTGAGACATTTCCCGATCTCTGCAGCCACGCATCCGCTGCAATAGGCGCCTGTCAATCCCTAAAGGACCAATTTAGACAGGCCCTTAAAGAGGTTCCTGCACAACAAGCCCAGGAATTGGCTGAACTACCAAAAGCGTTATGCTTTCCCATAGATGCCATTAAAGATTCTATTCACCAGGCATCTCGGATGCCTTACGTTTATGCTATTACATATGCGTAGAATCCTGTGGTTAAAAAATTGGTCAGCCCAAGTACCATGTAAAAACCTCCTAACTGGGTTCCCTTTTCACGGGGAGCGGCTATTTGGGGAAGAATATATCCAAACAATTTCTAGTGGGAAAAGTACACTTTTGCCAGTCAAAAGAAAGTATAAATGCCCTTCATTTAAATGGGCTCTTTCCCCTGCGCCAGGGGCTTCCGCCTCTAGGCAGTGGCGACAGCCTCTGCCGTCAGACTCTAGAGCAGTGGTCATCAACCCTCTCCTCAGGGCCCACTAACAGGCCAGGTTTTATGTATTGCCTTGGGGAGATGCAGACTAGAATACTGCAATCACTGAGCAGCAAATTATATCACCTGTGATGTATTTCAGTTATCTTGCAAACCTGGCCTTTTAGTGGGCTCTGAGGACAGGGTTGGTGACCACTGCTCTAAAGGAAAATCTCAGGGTCAGACCCAGGCTCAAAAGAAGTCCTGGGGCCGGAAACCTGCAAAGTAGAATCCTAAAGCCTTATCATGAAGAGGCAACCCCCCTCACCAAGGTGGGGGGAAGACTTCTGCAGTTATCAAAAGTCTGGCAAGAGGAAATTCAGGACAGATCGGTCATCTCCACGGTAACGCTGGGTACAAGCTGGAATTTTGGGACTTTCCACCGTCTTGTTTCCTGAGGTCAAGCATTCCCAACGATCCAGAGAGAAGACAATCTCTGTTTCAGGCACCAGACCAATTAATATCTCAAAAGGTGATCGTACAGATCCCCACAAAAGAGCAAGTTTTGGGGTTGTATTCAAATCTTTTTATGGTACCAAAACCAAATGGAGATGTCAGACCCATTCTAGATCTAAAAAATCTAAATCCGTTCCTAAAGATGCACTCCTTTCGCATGGAGACGGTCAGGTCAGTAATTTCTATCTTTCTAGGAGGAGAACTTTTGGCATCTATCGACATCAGGGGTGCATATCTGCATGTCCCTATATTTTTCGCTCACCGAAGGTTTCTGCGGTTCGAGGTAGGACAGCAGCATTTCCAGTTTGTGGCCCTAGCCTTCGGGCTAGCTATAGCACCCTGGGTGTTCACAAAGGTGCTGGCCCCACCTCTAGCCTGGTTAAGGGCACAACAGGGCATTACACTCTTGGCGTACCTAGACGATCTCTGGCTAATAGACCAGTCGGTGGCTCGTTTGGAGCAAAACGTACGCATAACAACCAGTTCCCTGGAAAGTTTGGGCTGGATTCTCAACCAGAGAAATCTTCCTTAATACTGCTAAAAAGGTTGGAGTACTTGAGTCTGATCATAGACACAGCCCAGGAAAAGGTGTCCTTGCCTCAGGCAAAGATCAACTCCATAAGAGAGCTGGTGCAGATGGCCAGGTCAAAAGACGATCCCTCCATTTGCCTTTCCATGAGGTTGCTAGGAAAGATGGTGGCTTCATGCGAAGCAGTTCCCTATGCCCAATTCCATTCAAGACTGTTGCAAAACAGTGTCCTGTCTACTTGGAACAAAACAATTCAAGCTTTAGACTTGCCAATGCGGCTGTCCCCAAAAGTGTCCCAAAGCCTCAATTGGTGGTTACTAACCCAGAATCTGCTGAAAGGAAAATCCTTCAGACCAGTTATCTGGAAAGTGGTATCGACAGAGGCCAACCTTTCAGGCTGGGGAGCAGTACTAGAAAAGACAACTGTCCAGGGACAGTGGTCAAGAGCTGAAAGAACCTTGCCCATCAATATCCTAGAGATTCGGGCAATGCATCTGGCTCTAAAGGCCTGGACTTCCAGGTTACGGGATTGTCCTGTCAGGATCCAATCCGACAATGCCACGGCTGTGGCCTATATCAATCACCAAGGGGGCACCAGGAGTCTCTCAGTGCAGAGAGAGGTGAACCATGTTCTAACTTGGGCAGAAAGGAACGTTCCGTGCCAATGGACAGTCTTCATTCTGGGAGTAGAGAATTGGCAGGCGGACTACTTGAGTCGCCAGCAGTTATTCCAGGGGGAATGGTCTCTTCACCCTGACATTTTTTGGACTATTTGCCAAAGATGGGGGACTCTGGACGTAGATCTTCTAGCGTCCAGGTTCAACATGAAGTTAGTCAACTTTGTGGCCAGAACAAGGGATCCACTTGCATGCGGAACGGATGCGTTGGTGACCCCATGGGATCAGTTCTCACTGATCTGTGCATTTCCCCCTATTCAGTTGCTGCCTCGACTTCTTTGCAGGATCAAGCTGGAAAGAAAGCTGGTAATTCTGATAGCATCAGCATGGCCCAGAAGGTCATGTTATGCAGAAATCGTAAAGATGGCAGTGGAGGGTCCATGGTCCCTCCCACTACGGCCAGATCTGCTCTCACAGTGACCCATATATTCCATCCTACCTTACGGTCTCTAAATTTAACGGCTTGGCTATTGAAACCCACGTTCTGAAGAAACGTGGGCTTTCCTGGTCAGTTATCTCTACCCTGAATTAATGCAAGGGAACCAGCTTCCAGAACTATATATTATAGGGTCTGGAGGGCTTATGTTTCCTGGTGTGAATACAAGGGTTGGCACCCTCGGAGATATATCTTGCCTTCTTGCCTTTCTACTATTAGGGGTAGAAATGAAATTGGCCTTGAGTACTATTAAAGGCCAAGTCTCAGCTTTATCGATCTTATTTCAAAGACCGCTTGCTACACATTCTTTAGTCCGGGGTTTTTTGCAAGGGGTGATGCGGCTTAATCCGCCAGTCAAACCTCCCTTGAACCCTTAGAACTTGGAACTTAGTTTTGTCTGTATTTCAAAAACAGCCATTTGAACCGATACAACATATTCCCTTAGTCCTTCTGACAAGGAAGTTGGTATTTTTGGTTGCTATATCCTCAGCAAGGAGGGTTTCGCAATTGTCTGCTCTTTCTTATAAAGAGCCATATTTGATTATTCATGGGGACAGGGTGGTGTTACGCCCTCGTCCAGACTTTTTGCCAAAAGTGGTTTCAGGTTTTCACCTGAACCAAGCTATTGTCCTGACATTGTTTTTTCCAAAACCATGTTCCAGGGAAGAAAAGTCTCTACATTGTCTTGATGTGGTGAGAACAGTGAAAATCTATTTAAAGACAACTGCTCAGATTCGTAAAAATTATGTCTTATTTATTCTGCCAGAGGGTCCTAAGAAAGGACTGGCAGCGTCGAAATCCACTGTCGCTAAGTGGATTCGTCATTTTTTTCCCACAATTCCTTTCAAAATCAAGATTTTTTTTTTTTTTTTTTCACAAAATTGTCATATTAGCAGGTTATTTCTCACACACAGCATATGCATACCACAAATTACACCCCAAAACACATTCTGCTATTACTCCCAAGTATGGCGATACCACATGTGTGAGACTTTTACACAGCGTGGCCACATACAGAGGCCCAACATGCAGGGAGCACCTTCAGGCGTTCTGGAGCACCCAGGCCAATTCTGACATTTCTCTCCTACATGTAAAAATCATCATTTATTTGCTAGAAAATTACATAGAACCCCAAAACATTATATATTTTTTTTAGCAAAGACCCTAGAGAATACAATGGCAGTCGTTGCAACTTTTTATCTCGCACGGTATTTGCGCAGCAATTTTTCGAACGCGTTTAAAAAAAAAAAAATAGCCCAATGTTTTTGCATAATGTGAAAGATGAAGTTACGCCGAGTAAATAGATACCTAAGATGGCACCCTTCAAAATTGCACACGCTCGTGGAATGGCTCCAAACTTCACTACTTAAAAATCCCCATAGGCGACGCTATAAAATTTTTTACTGGTTACATGTTTTGAGTTACAGAGGAGGTCTAGGGCCAAAATGATTGCTCTCGCTCTAACATTCGCAGCGATACCTCACATGTGTGGTTTGAACACCGTTTTCATATGTAGGCGGGACTTACATATGCGTTCGCTTCTGCATCCAAGCTTACGTTGTCCATTTATACAATATTTCTAACACAGAGCATGTACGAACCAAAAATGACACCGCAAAATAGATTCTCCTGATTCCTCCTGAGTACAGCGATACCACACGTGTGAGACTTCCACAGCCTGGCCGCATACAGAGGCTGCGTATGGCCGGGTATGGTGGGGGGTATGGCAGATTATTTCAGGGTATTGCAAGGTATGGCTGAGCATGGAGGGATGGATGGCTGGATGTGACTGCAATTGTCACAGAGCAGCGCTGTGGGCACTACAGATCCAGCTCACAGCGCTGCTGCCATCCAATCTCTCCCCCTCTCCTCCCACACTGTACCGATTGGTACACAGAGGGGAGAGAGGAACCGGCGTCATGATCATTCTTGACGGAGCGATCACGTGGTAAACGGCCGCTATCAGCGGCCATTTACCGTGATGCGCTGGGTCCGGTCACGGATGTTCTCAGGTGCGCGCCAGAGCTGGATTCTGGGAGGACGTCACTGTACGACCTCCCAAAGTTATGCAACCGCCCTGTAGCCATCATTCGGCTATGGGCCAGTTGGCAAGTGGTTAAGGAGTAAGAGTCCCCCTTTTCAAGTTAAGGTGCACTCTACCAGGGTGGTTAATGCTTCTTGGGCAGTGCGTCACCAGGCCTCCATGGCTCAGATCTGTAAGGCCGCAACTTCAGTACATACATTCACAAAATTTTATCAAGTGGATGTAAGGAGGTATGAGGATTTCGCCTTTGGGTGCAGTGTGCTGCAGGCAGCAGTATCAAGTCCTCTAGTGTGGGGGTACCCTCCGGGTTGTGTCTCCCTCCCCTCAAGTAGCATTGCTATGGGACATCCCATTAAGTAATTACTTAAGGCTCTGTGTCCCATGATGTCCGATTAAAGAAAATAGGATTTTTATGACAGCTTACATGTAAAAATCCTTTTCTTGGAGTACATCACGGGACTCGGAGGTCCCTCCCCTCTTTTTGGGATTTAAGTATATTGCTTTACTACAAAAACTGATGTGCTCCTGGAAGGAGGAGGGGTTATATAGGGAGTGAACTTCCTGGATTGGGTGTGCCAGTGTCCATCACCTGAAGGTGGCCTATAACCCATTAAGTAATTATTTAAGGCTCTGTGTCCCATGATGTACTCCAAGAAAAGGATTTTTACAGGTAAGCTGTTATAAAAATCCTATTTTTCTGAGAAGGTAACTCAGAAGGTACTGAAACCAGTTATCATTGTGACAGCCAGGCAGCTTGCATTTTCAGAAGATGTCAGCAATCACAGACTTTATATCTTTCTAAATGCGGGTGGCAACTCCCCTCACTTCCTGTGCTTATATAAATGTCATTGTGGCAGGAGGTGAAGGGAAATCTTCAATGAGGGCAACAGGCTACAATGAATGTGAACAGAGGTTCCAGCCTTTTTTCCCCCCAATAAGAAGTGTTTTTATGTGTTCTTTTGTACCGGTTAGAGAAATGTTCCTGTTTTGTGTGACAATGTTGTTTCTAGGACAAGAAGTGAGGGAAGATCCCTCAAACGGGGCTATAGAAAGCAACACAAAAACACTGATGGGTTGTAACAGTACCTATTCATATTTCATTTGTTTGAGAAGTTTCCTGTCTTACTGAATACATGAAAATGTTAATTAGGCCCCTCCTTTTTCTTGATCACAGGTGCTAAGAGTTTGGGACCCCAGGACCTGTGCCAAGCTGATGAAACTGAAAGGACACACAGACAATGTAAAAGCTTTACTGCTAAACAGAGATGGCACACAGGTATAAGCCCAATTTTCTTTTATTCACAATTTTACCCAGTATCTGAATGTCTGTAAGTTAGCTTGTCTTCTGTTTTTTTTTTTTTTTTTTTTTTTTAAGCTGGCCTGCTTGGGGTGTATAACATAACATTTTCCCAATGGATGTAATGTTCTTAATTAATGGGCCTCTTATTTATAGTGTCTTTCAGGCAGCTCAGATGGCACAATCCGTTTATGGTCTTTAGGCCAGCAGAGATGTATAGCCACCTATCGGGTGCATGACGAGGGTGTCTGGGCTCTCCAAGTTAATGAAGGCTTCACCCATGTGTACTCCGGAGGGAGAGATCGCAAGATCTACTGTACAGATTTGAGAAATCCAGATCTGCGGCTGCTCATCTGTGAAGAAAAGGCTCCTGTTTTAAAGGTTAGTTTTTGGAGTATTTTTAGAGGATATTTATAGAGGTGTGTGTTTTTTTTTTTTTTTTTATCTTTCAATGCTGCAGAATTCCTCATTTCAAAGTAATGAATAATATTTTAAGTATATATCCCCTTCCCGCCGACCGTACGCAGATGTGCGTACTCGGCTTTCGGGGGTTATACCGGGATGATGCCCGCATCATCATGAATGGCTTCGTTTCAGCCTTCTAATTGTAAACGCGGAAGCGACGTCATGACGTCGCTTCCCGTTTACTCGGCTGCCAATGGCGCAGAATTTAAAAGAATACACAGTATTTGAAGTGCTTTGAAGTGCAGAGGAGGGATCGGGGGTCTTTTAGACCCCCGATCCCTCCATTAAGAGTACCTGAGGCTGTCACCACCTATTACTGTCTCAAGGGATGTTTACATTCCTTGTGACAGCAATAAAAGTAAAAAAAAAAACATTTTTTTTTAAACACAATTTATAAGTATAAAAATAAATAAATAAATAAAAAAAAAATTTTTTAAAGCGCCCCCGTCCCTGCGAGCTCGCGCAGCGAAGAAAACGCATACGGAAGTCGCGCCTGCATATGTAAACGGTGTTCAAATCACACATGTGAGGTATCGCCGCGATCGTCAGAGCGAGAGCAATAATTCTTGCCCTAGACCTCCTCTGTAACTCTAACCTGGTAACCGTAAAAAAAATTTAAAGCGTCGCCTATGGAAATTCATAGCTACCATAGTTTGTCGCCATTCCACGAGTGCGTGCAATTATAAAGCGTGACATGTTTTTTATCTATTTACTCGGCGTAACATCATCTTTCACATTATACAAAAAAATTGGGGTAACTTTACTGTTTGCATTTTTTAAAATTCATGAAAGTGTCCCTTTTCCAAAAATTTGCGTTTCAAACACCGCTGCACAAATACCGTGTGATATAAAATATTGCAACAATCTCCATTTTATTCTCTAGATTCTCTGCTAAAAAAAATATATATAATGTTTGGGGGTTCTAAGCAATTTTCTAGCAAAAAATATGGATTTTTGAAAACACCAAATTTCAAAAATAGGCTTAGTCATGAAAGGGATATAGATCTATGTGCTTAAAGCGGAGTTCCAGCCTCGGTGAAAAAAAAATAGTCAGCAGTTACAAATACTGTAGCTGCTGACTTTTAATATAAGTACACTTACCTGTCCAGGCAGCCCGCAAAGTTGGCACCCAAAGCCAACGCGTCCATTGGCTTGGGATGTAGGCGCCGGCGTCCTTACTAAAGCAAACTGGAAGTGAAGCCTTGTGGCTTCACAGCCTGTTTCCCACTGCGCATGTGCGATTCGTGTTTTCTGGATGGTCCCTTCTTCTGGGACACACACAAGTCCCAGAAGGCGACAGAAGGAAGGAGGATGGCACAAAAAAAACAGTGGAAGTTACGTACCTTCATCACTATACTTCATCACTATACATTTACAAGAGGGTGTAACACACTTATAGAAATGTTTTGCTAGCAGCGTTATTGAGAAAGTGTCTCACCATCACCCCACACTGGCTGAGGGTGTAACACCAATATAATTTGATAAGGTTTCGTTTACACTTCCTTTTTTGTCTCTCACCAGCAACCTGTGGGGTTTAACACCAAAGGTAACCATGTTGGTTCAGAGACGTATTGTGCAGAGGGTGTAACACATTAGTACATTTCTGTTATAAGTGCTATATTTCCCTTGTTTTCCATCACCCTGGTTTAATACAAATACATTGAGTCGGATTATCATTTATTCCCTCGAAAGCTCCTTTCTAATTTGTTGCATCTTGCAGAGGGTGCAACACATTGAATATTAGTGTAAATTACAAGGTATTGCACCTTGAAGAGAGTGTATATCAGCATATAAATCCAGCATATATTTATATTGTTTCTTCTGAGGCTTTATAGTATTGCACTCTGCAGAGGGTGCAACACAGAAGTATTACTATATCAGGTTTAAAATCTAACACCTAAGCATTTTCTAATCAGAACAGCGCCACACCTACACTCTCCTTTAACTAATTTAAGTATACTCCACCTTGGTAGTAGTATATTTGTAGGGGCAGCAGTTCATGTTAGAGTTTATCTGCTTGTACTTCTTTCCTGTGCGTAGATTCACACATAATCTTTCATACCAAAAAGGTATGAAAAATATAAATAAAAAATATCCAAAAACGAGGGGAGGATGTGGTGTATGTTGATTTCAAACAGAGTTAAATTTTTGCCTGGAACTCAGCTTTAAGAGATCAATGACGTTGATGTAAAATGTTTTTTAAATGTGTGTAAACCTGTATTTTATGTATAGTTGGGAATCCTATATGTACACGAATGCAACCATATTTGTTCATCAGCTTACTCCTTGAAAGCTGTGTACCATGCTTCTATAATCTTATCTCAAAGTTGTTAGTCAGAGCCATAGTATTAGGTAATATGCATAGAATACAATACAAAATAAGGAAGAGGAAATATGTAAAAATGTCCCATAGATGTAACTTTTAAAGAAAACACTGCAATAGTAACTCAAAATTTGTGCTCATTGAAAATACCTTGTACCTTCAGTTTGGAACAGTTGCATGCAGTTGCTCTGAGATAATTAGGCTAGTTGTACTTGGCTTGTATTTTTTCTGATTCCTGCTGAATTGGCCAGAATCCTATCCATAAGTAGTCCCATCAGCATGACTCAGCTCAACAAAAGTCGCAAAAAAATCAAGTGATACAGGTGAAATAGTATTGGCTGAACAGTGACTGCATCCTTTACAGTCAGTTTGGATATTCGGTACACCATGGAAGCTGCAGGTGTCTGAATGCAGTAACCAACAGTGGAGATTCCTCCATCCATGCTGTTTATTGTAGATGGGGGAATTAATTAATTTCTCTTGTTTAGCCCCATGTGCTAAATGAGTAAAACCTATGCATGTTTGGCTAGGCTCCGATTAAACTTCCTTCTATACTGTTGTGTGATTGGGTACCTCAACTGTCTATCTGCTATGTAACAAAAAAGAAATGGCTGCACATCGATGAAAGTCCAATGCCGTTTATTAAATTGCCAGGATGACATCAAAAAGGACACCAACACACAGTCTTGTAGGCGTGTTTCACACAGTACAATTGTGCTTACTCATTACCATCATTGTCTATCTGCTATACTAGTATGCCTTTATAATTTGTGAGTAAAGGAGCAACTTACTTAGAAACCAATGGAACGTGATCTATTAAGGATATCTCACATTGAAAAATGGTTGTTTTGTTTCATTGTGTAGTTTTCCATGTGGTGTTTAGTCACCTATAGCTATTAGTGCCACAGTTGTCCATGCATTGTGATATTTTATGTAGTAGAGACTCTGTTTGTCTTTCCAGATGGAACTTGACAGATCTGTTGATCCTCCAACTGCCCTTTGGGTTTCAACCACCAAGTCATCTGTTAATAAATGGGTAAGAATTGATTTTTCGTTTCGCTGTTTGGTTTCTGTCCCTGTGGCAGAGCTGTATCTCCAGCTCTTAGAACTAGAATTCCCAGCATGGCAAAATTTGATGGAGTTTGTAGTTCTGGTACAACTGTTTTGTTTAATGTTTTATTCCTAATAATTCAGGAATCAAAGTTAATGGGACACTGTTCTCTTTTAGCCTATAAAGGGTATTCTGAACTTCAGAGCCTCAGGAGAATATGAAAATGATTGTAGCACACCGATGGGCCCAATCTGCTCACAGCCTGACCAGGTCATTAAAGGTAATCTTAAGCTCTCATTCCACACTAAATAGACTGTGTTCTTGTGTAGCTTTTAAGTACTGGTTTATGCCAAAGAAGTGTACATATTTGTTTTGTTAAAAGAGAAGACTCTAAGACTGAGAACCGAGCAATTAAACACTGCTGATCTGCTCTGCCCCTAAACCCCCCCCCCCCCAAGCTCACTGGAACTCTGAGCTGTGGAGGGAGCGGCTGACTAAGGCTCTCAGTGGCTCGCTGAGAGGCTGAGCCAGGGCCATTTCAGGCATGTGGGCAGATCCCACCCTTATTGTCGCGATCTTGCCCGAGTCTGGACTGGCTCTGTGACATCAGCCTGTCTGCTGAAAACGGGTCGCAGGATTGCAGAATGAGCTTTGTCTGTACCCCTTTAAAAACCTCTGTGGTAATGTGTATCATTTTGTGCTTGCATTATAATTTTTATGTTTTCTGGTGCACAACTATTTTTATTATAAGGCCCCTTCCACATGGGGCGGATCCGTTTAATGGAGTCCGCCAGCTCAGCAGGATAGCTCTCAGTTGATCTCCGCTGAGCCAGCAGATGACAGGTCCATCTTTGCTCACTGAGCAGGGAGGGGCCTGTCAGAGCGCCGCTGATTCCTATAGAGAGATCGGACGAAAACGGACAGCATGTCTGTTTTTATCAGGTCTCATCCGATCCAATCCGCAAAGACAGATGGCAAACATATTGCCATAGTCTGTTTTTAGGGGATTGGATGGCAGACCGGTGTCAGCGGACACATCTTCGCTGACATCCATCTACCCATAGGAGTCAATGGATGGCCCGCTCGGATCCTGAAAAACGGACAGGCGGATCTGAGCGGGCTTATCGTGTGAAAGGGGTCTTGGAGAAACCTAATTCTAAATTATTCTATCTGAGAGACAATGTTGCCATTCTATGCCAATCAGGATAGGCATCTCTAGTTAAATTATATATGCATATGCCAAACTGTATTTGTTCCCAATTTTCTAAAAACAGACCTCTTTGTTTTTGGTCATCTTGGACACTTTGGCTTCAAACACACACAACTTGTCCCCCCTCCCTCTTCAGCCCTGGCATTAGCTGAGGACCTGGAAGGGGCTAAGGAAGCCTGTGTCAAAGATGATTCAAAAGAATTTCAGCACAGCGGTAGCAATGAATTTTCAATTAAATACAGCATAGCTTATGCTTATGTAAATACTTTAACTAGAGATGGTTTATCTTAATAGGAATGGGTTACTTACAGGGATTGAGTAGCATTATATTTTGAGCACTAGACATTTGCTCTTGACTGTGTTTCTACTCTGTATTCCAAACTGATCAATTAAGATTCCTTAGTTTTTTTTCTTTTTAGTCCTCACTGTGCATGCATCAGCATTGTTCAAACTATAGATAACATGAAAAAACTATACTTTTTTATTTTATTTTTTTAATTTAAGACATTAAAAGTGCATTTTTTTATTTATAGTTAGTTTTTCCATTTGGTCGTTGTTTCTGTTTCTCTCTCCAGGAGGAGCTAGCATTATTCAGTGCAACATTCTTAATGACAAAAGGCACATACTAACCAAAGATACAAATAACAACGTGGCCTATTGGGATGTTTTGAAAGTAAGTACTAAAATGATACTGTAATAGTACCCTTAATACAGAATTTGAAATTCTGACAGTTCATCAGGGACTAGCTGAATTTCAATATATGTATGGGCACTGTGGTTGAATAGAAGTCAATTTACCAATCGACTTTTGTTTAGCCGACCTCTTGAAAAAAGCCTCACTGATCTGTATATTCTGACGGTCAGGCAGTCTCCCCGCTGTCAGAATACAGTGACACAGTGGAGAGAGATTCCCCCATCCACCTCAAAAGTGTGGGTGGGGTAATCGGGTTAAATGAAAAAAATTCTGATCCATCTATGGCCAGCTTTAGGCTGGCCATACATTATACAGTTTTCTGGTTCAATTTCCTTCAGCTTTACCTTTAACTATGTAGTGCAAGGGCCTGCCTGATTGCATGCAAATTGAAAGTGTTTAGGTTTGACCTCATATTATATGGTTTTGGAAAATTGTGCAAGAAAATTGTATAATGTATGGCCAGTCTTACACATACAGATCAAATTAGCAGATAAGCTATAATTTACAAAGACTTGGGGCCAATTCACACTATGTGCACTGCAGTAAAATGTCTGTCACAGCAGGGACACAGGAAACAATTGTTTCCTGTGTGTCCCATTCACGCTGCAATGCAGTCTAGTGCTGCGCTTCAGTGTGCTGCGATTAAAATGCAGACATGCTGCATTTTATCACAGCACAACGGGCCTGAATCACAGGGCAATATCGGGCAACACAGCGTGCCGCCTGACATTGCGGTTTGTTAAGTATGTTTTTTACACTTCAAATAAAGCTTGTACAAAAAAAAGGGAGCTGTGTGATGTGCTGAATCGTGTATCACACTGCCCCTTAACATCCAGCAATGCAGAGAGGCTGGAGCGCCGAATCGCACCAGCTGCTCTGCGATTTCACACAGTGCAAGTGTGAATTCGCTCTTAATCAATTTGGTCATTTAAGCATATTTTGTACAAAATCAATCAGTGACAGACCTTAAACAGCTGAATTGGGTATTCTTCAAGCTTTGATTAAAGTATAACTAAAGGCAAAACTTTTTATTTATTTTTTTATATAGTTTTCAACAGAGTGGAGAGGGATTAGAACACCTCCGTTTTTATTGCTGTCTGTACCCCTGTTAAGGAGATTCACTCTCTCTATTTGCTTGCTCACCATTATCATTGAAAATGAAAGTAAAAGAAAATCTCAAATTTTGGGTTGTCCCAAGAAAAGTAATAGAGGGGAAATCTTCAAATGGGGACACTAGTTCTGGTGACCTGGAGGTCCCCAAAGAATTCCCATAATTTTTTTTTAAATCAGAAAGGTGTTTATTGAACAAATTCACATAGCTTCCATTGTACAGACATCATGCAACAACATACATTCATGTAAATATTGCATAGTACGTTCCACTCATCATTTGTTACCGAAAATCTTGTATCATTTCAATGCTCTACTACTTTACAATCAGCAATCATGAACCTCATGAGCCCCCACCGGGGCACTGCAACAGTCTGGACAATACCAGCTCCCTAGGACTCAGTCCAGGGGTATCTAACCATGGTGCCCAAATCTTCTCAAATCTATTGGAACTGCCTCTGTGTTGATAAATATATTTTTCCATAATCGGGGTGTTACCCATATGCGTTATCCAAGATTTCACTGATGGTGGCGAGGCCGATTTCCAGCCAAGTAGTATAAGTTTGCGTGCCTGGAACAGTGCCCTAGTAAGTGCTAGTCTAGTCATCTCTTCCGGCACAATATCTTCTAGGGCTCCTAAAATACAGTGAATTGGATCAAGGGGAATAGTGGTCTGGAACACTTGTTCCAATAACCTCACTCCAATACCTATGGAGTTTTGGGCATCTCCATAGTAGGTGAATGAGATCACCTTGATGTCGTTCACATCTGCTACATATAGGATCAGGCCTCTTACCCATATTGTGAAGTTTAAGTGGGGTGTAATGCACTCTAAGTACAATATATAGTTGGGATACCTTTTGGGCCACATTGAGAGAACATATATTAATGGATTGCAGAATTTCTTCCCATTGATCTCCCGTAATTGGGCCTATGTCCTGCTCCCATAGGGACGGTGCCTTAGTCGGGTGCGCTTTCAAAAGTTGCATCAATAGCATTTGATAGCAATATGAGATAAATCCTTTAGTTGAATTCCCATAATTTGCAGGGATTTCCTCTCACTTCCTGTTTGGCTATGGGACAGGAAGTGAAGGAAAATCTCCGCAATGAGACACAAACAAAAAAATCTCACAAGGGTTATAACCCTCCCTTACTCAAAATTACATAAAAAAGTTTTGCCTATAGTTCTACTTTAAGTCAGCGATTAATCTCTTTGAAATTGTAGGGTCTGCATATATCTTTCCCTCTTGGCTTTCTGTTATATATTATCTGAGACAGTTTGAGGCCTGTTGTGTTTTTTTTTTTTTTTTTTTTTCTTGTATTGCAAATGCACCTTATACATTGCATGAACTACATAAATGTGTGTTACAGCTGAATGCTTGCTAATTTAGGCCTTGCAAACAAGTATTTTTTGACTGTTTAAATGGCTCACTTATTGCCAAACAGTGTATAGGTAATTGAAGCATGCATTACTGGACCGCTTCGCTAAGTGGTCTGGTCATTGCCTACACCAACCCCTTAATGTTTTTGTTGGGAGATTGATTATTTGTGCATTTTCTACAGCTCCACGCTTACAACTTTGGTGCTGGTCGGGATGTAAGGCTCTTCAGGCTCCGCTTAGACTACAGGAAAATGGTGCCCAGGCCGCTTACAAGATCAGCGGACTGTAAAGCTAAAATAGTAAAATATGATGAGCAATGGCTTCAGCTCGATTTTTCCACCCATAAAAGAACCCCCCCCCCAAATGCATTTGTCCATGTGGGGCTTAATCATAGAGGCATTATTGTACTATTTGTTTTGCTTAAATTTTGCTTATTTGGAGAGTGCTAACTGTCTGTTTTGATTTTTCAGGCTTGCAAAGTTGAGGATTTGGGAAAAGTGGACTTTGAAGAAGAAATTAAATCCAGGTTTAAGATGGTTTATGTTCCAAATTGGTTCTCTGTTGATCTAAAGACGGGGGTAGGTGTCCTTATGTGTATTTTTTTTGAACATGTGTAGTACTCAGAGGGTGCACTAGGTGGCAGTGCTAGAGAATACTGTATTTTGCTTTTTGCAATTTTAAATATTAAAAAAATTCAACTTTTGAATATAAATTTCTCATATCCACACTCTCCCTCATCTCTTTGACTAGCTCATTTGGGGTAAAACATGTTAGAGAGGGTGGAGTCTCAGCAGGGCACATGTTGTTCATATAAATATAAAAATTTACTGTGCTTGGGATGATAGATGATCTTCCAGGAAAGTAGCCAACAGATAAATTTGTCCTATTAAGTCTCGTGTTAAAAAATATATCCTGTTTTTCCAGTACACTGGATTTCATTTTTTTTTTTTATTGTAAATTATTATTGGTAAATGTAACCTCCACATTTTGACAGTGTGTCTTGTTGGCAGATGCTGACCATTACTTTAGATGAGAGTGACTGCTTTGCAGCCTGGGTATCGGCTAAGGATGCTGGCTTCAGCAGCCCCGATGGATCCGATCCAAAATGTGAGCCAAATTGTTATTACTGTTGTGACAATGTTTGACCAGGAAACCAGGTTTTGTTAAAACGAAGCTCCATACAGAGACTTTTATGCATATAAAGGGTCTTTTTTTTTTTACCTTCTGCAAATGTGTGATTCATTGTGATTGTAATACTGAAGACACTGCTAAACCAGTCTTTGTAACCAGAAAAAAACATGCACTAATGGAAGAAGCTCCAGACCAAAGGATGAGAGTTCAGATTCATTTATTATTTTATGCAAAAAAACAGCCAACACGTTTCAGGGGTCAGAAAAACTCCCCCATCATCACGGCTTCAGTTAAAAATAAGAAACTTGAATGGAATCAAGCTCTTGAGTGAGCAAGCAGATACTACTGGCAAGTAACTTCTGATCTAGCAATTGGCTTCCCTACACAGATTCACACAGCAAAGCTCTATTTTGGGTCCATTCAAGGCTTTTATTTTAACTGAAGCCCTGATGAAGTGGGAATTTGTTTTTATTACCCCCAAAACACGTTGGATGTTTTTATGGTATCAATTACCGTATATACTTGAGTATAATCCGAGTTTTTCAGCACATTTTTTTGTGCTGAAAGTGCCCCCCTCGGCTTATACTCGAGTCAAGCACTTTTCTGGTGCAAAGAATGACATTTCCGAACCGAATTTGGGGCCCCGTATCTCGGGACCACTTGATGCTAGGAACCCCAAATTTGGTGTGCAAACCCGGTGGAACTAGCACTATAATATATCCAATATATGTTGTAGTGCTAGTTTCACTGGATTTACACACCAAATTTGGTGTTCCTAGCACCAAGTGGCCCCGAGATATGGGGCTTCAAAGTCGGTTCGGAAAATGTCATTCTCTGCTCCAGAAAAGTGCTTGACATTTTCTGAACCGAATTTGGGGCCCTGAATCTCGAGGCCACTTGGTGCTAGGAACCCCAAGTTTGGTGTGAAAACCCAGTGAAATTAGCACTACAACATATCCAAAGCTGGGGTTCCTAGCACCAAGTGGCCCCGAGATATGGTGCCCCAAAATTGGTTCGGAAAATGTCATTCTCTGCTGCAGAAAAGTGCTTGACATTTTCCAAACTAAATTTGGAGCCCCGTATCTCGGGGCCACTTGGTGCTAGGAACCCCAACTTTGGATATGTTGTAGTGCTAGTTCCACTGGGTTTGGGGGTTCCTAGCAGCAAGTGGCCACAGGATACGGGACCCCAAAATCGGTCAACTGTGTCCATCTGCAACAATGTCATTTCGGGGCCCTTTGGGTCCAGAGACCCCAAATTTTGACTGCAGCTAGGGGGCATCTAGGAACCCTTAACTACCGAGTTTGAAGTTCGGTGGACCTATGGCTGCAAATAGGCACAGTGAGGCTGCAAATGGGCATTGTTGACCCTCTTTTCCACTTACAGTAGCTGTGCATTTCTCACCCTAGGCTTATACTCGAGTCAATAAGTTTTCCCAGTTTTTTGTGGTAAAGTTAGGTGCCTCGGCTTACATTCGGGCCGCTTATACTCGAGTATATACGGTAATAAATTAATTTGGACTCTTTATCCTTTGATCTGGTACTACTTCCATTAATGCATGTTTTTTTTTTTTTTGTGGAATCCTGCTGGGGTACTCACTGGAGGGTAACCTTGTCTGTTGCAAGCTTTTCAAATGTTTTTGTCCTCTTACTTTGTATGAACTCACATCAAAGTCCTGGCGCCTCGTGGATGCCTTTTCTTCATTGAAATCAGTCTTTGTTTCTTGCATAACAAGGGCATTTTGTCTCTTATTTCCTGTTTGTATGGCTGGTGGCTGCTGTGCCCGCTCCTTTCCCAGGTGAAGTTCTACTTTACTAGCGACAAAAAATGTCGCTACTGACTGTAGTAGAAGTGTTGGCCTCCCAGTCTGTCCTGCCCCTGACAACGCTATTGATAGACAAGCCAAAGCAGTGGTGTGTATAGCTACAGTCCTGGCCAAAAATAGTGGCACCCCTGCACTTTTGTCAGATAATGCACCATTTCGCCCAGAAAATTGTTGCATTTTAGGCATTCTCATGTTTGTTTACTTTGTTTGCATTGGTATGACACAAAAGTGGAAAAACAAAAAGCCAAATCTAACACATTCTAGGCAAAACGCCAAAATGGAGTGGACAAAATTATTGGCACCCTCAATTTAATATTTGGTAGCACACCCTTGGAAAAAATAACTGGAATCAATTGTTTCCTGTAACCATCAATGAGTTCCTTACACCTCTTTACTGGAATTTTTGACCAACTCTTCTTTCACCAACTGCTCCAGATCTTTCAGATTGGAAGAGTTCCTTTTCCCAACTTCTGATTGGGGGGGCTCTCCACAGGTGCTCTATAGGAGTTAGATCTGGACTCATTGCTGGCCAGTTCAGTACTCTCCAGTGCTTTTGTCTTAAACCATTTTTGGGTGCTTTTTGACATGTGCCTCGGGTCATTGTCCTGCTGTAAGACCCATGACCTCTGACGGAGACCCAACTTTCTGACACTGGACCCTACATTGCACCCCAGAATAATGCCATGCACATGGTCAAGAAATCCAGTGCCTGAAGCAGCAAAGCAACCCCACAACATCCAGTGAACCTTCACCATGACTGTATTCTTTTCTTTAAAGGCCTTTTTTTTTCTGAAAACCGTAGCATTATGGGCTTTACCAAAAAGCTGTAATTTTGTTTCGTCTGTCCACAGCACAGTCTCCCAAAGGGATTTTGGCTTCCTCAGGTAAGTTTTGACAAACTCCAATCTGGCTTTTTTATGTTTCTGTGTCAACAGTGGGGTCCTCCTTGGTCTACTACCGTAGCATCCATTTTCATCCAGATGGCGACATATAGTGCAATGTGACACAGTTGTACCCTGTGCCTGAAGGTCAGCTTGAATTTGTCTGGAAGTTAATAGAGGTTCTTTATCCACCATTCAAACAATCCTTCGTTGCAATCTTTGATCAATTTCTCTCTTTCGTCCACGACCAAGAAGATTAGCTACAGTGCCATGGGCTGTAAACTTCTTGACAATGTTGCGCACAGTGGACACAGGAACATTAGGATCTCTGGAGATTAACTTGTAACCTTGAGATTGTCCATGCTTTTCCACAGTTTTTGTTCTCAAATCCTCAGACAATTCTTTGCTCCTCTTTTTCTTCTCCATGCTCCATGTAGCACACAGACACACAACAAAAAAGGTTAAGTCAATTTTTCACCATTTTAACTGGTTGCTGGTGTGATTTTTATATTGTCAGCACCTGTTAAATGATACAGGTGAGTCTAACTACAAGAGCGTCACAAACTTGGAATGCAATTATTTCTTACAATTTTGGGAAGGTGCCAAACATTTTGTCTAGTCCATTTTTGGAGTTTTGCGTGGAATGTCAGATTTGGCTTTTTGTTTCTCCACTTTTTTATGTCATACCAATACAAACAAAAGAAATAACCATGAGAATGCCTAAACATTTGTAACCGTAACACTTTTCTGGGCAAAGTGGTGCAATATATGACAAAAATGCAGGGGTGCCAATATTTTTGGCCATGACTGTATCTGGGCGGAGTCAGAATTCTATGACAGGCAGCCATGTGGATGGAGTCAGGAGGCTATGACAGGCCTCTATGTGGGTGGAGTCAGAAGGTTATGACGGGAAACTATGTGGGTGGATTCAGAAGGCTGACCGGCAGCTATGTGGGTGGATTCAGAAGGCTATGACAGGCTGCTATGTGGGTGGAGTCAGAAGGCTATGGCAGGCCTCTATAGGGGTGGAGTCAGAAGGCTATGGCAGGCCTCTATAGGGGTGGAGTCAGAAGGCTATGACAGGCCTCTATGTAGATGGAGTCAGAAGGCTATGACGGGCCGCTATGTGGGTGGAGCCAGAAAGCTATGACAGGCAGCTATGTGGGTGGAGTCAGAAGGCTATGACAGGCAGCTATGTGGGTGGATTCACAAGGCTATGACAGGCTGCTATGTGGATGGAGTCAGGAGGCTATAACAGGCCGCTATGTGGGTGGAGCCAGAAAGCTATGACAGGCAGCTATGTGGGTGGAGTCAGAAGGCTATGACAGGCAGCTATGTGGGTGGATTCACAAGGCTATGACAGGCTGCTATGTGGATGGAATCAGAAAAGCTATGACAGAACCTTCTGTTATAGAAAAACGCATGTAAAGAAAAACATCTGTTACAAGTAAAGTAAACCTGGTAAATACTAAGTAAATAGTATTATGGTATCTTTTTTTTTTTTATATATACGTGTAAGGTAAACATATATAATTTCATAATAATCTTTTTAACTTGTTAAAGCATATCTAAACCCAAAAACAAAAAAATGTACTGTGGCTTAGATGTGTGGTGCCTGCATTAGTTTCCTTCTTTAGGCTTTTTTCCTTTATTTTCACTTGGAGATTCTGTCAGTTAGACAATTTCCTTGTAGGGTGACCATGCTCATTCACAATACAGTATCTATGGTGGAGCAGTGTTTTTACCCTAGGCTGCTTTTCTGATTTGGACCACAAATACCTCCCGCTATCCTCTCCTCCATTATATAGGGAGGGAATAGGGGTGTAATTGCTGTGTAGTTTAATCTAAGGGTTAGTAATCTGCAATATATTACTTATTCTTGATTTGGATATATTTCCATGTTTCAAAAGTCTTAATTCATAGTATTTGTAATTCTACTGACAGCTATACATCTAGCGACTCCATACATATGGAGGTTCTGCTTCATGTCTTTTCAGTGACATTCAATGCTGACTTCTCTAAAAATGTCAACATTTAGTACAATAGCAAAATTATAGAAGAAAAAGTATGCTAAAATGTACCGAATAACCCTAATTCTCAACTTTTTTACTTGAGTTTAGGCTCTGGATCCTTAGTTTTATTTTAATTTCTTTGTCACCAAGACAGACTTGTGTCAACATAAAGAATAAAAGTAGTGTTTTTTGTTTGCAGTGAACCTTGGGGGTCTTTTATTACAAGCATTACTTGAGTTTTGGCCAAAAACTCACATCAACCCCATGGAGGAAGAGGAAAATGAAGTCAATCACGGTGAGGTGACAATCTGTGAAGGGAAGCCTACATTGTGAATATGACTGAGGAATCCATAACTGATGTTTGCCATCTCTGTCTTTTGTCTTGTGCAGTTGTAAATGGAGAGCAGGAAAATCGGATCCAGAAAGGCAATGGCTATTTTCAGGTGCCACCTCATACTCCAGTAATCTTTGGTGAAGCAGGTGGACGTACTCTATTCAGGTATAGCCAAATCCATAGTGAAGGCTCCTTTCTGATCTTATATTACTTGCATGTGTCATGTTTTATAACCGTTGCTTTTGTGGACAAGAAGACAAAGCCAGCAGTAAAAAAAAAAAAAAAGATTTTTTAGCAAGTCCCCTTTTTGCTTTTTCTGTCCCCCTTTGAGATCACTTCCTGTCCCTGGGACACTCTGTTACCTGAACAGAAGTTGAAGGAAAATCTGTCTATGCCAGTAGTGGAATGGACACCTTTCCTTGCTTTATTAAACACTAAATTTAAGTTTTTGCTATAATTGGGGTTTACTTTAAGTTAAAAACTCTTTTTTGGAAGTTTTCAATAGGTCAGGTGTGAGATAGATAGATAGATAGGTTTTGATTATTTATCTAGGAGTAGGAGGATAGGGTATTGATTGCCATGGGCTCCAAATACCATAAGCCAGGTTATTTTAGATATGTAGTTATGCTAATGGGTGTTTTAGCCATGTCCCTTATTGACCTGTTTAACCCTTTCGCTGACAGACATTTTTGCCCTCGTTAGAAATAATCATTTTAGGTGTGAAGATTAGTTAAAATCCCCAAATATTATATATTTTCTGAATACATTGTTAGTTTCAGTGTACACAAACACAATATATTAAGAAGTTTTTTTTTTTTTTATTTAAAATGAGGTCACATCCAGCAAATAGATACCTAACAACACATCAGACCTTACCTGCTCTGTGCAGTGGTTTTGCTCAGAGTGGCCCCGATCCTCCTCTTTTGGGGTCCCCTGCCCGGTGCTCTTGGCTCCTCCTCTTCTGTGTGTCACTAAATGAAGCTACTTCCTATGGTGGCATATGCGTGGGCTTGCTCCTGAGCCAGGCTGTGTGTGCTTACAGACAAACACAGCGTGGCTCGGCCCTGCCCTTTCTCCCTTCTCGCAGGATTTGATTGACAGCAGCAGAAGCCAATGGCTCCTGCTGCTCTCAGCCAGAGAAGCGGGCAGACGGGAGACCAGCAGCCGGGCCCAACACTGAATTGATACAGGACTCGTGTATGTATTTAGGGAAAGGCGGGGTGGAACAGTAACTGAAAAGCTTTTTAACTTAATGCGTAATCTTAAAGTCTTTACAACCACTTTAAAATTGCGCGTGCCCATAAAACGACAAACTTGGGCACCCAAAATCGATCATAGATGACGCTTTAAATGGTCTTACAGATCATCAGTTTAGCGTTAACTGTGACTAATGTCCTTAGACTTATTGCTCTTAGACTTTAAGTGCTTAGGTGCAACTCATTTTTTACACTTTTTTTCTGTTTTCATTTATCTTTATTGCTATCGCATAGGGGACCAGTAGCTCTTGAAAGTGTGACCGATTCTCTTTAGCAAGACATCAGGGGTCTAGTAGACAATCGACTGGTGAATTTTACACACATCTGAGGTGTGTGTAAATTTCTCCCCGCTGCTGCCAATGTCTGTGGCAGTAAAACATTTGGGCCAAATTCACAGTGACTTGCAATAAAATGCAGGGAAAATAAATGTACATTTCCATCCATTTTATGTGCATTTTAACATGTTGACTTGCGTTGATGCACATTTTGATGCGCGTTTTAATGTGCATTAAAATGCACTGGATTTAGCACGACATCACTTCCTGTAAGTCACAAAATCACAAAGCAAACTTTTTCTTTACTTGCATTGTGCTGCATTTTACACACATTGACCTGTTGCGTTAAAATGCATATATGTTTCATTTTAACCTCCCTGGCGGTTTTCCCGAGTGTGGCTCGGGGTTAAAATTCAGTACCATTAGCGGTAACCCCGAGCCACACTCGGGATCGCATTGCAGGATCCTGGGGCGGCGTTACTTACCTTGTCCCCGGGATCCTGTCCGAGGGCTCCGTCCTCCTCCGAAGCCTCTCCGTGCCAGGCTCCGTTCCCTGCGAGTGGCGCGACGCACGGGGGCGGAGCCTGGCGGCAAATTCAAAAAAATGTCCAAATCATAACACATACAGTACTGTAATCTTACAGATTACAGTACTGTATGAAATGATTTCACATCCCTTTTGTCCCCAGTGCTCTGGCCCATGCCCTGCATGCAGTTGTACATGATATACACTGTTCTTTCTGCCTGGAAACTGGAGATTGTCCATAGCAACCAAAAAGTGTCCCTTTACGTCAAAAGTGGCTTTAGACCAGCTAGAAAACAGCGATAGTAAATTAGAACACTTGCAGAATTGAGCGATAGTGAATTGTGGGGAAATTTATTTTATTACTATTTTTTTTTATTTTTTTTAAATTATTTATTTTTATTTATTATATTATAATTTATGTTTTTGTGTTTCAAACTTTATCATACCCGGGATATCTACTAGACTCTGGTTTGGACAGATTTAAGTGTGTTATTGTTAAGATTTACAGACCTACAATATAAAACGCCAAATTTCCATGCAAAATAATTGTACCGCTTTCAGCACCTAAAATCCGAAATAATCATACCGCCAAGGAGGTTAATGCAACGCTACACAACGCAGCATTGTAGTGTGAACAGGACACCTGGAAAACAATTGTATTTTAGGTGTCCTTGCATTGACCTGCGTTTTACAGCTGTGCTAATGTAAATCAACGCACTAGTGTGAATTGGCCCTTAAACCCCAAAAAGGTGTTTTATAACTACACTTGGTGTATGTAAACCCTAACAATGCATATCTTATTTGCTCCCTTTTAGCCTGTTTAATGCAATTGGAAGTGTTGCTTTTGTCAGAAGTTCTGAGCTGTAATGTGTCCCCTGCACACTTCCTGTGTTATCTCAAAGAACTCTCCTAGTTTTTGGGTTGGACTATAGATTGATGAGCCTGGTTGTAGCAATATAAGAATAGGAGTGATTGAGTAGTTTAGCAATAGACACTGGACAGAGCTGACACAACTCAGTCCACAAAAATGCTATGGTTGTCAGCCCACAACAGGGCTTTGGAGCTGAGTGCTTTTTTTTCTGGAAGATTAAAATGTTTTTGTTTTTTTCTTGACATACACATTAAATATCCATATGTGCAACCTGTTTGAAAGCATGTAAGCCCATATTCCTGCAACTATTAGGAGTTAAAGTGGAACATTTGAGGTCATTTTGTTCAATTATATTTAAAGGATAAGTTTCCAATCACCTCTCTCCCTGTGACAGCAGTATGGGGAGAAGTTCCCCATACAAGCTGTCACTTTTTGAAAAGAGTGCGGCCGTTTCGGGGATCTGCCCACACCCCTGCGTCATTCATTCAGCGTTCTGAACTACAAGTACTGACATCCTTTGCAGATGTTGGCTTGTAGTTTTCAATGAACTACCATGGCATTGTTGAGCGCTGTGGTAGTTCATTAAGTCTACATGTCAGTGTGAACCTGCCTGCCTGTATGATGTACGGGCAGACAAATTACACTCAGTCTGCAGGAGACCTGTATGTCTCCAGCTATCTGCTGATTGCTGTTGCAATGCTTTTCAGGCTCCTACAAAAAAAACAAAAATAGTAAATGCACATTTACCTGCAAAAATGTTCATTTTTTAAATATTTCATTCATGGAAAATTGTTATTGGTTTTGCACCTAAAAGAAATACAAAACAAGTTACAAAAAAAAGAACAGTTACTCACTTGCATAGATAGACAAAATAATGAGAAAAAAGCAACCCTCTTACCCCCCCCCCCCCACCACACTTACAAGGATATTCTCAAATTGAGGATTGGGGAATCATCCCAAAATGTTGAAGCATGACTATACCAATGTGATAGCAACCTCACAGTAACATCAACCAAACTGATATTGTATCCCCACAATGGGGGAGCAATAAAGCATCATATGAAGGTTAACAGCAGTATAAGTTGTCACCAAGGACACAACTATAAGAATTTTCTGCTGGGAACAGGTGTCAAACCAGGACAGCCTCATGTAAGAGCAGAATTATTGGAGACCCAACTACTCTTTTCAAGTTAGAAGCTTTATAGAGGGGCAATGCCTTATCGATCAGAGCTTTCCAAAAAGTTAGGGAAGGGGCCTCTGCTTTTTCCAATGTAATATAATCTCTTTAGGAGCATAAAACAGGGCAACAGTAAGCAGGGTTCTCTGTGCCCTAAAAAGCGCCAGCTCCTCCACCAATCCAAGTATCTTTATTTTTTTTAAAAAGGTGAACTTCTCCTTTAATTAAAATCGGCATATGGGAAGCAGATCAGGTTTTTTGTTTGCTCTCTCTGGCAACATTTCACTTTTGAATAAATCTTTTTGTCTTTGTCTACATTTTTAACTAGAGTAATGGTTGCTATTTCTTTCTCTTCAAGGCTACTATGTAGAGATTCCGGCGGAGAGACTGAATCCATGCTACTCAATGAAACTGTTCCACAATGGGTGGTAGATATAACTGTGGATGTAAGTGTTTTTTCTTTTTTTTTCTTATAGGGAAAGCATATGTAACACATATAATGTAAAAACTGTGGTGATCACTGAACTGCTGGATGATTATCAAATGATGTCAACCTTTATATATAAAAAGTTGAGCATAGAATCCATTAAGATAAAAAACCTTCTGACTTTAAAACCACTTTAAAGCGGAGTTTCACACCAAAATGGAACTCCCGCTTTTCAGAACCCTCCCCCCCCTCCGGTGCCACATTTGGCACCTTTCAGGGGGGAGGGGGGTGCAGATACCTGTTTAAGACAGGTATTTGCACCCACTTCCGGCATAGACTCCCACGGGAGTCTATGCCTCTTCCTGTCCCTCCGCGCTGTCTCCTGGGAAACACACAGGTCCCAGGAGATAGCGGGGACCAGTTACGACGCGCAGCGCGACTCGCGCATGCGCAGTAGGGAACCGGGAAGTGAAGCCTCTTCACTTCCTGATTCCCTCACCTAGGATGGCGGCGGCAGCTGCAGAGAGTCGAGCGATTCATCGGCGTCGGCTGCCGACATCGCTGGACCCTGGGACAGGTAAGTGGCCATGTATTAAAAGTCAGCAGCTGCAGTATTTGTAGCTGCTGGCTTTTAATATTTTTTTTTTTTGGGTGGACTCCCTCTTTAAGCTGCAGCAAACATATAACGGAAATAAAAGATTGTTTCATTTTAATAAAGATTTTTTGTTATTTAGCTGCTTGTTAATCCCTTTCTCCCCTTCAGTTCTGTTTGCTAGTTTTTTATTAAACATAGCACAAATGTTTATTATATGTATAGGTTTGTTTTTAAAGCTGAAGTTTAGTAAAAAAAATAATTATGCTCCCGTATCTGGATTCAAATCATTTACCTTTAATGAAGTTTGTCCCCCATCTGTCATATTACTGGATCCTGTAGAAATCCTCTGTGTGGGGATGACAGGTCCTCCTCCTGCTGCTGAATTTCTAGCACAGAGAGAGTTAATAGTTGAGTTGTCTTTGAGCTGCCGTTTGATAAAGATCTGACGGAGACCCGCCCCCTTCTTCCTCCATTAAGAAGAGCCCGTAAATGGATTACACTGCATGTATCACAATCTGTGAAGCAGCAGGAAGAGGACCTGTCATCCCTGCACAAAATGTTTCTTCTGGATCCTGCTAACTGATTAACATCTGACGTATTTCATTACAGGTAAGTGTTGTGACTGCAGACTGACTAAACTTCGTCTTTAAAGATGGTCATACACTATTCAAATATGATTGTTCAATCTCCTTTATAAAAATCTATATAAGAGGAGGACACACTTAAACAATCCATTCAGCTTGTGTCAAATCAGGCAGGCCCTTGCACTTTTTAGTGGATGATAGATCTAAAGGAGATTGTACATTCAGTTTATGTTTAGTTTATGGTCATTTTATCATTTTGGTATCATAAGGTATCACAAAGTTGTTATCCAATAGGCTTCAAGCTGCAATGATGAAAAAAAATTGTATGGGGCATTCATGGTAAACAACTGCTAGTCTTAAAGTGGTTAACCAGCGAATGCCATGCTACATCCATTTTAAATGTGTGAATACATAGAGGTCTGTTTGTTTAAAACTAATGACCTTCATTTCATGCTATTTTGTAGAAAAACATGCCCAAATTTAATAAGATTCCATTCTACCTCCAACCCCATTCATCATCGGGAGCAAAGACACTGAAGAAGTGAGTATATTTGTAGTATGTGTCGGTCACTTGCTGTTTCAATTGTTATGTTTTTTTTGGGAGGGGGGGGGGGGGGGGTGGTTTCTTAAGAGAACTAGTGGTTGGTCTAAGCCCATTTGTGCTTTTTATGAAAAACGAAATAAAACAAGCCAGGGTTCAAATATGTTCAAGTTTTATTTTTTTCTTTAAACAGAACTCAACCTACCAATTGAATTCTTTGCCAAAAAAGTCCTTTCTAGTGCATCCTCACTTACAAGAAGTGATGTCAAAAATTGCTGATTGGATTTACACCGCTGTCAGCATCTGGGCCCTTCACCCAGAGGTTCTTGCAGAGATTTGTCTGGGGAGGGATGCTGGATGTGGTTCTTTTGGCATCTAGATTCAGTAACAAACTGAACAATTTGTATTTGCAGTAGATGCCTGGGTGACTCCTTGGGATCAGTTTCCCCTGATCTATGCCCTCCTTTCTCTTCATCTTCTTATTTGCCTGTTGCACAAGATAAAGGTGAAGGGCAATAAAGTGATTCTGAACACGCAGGCTTGGCCAGCAAAAATGTGTTGTGCTTAATTTCAACAGTCTGACTTTCTGTTTGTTCCACCTTAAGCCCCGTACACACGGGCCGAATTTCGGGCAGCATCGGCTGGTTCAATAGAAACCGGCCAGCATTCAGCACATGTGTACTGCTGTTCAGCCGGCTTCTGTCAGGGGCATGACTGCAAAAGTTCTGCCGACTTGCTCCTGGTCAGTTCTCTTAGCCAATGGCCGAGAGCTCTGACTGGAGTGTTCTGAAGGAACACAATAGAACAGCAGGGCAGATCGTTGTACTAACATCAGATTGTTAGTACCACGGCTCCGCCCTAAGCTGTCAGATTCTTATCGTTCAGCCCGCTGGGTTGAACGAAAAAAAAACTAGCAATGTGTACTAGACTTTACGGTCCTCATTAGTGTCGGGCTACTTCTCAATCCACTATTAGAAGGTAGATTCCGCAACTCATTTCTCAGGCCTATGGTATCAAGGGCAGAGTTCTTCCTTTCCTGGTCAAAGCCCATTCTACCAGGAGTGTCAGTGTTTCCTGGGCTTTTCAGCATCAAGCTTATGTTGTTCAAGTTTGTTTAGACTGCTACATAGTCTTCTCTTCACAGGTTTACAAATTTTTTTGAGGTAAATGCTCATGCCTGCAGACACCAGCTTTGGGCAAAAGATCTTGCAGGCAGCATTTTGGTTCTCCCCTGTTCTATTTTGGGTTTGTGCATGTTTGGCCTTGCTGACGTCTTGCCGAAACCTCATGTTCACTGCTTTGGGACATCCCAAGTAGGCATAAATATCAACTGTGTCCAGTGATGTAAGATTTAAGAAATTTCGATTTTTGGTTTACCTGTAAAATCCTTTTCTTAGAGTACATCACAGGACCTAGAGATCCCTCCCCTCTTATGCCTGGGTGTGGATTCCTGCCTTTTTTTTGGCCAGTGTCCATTCACTTAAAGGTGGTGGAAAGGGTACTCCTGAATATCAAGACCTCTGTGTCCTTTGATGTATTCCAGTAAAACGATTTTACAGGCAAATCAAAGATCCTCATATTAGAAACCTTGAATTGCCAATAACCCCTTTTCTGATTGATCATCGTAGCAGGGTTTGTGTATAAACTGTGACCATTTCTGAATGACGAATAACATTTCATGCATACCCACCTTTGCAGGGACAGACTGTCAGCCAGTGACATGCTGCAAGTCAGAAAGGTGATGGAGCATGTCTATGAGAAGATTATAAATGTGGATACAGAATCTCAGACAACCAGCTCCTCAAATAATGAGAAGCCAGGAGAACAAGAGAAAGAAGAAGACATTGCTGTGCTGGCTGAAGAGAAGATTGAACTCCTGTGTCAGGACCAGGTAATGTTTACTTGCTTGTCTTTTGTTCTGGGAGATTTGTATTTGTGTGGTTGATCGTGCAGTGAAGATGGTGTTATGTTGGCTACATACAGCAGCCAGAAGTTTTATTGGGTACAGACTCTATGCAGACTTATACAGTATGACAGTATAAAAACTGCAGTAACATTCAGTCAGATACTGCTGAAGTCAGATATATATATATATATATATATATATATATATATATATATATACACATGCTGTACATGAAGTTAAATGCAGTGCAATCCAATGCATATAGCAGTATTTCTGTGCACCATCTAACATACATTTATATAATTTGTTAAATAACTATAAAAAAGTTTATAAATCACCTTATGTATAGCATATCTCTTATGTACATACATTATTTCTTTGTTCTGTTCAGGGCAGAGGGTTCACTTTTATAAATGTTTTCTATCTAGCCAGGTAAATACAGGCTATTGCATACAAAGATTTCATATGTACCCTATGCAGCTAGTGAATGGAGCTCTAGAACCTGCAAACTTTGTTTTTACACACACGAATAAGTCAGAGTATGGCACACCCCCTTCTTTTAGTTCACACAGCTCTGTAGGAAACAGCTGATGCTGGCTTGAGCTATTAGAGAGCCCTGATTGCTTTGTAAATACAGTATCATGAAAGTTTTTTGTATCTAGCATTTATAGTGCTTAAAGTGATTGTAAAGTCTTTTTTTCTTTTTCCTCTAAATATAACAAACATGTTATACTTACCTGCCCTGTGCAGTGGCTTTTCACAGAGCGGCTCAGATCCTCCTCTTCTCTGGTCCTTCATCGGCTCTCCTGGCCCCTCCCCCCTGTCGAGTGCCCCCACAGCAAGCAGCTTGGTATGGGGGCACCCGAACCGAGTTACAGCTCCCTGTGTCCATTTAGACACTGAGCCCCAGTGCAACCCCGCCCCTCTCTCTCCTGATTTTGAATGACAGCAGCGGGAGCCAGTGGTGCAGAGTGCGACCCTTGCTGTACATGGTGAAACAGTGGTCTCATTGCAGAGGTCCAGCTTGGCCTTTACTGAGTCCAACCTATAGCTCTGCAATCGGCAAAGCTTTTGCTCCCTGCTGATCGGAGAATTGGAATATGGTTCTTCCCTTCAGTATGCCGGCAGGGGACAAGATTTTCCACAGGTATTTTTTAAAGAAAAACAAATGGCATACCTTTTTTTGTTTTGATGGACTTGGAATGTTTTTAGCGGGTTTAAACTGAAAGTTCAGTTGGGTTATATATACACAGTAATTTGTAAGGATAAAAAAAAGAGACAGCGAGGAGATCCCAAATCACTCTTATAACCAATGTCAGACTCCCTTACTGAATTTTATATAAATCTCCATGCTCACGGATGCAGACTATTGCATTCCCACATGGCAGTAAATGTGCCTTTAAACCCTCATCTTGTGATTGGCAGCTGTAATGTGCCAGGCAGAAGAAGGTACTGATATGTGCTGTGACACAGGAAAAGAGGAGTTTGTAGTCAGCTACCTGCCCCATGCTATGGCAACAGGATTTTGTTGTTTTTTGTTATGTTTTTTTTTTTTTTTGGTAGTAGTAGCGTGCTCTGCCACTGTATGAACATATCTTGCTCTTTAGCATCATCTTCGTTGCGTTAATCAAGGTCTTATTGCAGGAAGCCCATGCTGATAAAAAATATGGGGGCTGCCATTGCTGACCTCCTTTTGAAAATGCTAGCTTTTTGGCTGTCTTTGGCTTTAGTACTTTGAGACACGAACTAGTAACTTGCTTGCAGAACAGGAAAGCCAGAAGTCCTGATCTGCAAACTTGTACTGAGCTAGTGAGTCAGGAAATAATAAAGACATAGTAAGCATTCCTTCCTGCACCTTGTGTTTTTCACCTGCATAGGCTGTGCACTGATCTTGTAGTATGATGGTGTCATTTGTTGCCCTGTATACAGTCTAGCTTCATATTCCTGTGTCAGAGGTTTCTTTTTTTTTTTTTTTATAAATCTTTATTTAAATTTTTCACAGACCATACAAAACCTGAGAGAGTCGCCGAGGCTATAACATATACAGTAATAAAATTAACAAAGACATTCCATGGTCTCAACATCTTCTCTCAGTAACCCCTCCCAACCCACCCCCCCTAACCCCAAACCCCTCCACCCTTCCCCCCCCAGCAGACCTCTATTTCCTTTTCCCTTACTCCGATGTGGTTACTGGATACCCCCTTGGGACAGCTCACTTCGAGACTAATTCGGCATATGAAAGAGAATTCTTAAAGGTCAACCACATTGCCCATCTACCTCTCCTCGATGCATCATCTCTAAGAAGCCCCTCTATATCCCCTTTCTCTAAAATATACAGCCCCTGTATTTTAAGCAGCCAGTCCCTGACATTAGGACCTTCTGTGTTTTGCCAATTCTTGGGGATTTCGCTTTTTGCGGTGTTTAATAGTACTGGAATTAAAGACATATTGTACTCCCTCTTACCTCCTTCCGCACTGTGGAACAAACAAATCCATGGGTCACATGGTACTGATCTGCCCGTGATCGTTTTAATTATTTGGATTACTTTTACCCAGAATTTTTTGACCACTGGGCAGCTCCACCAAATATGAGCCATGGATCCCGGCATCCCACATCCCCTCCAGCAATTAGGGGACCTATCTGGTTGATATTTATTAATCTGTACGGGCGTGGCGTACCATCTGGATAGGCATTTATAGTTTGACTCTATTGTTTTTATGTCAGAAGCCGTACTGTGTGTGGCTTTTAGTATGTTGCCCTTTGCGTTTTCATCTAATGATACCCCAAGGTCTATCTCCCATTTCTTAACGAATGGTGGCATTTCCAACTCCTCCGCACTCAGTAGTATTTTATATATGGTCGAAATGTAACCTTTCAGCTTATTATTATTAAATAACTTCTCTATTGGCAAAAGATTGTTCTCCTCCCGTATCGGAGCCGGGAGGCTTTTAACAAAGTGCGATAGTTGTGTATACCGCCATCGGTCAAGCCTCATTAGCTCTCTATATGTGTTTATGTGCTCATACGTGCCTATTTTCCCTTTCTTCATAATGTGTTTAACTTGTGTCTTGTTGTTTATAATCCAGTTGCCCCCCACTTCCTCCATCCCTGGAGGAAACAGCTCATTATTTTTTAAAAAAATCAATGGTGAATTGTATTCCCACCCGTTTGAAGTGTGCATCCAGTCCCAAATTTTAAAAGTGTGCTGTGTAATAGTGTGTGTATTTGGACCTAGTGTTCTACAACATGGGGGATTCCAAAGTATTGTGTTCAAACGTGCTCCACTTAAACCTATTTCCAGATTGACCCATCTTTTGGTGGTCTCTCCCTTAACCCAGTCAACTGCTCGTGCTATTGCTATTGCGTAATGATATTTTTTAAAATCCGGGAGGGCCAGTCCCCCATAGGCTTTCCCTCTACATAATTCTTTGTGTGCTACCCTTGGTCTCTTATTTTTCCAAATGAAACCCTTTAGTATTTGTGTTAACTTTTTAAAATAAATTTGAGGCAATGGGATAGGCAACATTTGCATCTTATAAAATACCTTTGGGGCCAGCGCCATTTTTACTGCATTGATTCGCCCTATCCATGAGGTCGGGCAGTGACTCATCCTCTTCGTCTCTAATCGGACTTCATCCAGCAGGGGCAGAAAATTCAGGGCATATGTCCTCTGCATAGAGTTTGTCAACTTAACCCCTAGGTATTGAATGTTGTCCCTTACTGGGAAGTTAAAAGTGTCCCTGATCCAGACCTCATCCCTCCTGTCCATGCCGACACTCAGAGCCTCTGATTTTCCCAAATTGATCTTGTAGTTTGATAACTCACTGTATTTCTTGATGATCGCTAATATGTTAGGGATCGAGATCCTCGGGTTTGTGATGTATAGGAGGACGTCGTCGGCATATGCAGCCAATTTATGTTCCTCTTTCCCTACCATACATCCCTTAATATCAGGATTTTTGCGGAGAGCAGCTAGCAACGGCTCCAGTGCCAACACGAACAGGAGGGGGGACAACGGACAGCCCTGTCTAGTGCCGTTTTTCATCTCAAACTGAGCTGAGGGGGAATTGTTGACCCTGACAAAGGCGGAGGGGTGGTGATACAGAACTTTCATCCATTTTAGCATTTTTTCTCCCACCCCCATGGCTTCCAACGTTTTGAACATGAAACCCCAGTCTACCCTGTCAAAGGCCTTTTCGGCGTCAATTGACAGGAATAGACCTGGGGTTCCATTGCTCTTAAAGGCCTCCATCAGGAGCAAGGACCGCACCCCATTATCTTTGCTTTCTCTCCCGGGGACAAAGCCCGCCTGATCCGGGTGGGCCAGATACGCCATCTTTCCCCTAAGTCTGGATGCAAGCACCTTTGCGTACAGTTTAGTATCAGCGTTTATAAGCGCTATAGGTCTGTAACTGGAGCAAAGGGTGCGGTCCTTGCCCTCCTTGGGGATCAGGATCACCGCTGCCAGCAGAGCTCCCTTGCTCATCTCTCCCTGGGATCCTAATTCATTCCACAGCCTACACATCCTCGGGATCAGTGTTTTTCCAAATGTTTTAAAGAAGGCCGCTGTAAAGCCGTCCGGTCCTGGGCTTCTCCCCGGGGGAGAGGAACCCAGGGCAAGACTAATTTCCTCCTCTGTTATGGGTCTATCAAGTTCTTTTGAGTCTGATTCGGACAGTTTATGCAACCCTGCTTCTGTAAGAAAGGCCTCTGCACTATTGTTGGTCCCTTTGTTACCCCCTGATTTGCTCACTGAGTATAGGGCTTTGAAGTAATGCCTAAATTCTTCTCCAATTTCCCCCGAAGCGTATTTAAATACTCCATTTTTGTTTTGTATCTTATCTATAAAGTTTATGTCCCGTTTTTTCCTCAAAGTTTTGGCCAGGTGTTTTCCTGCTTTGTTACCCCACTTGAACCTTTCTCTTGTGAATCTGTTCATTATGTGTTGCGTCTCCTGATCCATTAAGTCCCTCAATTCATCTCTTTTGGTGGTTAGGTGCATCAATAGAGTCTTGTCCGGGCCTCTGTAAGCTTTATGTAACTGCTCTAACCTAAAAATGTCTGCAATGAGTGCTTTTTTTCTTTTTGTTCTTTCTTTTTTCAACCCTGCACCTATCGAGATCAGTATCCCTCTTATGTATGCTTTAAAGGTTTCCCAGACCATCATCCCCCCTATTTCGCCCGTATCGTTGGTTAGGAAAAAAATCGTCTATCTCCCGCTGAATTCTTTCTACGGTTTTGGGGTCTTTGATTAAGTTCTCGTTTAAGCGCCACGTAAACGGGGGTTTGTGCATCTCTTTTAGTTTTAATTTCATCATAACGGGAGCATGGTCTGATAATGTTCGAATCCCAATCTTGGTCTCGACTACTGAGTCCACCAATCTGTGATCTACCAGGAGATAGTCTAGTCTAGAATGTGTATTATACACGGGGGAAAAAAAGGAATAATCCCTCACCCCCGCATGCTGAATCCTCCACATATCTAACAACTGGCTGTCATGTAGTTTAGCCCCTACTCTTCGCAGAGTGCTTTTACTCATCCCCCGCGTATTTGATGAGCTGTCTAGAGATGGGTCAAAACAAAAATTAAAGTCCCCTGCTACAATCACCTCTCCCTCTCTAAAATCCAGTAGCTCATTTAGGACCCTCATCAAAAATTTTGGTGGGTCTCTATTTGGGCAGTAGATGTTAGCGAGGGTGAGAATTCTCGCTCCTAGCCTAATTTTTAAAAACAAAGAACGCCCCTCCGAGTCGCTCTTCCTATCTATCAGGCAGAAATTGACATTTTTCCCGAAACCAATTGCCACCCCCTTAGCTCGCTTTGTTGGAGAATCACTGTAGAACCAGGATGGGAGATATTTTGAGTAGAGTTTTATATTGGCGTTATATGAGAGATGGGTTTCCTGTAAAAATACTACCTCAGCTCTGAGGTGGTGTAGTTCTTTTAGTAGTTTATGTCTCTTGTTAGGGGAGTTTAGGCCCTTAACGTTATATGTTAAGCATAAGAAATCCATTTGACCTAGGCCTTGTGCCATATTAAAAACGTTGTGAAAAAGGAGTGATCTTCTATGAAAAGTAAGTCTGCCCTGGGTGGCCCCCCCCTTGCCCTCCCCCCTCCCCCCCCTCTCGTTTCCCAGCGTCCCCTACCCCCCCCCAGTACCCACCCCCCTCCCCTCTCCCCCCCCGCCCACCTCCCGCCATTACTAGGCAAGTGGATCGCAGGGTAGACATCTATACACGCCCGCTCTGCGACCCATGTGCCCTGGGGTGGATCTCGGTACAGAGGTGGCGTCGGTGACTACTTTCGCCAGTTATAACAAATGCCTGGTCCCATCCTCGTTATCCATCCTCCTCCCTCCCACCTCCCCAGCCATATCCCCTGCACCCGCCCCCTCCCCCCTCGAGGAGCCCTACGGGAAGACATTTTCAGGGATGGCAGGAACCCCAATTTCAAGTTGCCCACAAAAGTCCTGTAAGTCCTCCATTTGTCTCAGGGTGCAGGACCTGCCTTCCTTAGTTACTGTCAAGGACAGCGGAAACCCCCATCTGTACTTTAGGTTTGCATCTCTTAATAAGTCCAATAGGGGCCTCAGCTGTCTCCTTCTTGCCAATGTACCGGCCTATAAATCAGAATAGATCTGTATCTCTTGGTTATTAAATTTAATCGGCCGTGCCCCTCTTAGTCTAGCCCAGATGTTGGCTTTGTCCTCGTACTGATGAAATTTCACGATAATATCTCTGGGTGTGTCGCCTCTTAAATTATGGGGTTTCCTAATTCTGTGAACACGGTCAATTTTCAGATCACTATCTGGGTTTTTCCCCATGAGGGGGTTAAAAAGCTCTTTGCAGACTAGGAACAAGTCCTCATCTCTATGTTCTGGCAGTAGTCTGATCCTTAAATTTTGACGTCTGTTTTGGTTTTCTTGTTCTTCCATTTTAAATAACAGCTCTCTGTGTCCCCTCTGTAGTGTTTTTACTTGTTTTTTTAAAGTGGCTATTTCTCCTCCTTGTTGTTCCACCTCCTTCTCCATCCCCTCCACTCTTGCTAGAAGATGTCCCATGTCCGTTCTCACATTCAGGATTTCAGCTTTAATTACTTTTTCTAAGTTCACAAACATATCTTGTATTTCCGTTTTTGTAGGGAGCACCTCTCTAGACGGATCTGTCTCCATATTAAACATTAAGGGTCCTTCCGTGTGTGTCTCGGAGGTAGCGGCCCCCCCCTGGACTCCTTTACTTTTGGGGACTGCCTTTTTTCTGTCCTTAGTATCCATTGGCTCTTGTTGTTTATTGTCCGAACTAGGGCTTTTAAGGAATTTTTGAATAGTGCTTGAGTTCAGGCTGTCTCTAGATTTATTGGAATCCGCCGTTCTTTGGGGGCGCCCTTTCATGTTCAGCCCCGCACCCCTACAGCAGACTTAGTCTTAAAGGCCCTAGTTAGTCCCACCACCAGTTCACTGGCTAAATCTAGGCTCCGCTTCTGCCCGTGCGGTGACTCTGACACCAGAAGGATACCCCACCTACGCCCCTCACTTAAGGGAGGGCCCGCTGTAGCACCTTATGTATTTGTATGAGTTAGCTTTAACTGGTACAGCCCGACTTTTGTCACAGTTCTGTCCTAGGGGGGGGAGCCAAAATGTCAGCCAGCCGCGGTCTCAACTTGGACCCAGCTTGAGACTGCCTTAAAGAGGCGTACGCTCAAGTTAGGTCCTTAAGGGGGTGCTTATATATTGACGTCGCTCGGATAGACCGAGCACCTTTTGCTGTTTCAAATAGGTAGCGATTCCCCCTGTTTAAATGTCCACTCTAGACACAGCAGTAATGTAGGCTGGCTCCTCTTTCTGTGCCCAGCTCAGAGTTATTTTGCAGAGTAAACATGCCTTTCCTTCCGCCACTGTGATTACCATAGCAGTTGCCCTAGCAAGTACCAGTTCAAGAGGCACTAATATCAGCCAGGCTGATCCTACCTGACTCCAGGCGTGCTCCAGGGGGACTCCTTCAGGAACTGTGTCCACGTGTCGATGGAGGGGAGGGGAGGCGGGGGGGTCAGTCCACACTCGGCTCAACTCTCCTCTCCAGCTGATTTAGTCAGGCAGCCCTGTTCACACTGCTGTAGTCCCACCACCTGTCTCAGCGCAGGAGGTGCAGAGGAGGGAGCGGAGTCCGGAGAGTTCTATGGCAACCGCCTCACGGGGGGGGCGACCGAAAGTGCCAGAGGCCAATGCGGGAGCTCCTCCTTCCAACTGCTGAGTCAGAGATCCAGGTGCGGCTCCGGTCCCCGGTGTTCGTCGGGCGGCTCTCTCACCCGCTCGAGTCAGCAGGGCGGCCAGCCCTGTCTGCGGAGGGGGGGGAGGGAGGAGGGAGAAGCGTTTAGGCAGCCACGGTCTCTCACTCCCGGCTGTTGGGATACGGACGTGCAGCACACGCCGTCGCACACACCGCTCTCATCCCTCTGACACCGAGACCCTCCCCCAGCTCCCGGCACGTTACGTCATGCCTCCTCCCATCCCTGTGTCAGAGGTTTCTGTTTGCAACACAAGACATTTGGTATGGCATTGCACAGGTTTATGTATGACCTCTGTCTGTTGTATGAGACCTGACACTCCCTGTGAAGAAACCACAAAACCCTGAATATATGTCTAGTGCTCATATAAGTTAGAGCTACACAGTAATTACTGTAGATCTGACACAAGCAGGCAGAGCATTCACAGATACTCAAAGAACTCATGCAGCTGAAGATGATGTGTTTCATCACATTATCACTCCCACATTGGTGATGCAATACAAAGGGGGTGGTGAGGCACGGATTGGACTCTGTGTGACCTAGAACAGGAAGTAGTTCTGTTCCCTTGGCACATAGGAACCAGCTAGCTGGAGCAATACATGTACAAAAGGGAATCGATTAGCCATGACATTGCAACCAACAACATGTGAGCCCATCATTACAAGGCAAACACAGATAATTTACCTACACTAATAACTAGTTAAATCATTGAAAAGATTTAAAAGTGTACAATGCCTTTAAAATGTGTTAGATCACTATGACGGCCAGGGGATTTGCATTTTAAGAAGACAAGATTAACAGTCTGTCTCAATACTTACTCAGTACTTGCTTCTTTTTAGGAGAATTCCTCTCACTTATTTGTTGCATTCATTTTCCCATGCCTGTGTCTTGTTTTCTGCAGATTTTAGATCCCAATATGGACCTGAGAACTGTGAAACATTTCATCTGGAAGAGTGGAGGTGATCTGACCCTCCACTACCGCCAGAAATCCACGTGAAAGAAATCCAAGGAGTGACTAAGCTGACATTACTCGTCTGGATTCAACATTAGTACTGTATAGAAGCCTGCTGAACTCTTGAACACAGAGCCAGTATGGGCATCCATGTGTATGCTTAGTTAATCTAACAAATAAGCAATTACCCACTGACTCTGCTGTAGTTACTTGAGTTACCTGAAGGATCCAGAAAACGAAGGCAGCCCAACGTTATTTTGTTTGTGTTTTAATGTACAAAGTCTTTGATACACACTTTGTAATGCTTCCTCTGCTTATCTGTCCCAAGAGTCCTTAAGCTCTGATTTTCTGTCTTTCAGAAGAGCTAGTTGGTGTAAAGCTCCCTGTCCCTTGCACCATGTGTGTCTAAGTACATTCCAGTCTGCAGGTAGTAGTTTTAACTGTCCAGTTCAGCAAGGTAAGGAACAGTCCCTATGAAGGAGGGTTATTTGAATTGTTCCCCGTTGGGCAGCCATTGTATAGGCTATTCAGCTGTTTAGTTATTTTTTTTTTAAGTAGAAGGGATAACGTCATCCCTCCAGGAAGCTAATTGGGTTCCTGCTGAATTGGCAAGCTGCGTTTTCATGTGCTACACAATGGCTGCCTCTAATGTTGGCATAGACTGGGTACACTGAAAGACAACTCCACTTTTCTGACAGTTGCATTATAAGGTATGAAGCAATGTGATATCTTTATCCTTGTAAATAGCATTAGTAATAGTGTTTTGTTTTCCCTTTTACCTCTTGGGTTCAGTTGCACTGTAGATTTGTACATGCTTACTACCATAGTATCTCTTTCACATACAGGCCTCAATAAGGCAGCACAAAGTACAGGAGCATGGTACAAAGTGTTGTAAACCTTGCCAGCCATTCAGATTTAAACACATTCTCTTGATCGCAGTTAAAGGAAATCTGTTTAGCTGTTTTGGATTATTGCACTTTACATGTTGTCATTAGAAATTTGCACTACTTTTATTAATAAAGCCAAATTGAAACTGATTTGTTGTCAAGGAGGCAGTTGTCTGATGGATGTAGATACTGTATATTCGTAGAAAGCATTTAAAATCTTTGTATTTGAGCCATTCTATGCCTTTACGTATTCATTGTACACAATAAGTCAATGGATACAAGCCAGATGATATAAGGTAAGACAATTCAACCAAAAGGGTACCTGCAAGGGTTAAGATGTCCATAGATGGATCGAAATTTGGACAGTTCAGCAGGGACCAAACAAATTACGATCTATATATGGGCTTCTATATATGGATTGACTTCTGTACAACCACCCTGCTAGAAAATTTCCACTCGATCAGTGCTGCAGTCTATACACAAGGAAATCTCCCCACTGTCAGAATACATGGCAGTGGGAAGATTCCTCCATCCACATCGAATGTGTGGATGGGGGAATCCGGTCAGTTTTTTTTTCTTTTCTTTCATTCAACCAAAAAAACTGGCTCATCTATGGCCTTTTTTATGCTGTAATTTTAAGTAAAATATGATTTATATAATAACATTTAATATAGAATCAGGTTAATTAGAGGGAGATACAAGAGACCATATTTGTTGAGCATGATCAACATTGCTGTTGATGCGTGTTTGCATCAGTGGAATGCAGCTGTCTCTGTACATGCCCGGAGCAGTTCAAAGAACATTCCATAGACCCATCCATGTGTAGTGTTCCTCCATGACAACAAGCAAAATTTGTTCATTGCTTAAAGGGTACAGTGGATTTTTAAAATCCTTTCATTTACATAACATAAAAAAAAAAACCATAGGAAATGTTAACATAGTTGAAGACTGCCTCATTCTACCCTATAATACATTTGTCAGAATGGTGGAGTCATCATTTAAATAGGATGGTACAAAGAGCACTGACATGCATTGCAAATCATCTGATCTTTCTTAAATCTGACTGTCTAAAGTGTTGAGAATCAATGACTGGTTCTTTATTGGCTAAAGACAATTCCAAGCCTTGGCACCATCTTGGACAGGCCACCCATCATTTTGTATGTTGTAAATGTATCACTTTCGCACACTATCTTTACAATCATTAATGCTGTTTTTGCATATCTGGGCTGTCTTTGGACCAGGAGGTAGCTGAAGGGCCATAAGGCAGGTAAGACTTTTGTGTCATAAGGTTTCTATAGGGTGACGCACAATTCTTACATTGCTTCATGGAAGGAATGTCACTGTTGCATGAGCTGATTTGGAAAAACAAATGGCCTCCTGAGTTATAGTGAAGTTTTGCTCTTTGTATCATCAAATAACTCCCAAAGTCTTTGTTTTCTTCCATTTTAATTGTTGGTAGTAAAGCGCACCAGCACTTTGATAATAAAAAAGATGCCAACAGTTCTTGTGTAATTATCTCCCTGTATGAGGAATGATATGGCATGGTGCGGGTCCTGATGCTGTGCATCGTACTAAACTCTGCTCCCCCTTGCCACAATGCTGATCATTAGCCACTGAGCCAAACCTTCCATTCTGATGACGTGTATGTACCACGGCTGCTCTGACTCTATATTTTGTACCATAAGAGGTTTCAGGATTTGTGGAAAGGTTTCTGGAACTTGAAACAAAGGAAGGCAAATTTCATATTTGCTAGACAAAGAATTTGTTTTTCGAGATGTAAATAAGGTTAACGTTTTGTGTATAGGTTAATTATGCCAGATGCAAGGTGCTGTTTTATGGACTGAATTGTCATTTCATTTTATTTCATCTAGTGGTCATATAATTAAACAGCAATCATCTTGAAGATGATTTGGATCCACTGCTGGGTAGGAGCGTTTAAGTGTCACCTAATGGTTCCAGTTAAATAATAAAAAAAAAAAAAAAAATATGCTAAATTCTTTACCTTTGCATTACTGAACAAATGCTGTAGACACCCAGAATTGATATTGTAAGCACGGCAGGTAGAATGGTATATAACTGTGTACAGCTTTTTAAGTAGCTTCAGCTGATTAAGCAGAAGTTTTGAGCTGTTCAGTATGGAATCTGTCTTAATATTATCTTTTCTTCTTGACACAGAAAGCTGACTATACAGAGGGAAAAAGAGGTTAAAAGAAATAGTTTGATTTGGTATTGTAGGAATTGGGCATTGTATGATTCCTAAATGATCACAACAAATATTATCAGGATGCCTAAGCTGGCAGAGCACGACATCAGGTATGGAAATGTTTACCTGATCCCCCATCAGTCTCAAAGAAAAACTTGCCAAATCACTTTTCTCTGTTTAAGGTAGATTTGGGTCTGCATTTGATCTTTAGGCTGGGTTCACACTGATGCAAATTGGATGTGGATACGGCCGCAGTTCACACTGGAAAAGGGTCCTGTGTGCCTTTTTGGCTCCGTTTCAAGTGCAAATTCAGGCAGAAATTCGGACTTGAAATTCGGTGTACAGAGACGCACCGGACCCCCTGCTGTGAGCCACGGCTGCTGCAAGTGTGAACCCAGCCTTACTGCTGTTTGGAACCTCAGTTGGGAAGCATCACCCCATTCCTATGTGCTTGTGACAGCCTGACCATAACTTTTCATACGCCGATCTGCTGTCATTGGTGAATTCTCCTTTTATGCTTATGGAGGGTGTACCAGAAGATACAGAAATGCTGTCTCATCAGCCCTATGGTAGATTATCTATAGAAAGATTATATAAATAATTTTTAAAAAATGAAGTATATATAATCCTGTGTGGACGTTAGTCATATACTGACCTCTGGACATCATAGCAGGCACCTAGAGTTGTCTCTCGTATTATTTAATTTACCTCCTAAAGCATTGTAATATGCATATACTGACTTCATCAGGGATGTGGGCACTGTCCACCACACATGTCTCACTGTAGGCCAGAGGTGTGATGGGTGACCTCAGTGACCAGTAGTGAGGTGCGGGCAAGCTAGGTGCAGCTTCCTAGAAAATGATGCTGTTTAGCATTTCCCATGTTTCAGGATTTGTGGGGTGCCCTAACATAAGATTTGCGCAGATATCCCCAGATGCTTGCTATAAGTTCAAGGGGTCTGGTCAGAAGGATTAGAATCCCTGCAGGGCTACTTTAAGACTAAAAATGGTGCCTGTGCTAAAAAGCTAAGCTGGCTTTCATAGCCAAACCCCCAGTGTGGGGTAATAACCCACTCTGTGGTTACAGATAGCAGTGCAGACCTGACCCTGCTACACTTCAACCAGAACAGAGAAATCCTTAAATATTTCAGGTGTCAATGTCTGGTGGGTTTGCAGTTATTGTCCTCCTCCCATGTATGGCCAGCTTGAAGTGATTTGATCTAGTGAGGTGGATTCACCATTTGTATAAACCACAGCAGACAGAGATACAAATCCTCTCTAGGATGCTTTTCTCTGGTACCAGGCCATGTAGGCTTGTATGTTGTACTTCCATTCCAGTGTGGATTTATTCTAATTTGCTGTATTACAAATTGCTTTAAGCTGGCAGAGTCTGTTGCTAGAATCCTATGTAAAATCTTGTTTGAAGTTGTGTTGTCTTTCTTAACACTGCCAACAGACTTGTTCATGTTATACTTTATTCATGTGCAATGAGCAGTGATTTGCTGCCAGTCACACTCTGCTTTGGGATGGAAACCTGAGCAATGACTCTGTTCACATGATATGTGACTGTCAACAATTTATGGATGATCAGCTGATTGTGGACTTCCTGCTTTGATATTCAGTTAAGTAAACCCATTGTGAGATAAACATGTGATCTTCCATTATGAACTTTCTTCGGAAAATGCTATTTGACTGTATGGGTTTAGTTCCCCCAGAGTCAAAGATTCTGAACAAGCTTGTGGCAGGTAAAAGTCAGAATTCCTCCTTTCTAAGGTTAATAGCTCATATCATAGAAGCCAGATCATAAGCAAAACAGCTGCAAGCATTTTCAAGATGAGGTTAGCAGTGACAGCCTCTATACCAGGGATATGCAATTAGCGGACCTCCAGCTGTTTCAGAACTACAAGTCCCATGAGGCATAGCAAGATTCTGACAGCCACAAGTATGACATCCAGAGGCAGAGGCATGATGGGACTTGTAGTTTTGCAACAGCTGGAGGTCCGCTAATTGCATATCCCTGCTTTATACTTTTGCCATGCCCATTTTAAGACTAATGTCAAACAAGGATTTAAACATACCTTACTTCTTAACACCGAGACATTTGTAGCGCATCTTCCCTAGCTTAAAGTGATGCTAAAGTAAAAAATTTTTTTTTACCTTAATGCATTATTTGTACACTACTTGTTCTTCATCCCATCCCTAAACACTCGTCTGACTCCTCTCACTGATCCAGCACTGTCCTGGCTGCAGCACCACTCACCTTTCATCCTGGGTTCTTCTGCTGTCAGTTAAACTTCTGTGAGGAGGGAGCCGGTGGGTGGCTTGCCGTTGCTGTGTGTGTCTATTGATACACACAGCCTGGCTCAGGAGGTTGCCCACACGGGTGCCCCCTTAGCACCACACTTGATGAGAGGGTATCTGGAAGGAGGCATGGACAGCGCCGGCGGAGGAATGCCAAAGAGGAGGTAAGGGAACCGCTCTGTGTAATATCGTTGCATAGAGAAGGTAAATATGCTTGCTTATCTCTGTGTAAATAATAGTCAGTGAATGTATCCCTTCCAGTGTAAGCAAACCTGGGGTACTTTATCATGCAAACAGGAGCTTCCCACTTTTCAATCTCTGTGTGGCTCTCACATTAAAGAACCATAGAATGGAAATGTGATTATCATTCCTTGGCTTTACATTTGTTAAGATGGGGTCTATTAGTATTAGGGTGGCCAACAATATTCACATAGACACAAGATGGCGGTGGCAGCAGGCCAAAATGGCTATCGCATGCAATGCACGACAATGGCATCACTTGGTATTTTTGGGCATTTTAAGGCCAGCTTTAGTGGTCTGATATTTCCAATAAGGCCAGTCCTGTAAAACAGAATCACGTTCAGCATGAGGGAGCAGTGAAGCAAAGTTACTGTGTATTAGTGCTGAAGAAGGAGATCCTGTATATTTAATATACATTTATGTACATACGTGCTTCACAAAGTATAATACAAACAAGGCTTTCTAAATTTTAATATGCATTACTCTTGGCCAGTAAGGCAACCAATCAAAATGATGGGCCAGTGGGAATGTATAGGGGCAAGAGGGAGAGGGCAATTGTTAACACTACCAGGAAGTGCAAGAGCTTTGTCCAATCAGAGCAACCCAGCACTTGGGCAGAGGAACTCAAAAGTGTTGTGGGTATGTGTAGGTTTTATACATGGATAGCGAAGTCAGGCATATGCAGGCAGCTAGCATTTTCAAGGAAAAAAAGGCCAATAATGGCAGTCCACATCTTTCTTTCATGATACCTATACGAGAAAAAATCATTACTAGCATGATGGTTCTCCTATTCCACCTTTATTTAAGCTGGCCATGAAGGACCAGAGTATTGCTTGTGGTGACCTGGTGGTTTCTGACCTACTAAGAGGTCTGTAAAAGTTTCTGGCAGCCAGAGTTTCTTGTTTTCAGCTGGTTGGAGAATTCCTGTATGATCAGCATCTGATCATTTCATATTTTATGGAAAGAGGTAAGGATGAAAAACATATGTACATGCACCTCAAAATCTATGCTAGGAGTACACTATATTGTCAAAAGTTTGTGGACTCCTGACCATCATACCTGTATGAGCTTATTGGACATTGCCAAATCATAGGCATTACTATGGAGTTAAACCTCTCTTTATGAATAAAGCAGACTCCTTTCCTCTGGAAAGGCTTTCCATAATTTTGTGCTCACTCAGTCAAATATTTATTTGTAAGGTCAGGTACTGATTTTGGACAAGAAGACCTGACTCATATTCAGCATTCTCATTCATCCCAAAAGTGTTCAGTAGGGTTGAAGTTGGAGCTCTGCGCAGGTCACTCAAGCTCCTCTGCAGCAAACTCATCAAATCATGTCGGTATAGACCTGGCTTTTTGCATAGTGATACTGGAACAGAAAGGGGCCTTTCAAAAACTCTTGCCATATGTTGTAAGTGCACAATTGTCAAAAATGCCTTTGTATACTGTAGTATTAACAGTACCCTTCACTGGGAAAACCTGATGTCAATAATTTGGAGTGGTGTCCACATACTTTTGGCAATATATTGTATCGTTGCATCCTTGCGCAATAAAGGCCTATAGCCAATAAGGCAGGTCCTTATACTACATACTTGTTAATAGATCTGAAAGAGATTGTAACATGTGGTGAGCTAAAATTCTAAATCCAGTTTTCCTTTCGCTTCAAATAGCTAGTTTGAGTTAAGTTGGCCCAAATAAACTATACCTATAACAAAGTTATTCTGCTGCACTCAGCACTGTATCAAACTGTTAGAGGCATCAGCTATATACAGTATATAGTGCTGTGTTCTGGCAGCATCATGGGTGACTTCCCGTCTGCTGCAGGAACAAAATCAAGTCGAGCCGATGGGTCTCAGCCATTCAGAGAAAACTGTACATGAAAGAAACATGGCTCCAGATCCGCCAGCCATACCCTGCCGCAATGGCATTGAACAGGTACAGTCCCAACTCTCAGCTTATAATGGACGAAGTCCGGATGGCCGCACTACTGTAGAAATCGCCTTTATTTGGAAAATCTCCAAACAGGTTAAAAGCCTGAAGGAATTAGCAGCAGAGGAGCATGGTGACCTGCATTTTTACAGTACTGCGGCTGTCCAAACTTCCTTTTTCCTTCATTCAGAGAAAGCCTTGTATTTTTATCAATGAATACAAGGCTTCTACTGATTGGCCGAGGTGGAGAGACAGGCAGGTGTTGTCCTGATTTCCATCTCGGTCAATCAGCAGAAGCTTTGGATTCAGCCTGTTATTCTGCTAGAACACAGCGCTGCACACTTTATGTAGCAGATGCTACTACAGTGATACAGCAGCAGAATAACTTGGTTATGGAAATTAGTGTTTAAAGTGAAAGGAAACCTGGGCATAGGCTTTAATTCTACTCACAGTTCACTACTGTAAGCTGACTTCTGAGTGGTTGATGTGAAGCACTCTTATCATTGCTCTTTGTTGTATACTATTAATAAAGCCAATAGCCCCTCTAAGCTTTTACTGCCATCAAACATTTCATTCCATACGTTTGACATCACCCATGTAATAATATATTTAGGCATGTTATATTTTCATATTTAGAAATTGAATTAATGCAGTTTTATTATACTATTCACTCCTTAATTATAACTGCTATATGTTACTAAAAATTTGAAAACGTAATCACCAATACTAAATTTTTGTTTGTGTGTTTATATGGATTGCTCATACCATTCCTTTGGAACATGTAGCCTACTTTTATTTATGGTTTGATAATGAAAGCCCTTTTTAAACCCTTCTGATGCAGTTGTAGTTCTGGGGAACATACCAATTACTTTAATGAAGTGTATTTTATGGTTGTATAGAATAAAAGTTTTGATTAAATAGCACTTGTATTGTGACTTGTGAGGTTTACACAGATATATTTTTGTAAAATATTTTATGGCAGTGTATAAATTGAGAGAAAAGGCTGACTAACAAAGACAACGCAGCCCTAATTCAGAGAAGATTGGCCCAGTATCTAGGGCTGCCACTTTTAAACCACTAAATGGCAATTTTTACAAGTAATCTCAAGGCAACAAGAAATATTGATGGGTGAACTGCTAAGACAAGATACTCTCACTGTGCTAAAGGCCAACACGTCCCTCACATCTTGTTTAATCCCTTGTAACCAGTTTAATTCCTAAACCCCCCCCCCATTATCTTCTCTGGGGGTGAGCCTTTGTGTCACACCTAGGGGGTCAGGCTCGAGACCAATAGCTATAGCAGTAAAGAAGCGAAAATCAGGAAGCTCTAACTGGTCCTCACCAGAACTCCTGATGGTGGAGAATAGGCTTTGCTGTGTGCTAGTGCCAGGTTGCGGTTCTCGGCATCACCCACCAGGAGGTGAGCAAGCTAGGTGTCCGGTAGCAGATAGGGATCAAGCAGAAGAATATCCAATAAACAAGCCAAACACGTTTTCCAGGTTGGGATCAAACAGAAGTGTAGTCAAGGAACAAGCCAAAGTTCAATAATAAATAGTTGCAGCTGGGATCAAGCCAAAGCGTAGTCAAGGAACAAGCTAAAAGCTTCAATCAAAAGTGCAGCAATAATGAACATAAACAACATGGGTGTTAGCATATAATGTACTTAAGTGAAAAATACCCCTAAGTGCTAGAGTATAAAGTGCACAGTGCTATATAAAACACAGAATGTGAGTGATCAATAAAAAACATATCACTTAGAAAATGAAACAACTATAATGTAAAGGGATATAACAACAGGTGAATGAAATAAAGTCCAAAGACAGTGTATATCCAAAGATATAAAAGTGCCCAGAAAAAATAGTCCGAATATTTAGTGAAATTCACATATCCTTCCTTCCACAAGTGTGTCACCAGGAAACATGCTGTGGTGTCTTCCAGCCGCCCCCACAGGTGTATATGCTCACCTTCCTGTGTGTGACACAGCGATTAGACTATGTCAAACAAAGCCTTGGAGCCACTCCTGTGCTCATTCGGAACCAGCTGTACAGACCTCCAATGCTCTCAAATCAAGATAGTATATGCAAAAGAAAAAAACTACATAGCGCAATATTGTACGGTATATTGAAAGGATTTTAATAAAATGGTTATCTCCCCTTGCTGGGGTACTCACATACTATGGGTGCGTGAGTGCACCATCCTTAACAAACACAGAACAGTCAATCTCGCGGTGTGGCGTGCGATGCGGTGTGTGTATCGAAACTCTCCTTCTCCCTCTCTGCTGACAGCTCCGTCCAGGCCCCTCCCCTACGCGTGTTCGGCACCGGGACCACGTGCCTTCATCAGGGGGAATCTAATTGGACGGGAGCTCCAGAGTAAATTTATAGCTCCGGCGGCCATTTTGCCTAAGACCGCGGACAATATTAATCAAAGGCTACAGTTGCGTCCATAGCGGCCATTTTCCCTTGGACCATGGACCAAGCTAACATCAGCCGTGTCAATCATGGCAGCCATTTTGCCTAGGATCACAGATATAACCCTTAATAGACCGTAGAGACAACTTCAGCAGCCCTTTTCCCTAAGACTACAGATCTGCTAAATAGCAAGATGTGTACTACTGATAACCCGATCGCACGATAAACGATCCAATAAAGTATTGTGTAGATATTTAAATAACTGCATAGAAATAAATAATTTTATAATTTTATAATCATGTAATTCTATAATATTAGAATTCTATACAGGACGGAGCGGTCTAGCAAAGAGAGCACCGCCACGCACCACACATGCTTAGATCACCGCAACAATTAAATACCACAAAGTATCCTATCTAATAAGCATTAAAACAAACATAAAACATTATATTTATATTAAACATTATATTTATATTAACTGACCCCAAGAATGGATCAATAGAATTAAAAATTAAAAATATTATTAAAATATTAAAACAAAATTAAAATATACTTTATTATAGGAATATTAATATTAAAAAATATATTAAGCATATCTTCGAACAGATTGATAAAATCACTATAGAGAGGTAATCGAACTATCAAGAGGAATAAAAAACATCAAGAATATATGATCTATAATAAGTGCCCCAACTCAGCCCAATGGACGAGTCTTCCATTACAACTCAAAAAACAAAGAAACAGGAATGATAAAAGAGTATACCGCCAAAGCAAACAATATCAATAATTACTAAGGAAGCATCTCAAATCAAAATCTCTATTCAATCCCCCAGGAACCAAAGATCCAAGCTGGTGTATCCACCAGGATTCCCTTTTACTTATCTCTCTGACAAAATTGGAGCCCCTCCAGTGGCGTTTGGGCGCCTCAATCCCCCAAAACTTCATGCCTACGGTACTTTGGTTGTGTACCCTCTTAAAGTGCACATATAAACCATGTTTATCAGACCCATTGCGTATGTGCCTCACATGTTCTTCCATGCGATCTTTGAGAGCCCTGGTAGTGCGCCCCACATACACCAGGTCGCATGGGCACTTCAAGGCATAGACCACCCCTACTGTGTCACATGATATGAAATCCCTAATCTTATACGATGAGTTATTTCTAGGGTTCGAGAATTCCTTTAACCTCCTAGTGTTGTCCGGGATCCTTCTGCAACTATAACACCTACCGCAGCTATAGAACCCTTCTAGGTCCAGAAACATTTTTGGTTTTGGAGGGGGTGGATCTACCACATTATGTATTAGCCTGTCCCGCAAACTGGGAGCTCTCTTAAAAACAAATTTAGGTTTATCCGGGAGAACATCTTTAAGTTGGGTGTCCTGTTTTAACACACTCCAATATTTACATATAATCCTCCTTACGTCATAACTTTGTGCAGAATAATCAAGAACTACACTAATACCCTCATGATCATCATTACCGGTTACTTTAATGGCATCTTTTAAAAGATCCGCCCTACTCATGTTTCCAATCCTACTTCTTTCCTTCTCCAAAAACTCCTTCTGGTATCCCTTCTCCAAGAACATGGTGCTCAACCTCTCTGACTGGGTCTCATAATCCAACGTCCTAGTGCAATTCCTTCGCATCCTCATATATTGTCCTCTTGGGATGTTACTTAACCAGGGTTTGTGATGACAACTTGTGACCGGAATGTACGAATTCCGGTCCGTAGCTTTGAAGAAGGATCTGGTGATGATACCCTCATTGGTGTTGAAAATCTCTAGATCCAAAAAATGTATCCTCTCTGTACTAACATTCCAGGTGAGGGAGATGTTACGATCATTGACATTCATGGAGTTCAGTAATCCCATCAGACCTTCCATATCCCCTCTCCAAATAATTAAAAGATCGTCTATAAATCTCTTGTATAGTAAAATATCTCCATTATCATCCCTTAGGTTCTCCTCTTCCTCCCATTTGGCCATATAGAGATTTGCCACACTAGGGGCGAATTTGGCGCCCATCGCGACACCTTTCTTCTGTAAGTAGATCTTGTTGTCATACCAGAAAAAGTTATTCCGTAAACAGAAGTCTAAACATTTTAAAAGAAAAAACGTAAAATCCTCATCGATTGAATCTTCCTTATCCAAGGCCCATTTAACAGCATTCAGGGCGCCCTCATGATCGATGTTAGTGTACAATGAGGCTACATCTCCTGTGGCCATAATTATATTCTCATGTACAGTACATCCACCAAGCAACTGCAAAGTGTGCTTGGTGTCCTTAAGATAGGCACTGGTTTTCTTCACTAAGGGCTGTAGATGGTATGACAACAAGATCTACTTACAGAAGAAAGGTGTCGCGATGGGCGCCAAATTCGCCCCTAGTGTGGCAAATCTCTATATGGCCAAATGGGAGGAAGAGGAGAACCTAAGGGATGACAATGGAGATATTTTACTATACAAGAGATTTATAGACGATCTTTTAATTATTTGGAGAGGGGATATGGAAGGTCTGATGGGATTACTGAACTCCATGAATGTCAATGATCGTAACATCTCCCTCACCTGGAATGTTAGTACAGAGAGGATACATTTTTTGGATCTAGAGATTTTCAACACCAATGAGGGTATCATCACCAGATCCTTCTTCAAAGCTACGGACCGGAATTCGTACATTCCGGTCACAAGTTGTCATCACAAACCCTGGTTAAGTAACATCCCAAGAGGACAATATATGAGGATGCGAAGGAATTGCACTAGGACGTTGGATTATGAGACCCAGTCAGAGAGGTTGAGCACCATGTTCTTGGAGAAGGGATACCAGAAGGAGTTTTTGGAGAAGGAAAGAAGTAGGATTGGAAACATGAGTAGGGCGGATCTTTTAAAAGATGCCATTAAAGTAACCGGTAATGATGATCATGAGGGTATTAGTGTAGTTCTTGATTATTCTGCACAAAGTTATGACGTAAGGAGGATTATATGTAAATATTGGAGTGTGTTAAAACAGGACACCCAACTTAAAGATGTTCTCCCGGATAAACCTAAATTTGTTTTTAAGAGAGCTCCCAGTTTGCGGGACAGGCTAATACATAATGTGGTAGATCCACCCCCTCCAAAACCAAAAATGTTTCTGGACCTAGAAGGGTTCTATAGCTGCGGTAGGTGTTATAGTTGCAGAAGGATCCCGGACAACACTAGGAGGTTAAAGGAATTCTCGAACCCTAGAAATAACTCATCGTATAAGATTAGGGATTTCATATCATGTGACACAGTAGGGGTGGTCTATGCCTTGAAGTGCCCATGCGACCTGGTGTATGTGGGGCGCACTACCAGGGCTCTCAAAGATCGCATGGAAGAACATGTGAGGCACATACGCAATGGGTCTGATAAACATGGTTTATATGTGCACTTTAAGAGGGTACACAACCAAAGTACCGTAGGCATGAAGTTTTGGGGGATTGAGGCGCCCAAACGCCACTGGAGGGGCTCCAATTTTGTCAGAGAGATAAGTAAAAGGGAATCCTGGTGGATACACCAGCTTGGATCTTTGGTTCCTGGGGGATTGAATAGAGATTTTGATTTGAGATGCTTCCTTAGTAATTATTGATATTGTTTGCTTTGGCGGTATACTCTTTTATCATTCCTGTTTCTTTGTTTTTTGAGTTGTAATGGAAGACTCGTCCATTGGGCTGAGTTGGGGCACTTATTATAGATCATATATTCTTGATGTTTTTTATTCCTCTTGATAGTTCGATTACCTCTCTATAGTGATTTTATCAATCTGTTCGAAGATATGCTTAATATATTTTTTAATATTAATATTCCTATAATAAAGTATATTTTAATTTTGTTTTAATATTTTAATAATATTTTTAATTTTTAATTCTATTGATCCATTCTTGGGGTCAGTTAATATAAATATAATGTTTAATATAAATATAATGTTTTATGTTTGTTTTAATGCTTATTAGATAGGATACTTTGTGGTATTTAATTGTTGCGGTGATCTAAGCATGTGTGGTGCGTGGCGGTGCTCTCTTTGCTAGACCGCTCCGTCCTGTATAGAATTCTAATATTATAGAATTACATGATTATAAAATTATAAAATTATTTATTTCTATGCAGTTATTTAAATATCTACACAATACTTTATTGGATCGTTTATCGTGCGATCGGGTTATCAGTAGTACACATCTTGCTATTTAGCAGATCTGTAGTCTTAGGGAAAAGGGCTGCTGAAGTTGTCTCTACGGTCTATTAAGGGTTATATCTGTGATCCTAGGCAAAATGGCTGCCATGATTGACACGGCTGATGTTAGCTTGGTCCATGGTCCAAGGGAAAATGGCCGCTATGGACGCAACTGTAGCCTTTGATTAATATTGTCCGCGGTCTTAGGCAAAATGGCCGCCGGAGCTATAAATTTACTCTGGAGCTCCCGTCCAATTAGATTCCCCCTGATGAAGGCACGTGGTCCCGGTGCCGAACACGCGTAGGGGAGGGGCCTGGACGGAGCTGTCAGCAGAGAGGGAGAAGGAGAGTTTCGATACACACACCGCATCGCACGCCACACCGCGAGATTGACTGTTCTGTGTTTGTTAAGGATGGTGCACTCACGCACCCATAGTATGTGAGTACCCCAGCAAGGGGAGATAACCATTTTATTAAAATCCTTTCAATATACCGTACAATATTGCGCTATGTAGTTTTTTTCTTTTGCATATACTATCTTGATTTGAGAGCATTGGAGGTCTGTACATCTGGTTCCGAATGAGCACAGGAGTGGCTCCAAGGCTTTGTTTGACATAGTCTAATCGCTGTGTCACACACAGGAAGGTGAGCATATACACCTGTGGGGGCGGCTGGAAGACACCACAGCATGTTTCCTGGTGACACACTTGTGGAAGGAAGGATATGTGAATTTCACTAAATATTCGGACTATTTTTTCTGGGCACTTTTATATCTTTGGATATACACTGTCTTTGGACTTTATTTCATTCACCTGTTGTTATATCCCTTTACATTATAGTTGTTTCATTTTCTAAGTGATATGTTTTTTATTGATCACTCACATTCTGTGTTTTATATAGCACTGTGCACTTTATACTCTAGCACTTAGGGGTATTTTTCACTTAAGTACATTATATGCTAACACCCATGTTGTTTATGTTCATTATTGCTGCACTTTTGATTGAAGTGATTTTTCTAGCGCAGACACATTGTTTTATCTTTATCACTTTGCACGATTATGAAACGTGACTGAGTGTTTGCAGCTGGTCTCCACATAAGACTAATTACTCACCATTTTGTAGGCTTTCATCCATAAGTGGCTCGCAGGGTTTTGCTCATTAACAAGCTAAAAGCTGGTACTGAGGGGTAGTGAAGATAAGGACAGCAACAGGAGTGAAAGTAGCAAGATATTGGCTGGAGAAAAGTACTAACATTTGACAAACAGGAAGTGCAGAGACATGGCTTAAAGTGTTACTAAACCCACAACAGTAAAATCAGTCTGTATATGCAGTAAAGTATTATGTTATACTTACTGTGGAACCTAAGGGGTTAATCCTGCGCATTCATTGTGTAAAAAGGCTGTTTGATCTGGTCTTCTCTGATCCTCCCCTTCTTCCACAGTCCCCAATCCATCTCCTGATAGTACAGAGCCCTGGAGTCACTCTGCACATGCTCAGTTTGGTATGTATTGCTAGAAAGTTGTTTGTTTTTTTTTTAGGGAGGGCGCATGTGATCAGCACTGTTCAGACAGAGGGTCAGGCATCCTGCAGCTTCATAGGTCAGTGAGAGGAGAATGAAAACGCTTCCTACAAGCTTTAACCAGACACTGATAGTCACAAGACTGCTATATACCGCTGATGAGAAAAGGTATTTGGCCTTTTATATTTACTGAATAGTTGCATTTCCATGTTCTGTGTACTGTGGGAGATATAGTGAATGCAGGGTCCTGGGTTTAGTAACACTTTGAAGCAGGAAGTTTGTGGGAGAAGCAAAGAGTTCAAGGTAGGCAAAATTGCCCAAATGATTAGACAGGGAGCTATCAGCATCTCGGGTGGCACAGTGAGAAGAGATACAGCCAGACATCGCAGATTCAAATCTGGACCCTGACCCTTTTGTCTTGTTCTGTGTTGTACATACTCATGTTTAAAGTGGCACTAAACGATATCCTTCGTCTTTACAAATAATCCATACACATCCACTAGGTTGTGAATGAAAAATTTTAGGAAAGGATGCAAGCACTGCAATGCATTTTAAGAATGCACTGCCAGCACGACAGTGTGCATTCACAATTTTTTGTAACAATCAGGATTGCTTTATTAAAGGAGAATATAGTGCATAAAAGGAAAGAACAAAAACCGTTGACATGGTATAACATCAGAACATACGTACAAAATCCAAAAAACATCCAGTATGAGCATACAGATATATGCAGAAATTACCAGAACAACCAGAGGACTGATCACATCTGTTGAGTTATGGAAGCAACCTCATTATCCCAGAGAGAAGTGGGGAACAGTATAGAAGCAAAATGTGGAGAATAAGTAAGGGAAAAAAAAGGGGGGGGGGCGAGAGAGACACACCAGCCAAAGACAGTGGGGCCTTAAATAACATCAACGGAGAAGGGACAGTATTTAGGAGGCTTATCACAGGGAAGACCATGGTTGTTAGACTTTATCAAATTTCCAAGGGCAACCACGATTGATATACATTAACTTGTAAAGGGGTAGCGCAGTATCAATCATGGCCTTCCAGGCCGATACAGTAGGGAGGGTGGGGGAGGACCACTTACAGAGTGTTTCCTTCTTGGCATAAAATAGTAAGAGAACAGCAATTTACTATGATAGGATCTCTGAGCGTCATCGGAGATCCCTAGCAGGGCCTGCGCCAGAGACACAGAGACCGATAACTGAAGCCTAGCATTAATTAGGTCAAAAATTTTCAACCAAAGGGCTTGGCTCTTAGGGCACTCCGAGAACATGTGAAAAAGGGAACCCAACTGAGTCTGACAGTGAGGATCTCTGGGTACATGTAATGCAATCTCACAGGTGTGTATATATACACTCAGTGCAAAAATTTGGTCTGGATAAATTTATCTCTGGAGGAGATCACCAACTCAGGGCATTGCTCAATACAGTCCTCCCTGTCTACGGAGGGAGTGTCCTCCAATCTTAGGAGAATCAGTGATGAGCAGGATCCCATATAGTGCAGAAAGTGGTTTATTAAGAGCATCCTGGGATAGCAATTCCTCAACAGGTTTCAGCTGGAGAAGAGGCTGGCTCTGGCACCATTGCGTAACTGAATATAGCGGAAGAACATCCAACCTGGCAGACAAAATGCTCAAGAGAGCTGAGGAAAGGTCAACCACGTACCTGCAGGTATAATATCTTGTAATGTTTTTATGGCATAGCACACCCACACTTGGCCAGGAACCGATCGGAAGTGAGCCAGCTTGGGGTTACTCCACAGAAGTTGCACATGGGACCAGTGCTCACCCTGCAGAAACAGATGCTTAGCAGTCATCCAGACCCTCAAAGTCACCCTGGCTGGTCCTGGTACAACAGCATATGCCCCTGCCCCCCCCCCTTTATTCTATGTTTTGCAGGTACGATGGAACCCAAGCAGGCAGCCTTCACACATACCGCAGCATTAGAAAGTGAGTGCCCAAACCACCAGGAGGTTGTTACCAATAGCGCCGCCCAGTAATAGACTTGGAAGTTGGGCAGGACCAACCCCCCCAGTTTACTACACCAACCATAGAGGCAAGTTTTACCGCCACTCTGCTTCCATAGCAACGTGTAGTTCATTTATCTCCAAGCTCAGTCCATATACATTGTATCATTAGGGGTCAGGCTCAGAGGCCAGTGGCTATAGCAGTGGAAAGGCTCACCCGAAAACCAGCAGGATAAATACACAAGCATTTTCTCCTGGCAGGTGATGTGGGTTCACCTAAGGCCTGGGGTCTAAGCACTAACCAGTCTTCACCAGTACTCGTGATGGTGGAAATGGATTTTGCTGCGTGTTAGTGCCAGGTCACGGTCCTCGGGATTGCCCCACTAGGAGCTGAGCAAGCTGGGACAGATTTAGCAGGTAGGGATCAAGCAGAAGCATAATCGGTAAAGAAGCCAAAGGTCAGTAACAAGTAGTTACAAGTTGGGATCTAGTGGAAGCTTAGACGAGGAACAAGCTAAAGGGTATTGGTAATGAATGGTTGTAAAGATGCATACGGCAGCCTGAGAAGAGCACAATCTGGCAAATGGGAAGGGCAAAGGCATGGCTTAAATAGGAAGTTCATGGGAGGAGCAAGGAGATGCTGTCCAGCATCTCAGGTGGTCCACCAAACAGAGTTACTGCCAGATTCAGCAGATGTCTTGGGTTTAGATCCAGGACCTAAAAGAGCCAGGTTTGTAGGGAAACCTCTGGTGGAATTCTCTTCTTATTTAGGGGGCATAAATGTTCTCAGGTTTCCAAGAATTTTATTCCTGTCCATATCCTTTCCATTAAACCAGATACTGTAATTTGTTCCTAAAGCCCCTGAAATCAAGAATTGTCTCAAACACAATTTTTTCTTCACTTTGCACCTCAACAGGTGGAGGGGGTGGGTTTTCATACATACATGAAACACTGGGTGAATCTTCATACTGTCAGGAAGTTTTAAGTGAAAAATTATTGGGTTTATTTGAACTGAAATCTGGAAAGGTCCCACACACTTTTGGCCCGTGTTGTAGATGGAACAAGTACAGTGGAACCTCGGTTTGCGAGTAACGCGGTTAACGAGCGTTTTGCAAAACGAGCACTGTATTTCTAAGAATCCTAACTCAGTTTGCGAGTGTTGTTTCGCAAAACGAGCAGGATTCAGGCCAAAAGCGGTGTGCAGTACCGCTTTTGGCCTGAGGTGGGGGGCGCCGGAGCCGAACAGCGCCAATTGTCTGCGTAAGGAAATGCACAGAAAGGCCCGAGGACAGTTCAGCTGACCTCGGCAAACCTCGAAAAGGCTTGTGAACGGAGTCTTTCCAAGGTTTGTAGCCTCCCTGGCGGTTTTCCCGAGTGTGGCTCGGGGTTAAAATTCAGGACCATTAGCGGTAACCCCGAGCCACACTCGGGATCGCATTGCAGGTTCCTGGGGCGGCGTTACTTACCTTGTCCCCGGGATCCTGCGATGTCACCCGCAGTGTCCGAGGGCTCCGTCCTCCTCCGAAGCCTCTCCGTGCCAGGCTCCGTTCCCTGCGAGCGGCGCGACGCACGGGGCGGAGCCTGGCGGCAAATAAAAAAAAAAAGTAAAAATCATAACACATACAGTACTGTAATCTTACAGATTACAGTACTATATGAAATGATTTCACATCCCTTTTGTCCCCAGTGCTTTGGCCCATGCCCTGCATGCAGTTTTACATGATATACACTGTTCTTTCTGCCTGGAAACTGGAGATTGTCCATAGCAACCAAAAAGTGTCCCTTTACGTCAAAAGTGGCTTTAGACCAGCTAGAAAACAGCGATAGTAAATTAGAACACTTGCAGAATTGAGCGATAGTGAATTGTGGGGAAATTTATTTTATTACTATTTTCTTTTATTTTTTTTTATTATTTATTTTTATTTATTATATTATAATTTATGTTTTTGTGTTTCAAACTTTATCATACCCGGGATATCTACTAGACTCTGGTTTGGACAGATTTCAGTGTGTTATTGTTAAGATTTACAGACCTACAATATAAAACGCCAAATTTCCATGCAAAATAATTGTACCGCTTTCAGCACCTAAAATCCGAAATAATCATACCGCCAGGGAGGTTAAGTGTGCTCGGGCCTTTTCGGCCGTTTCCAAGGCTCTCCGGCGCCCCCTGCCTTTGGCTGCATGCGGTATTGCATCCCATTGAAGTCAATGCGGAACAAATTATTTTAGTTTCCATTGACTTCAATGGGAAAACTCGCTTTGATATGCGAGTACTTTGGATTACGAGCATACCCCTGGAACGGATTATGCTCGTAATCCGAGGTTCCACTGTACCTTTAAAATTTTTGGTAGATAACCAAACTTTGTCACCCACATGAAAGTTTGGAAGTGATCTGCAATGTCTGTCAGCAGTCTCTTTGTAACATTCCTGACCCTCCTTCAAAGTCTTAATCATTTTCTCCTGAATCTCCTGTAATATAGTTAATCTGCTGGTAACAGTAGGAATTGAAGTTGAGATAGGGAGATCTGAGGTAAAAAATGGATGCTACATGGTGTTTAAGAAAAAAGGACTTTGAGAAGTGGAGCCATGTTTAGAATTGTCATAAGCGAATTCTTCCTTATAAAGATAGTCCACACACTCATCCTGAGGATAACTGACAAAACATCAAAGGTACTGCTCCAGCGTTTGATTGGTCCTCGCAGTCTGACCATTAGACTGGGAACAGATGATAAGACCTGAATCTGAGCAAACACTATTCAAATGTATTTTTTCAAAATAAACTGTACTCCTGTGTCAGACACCACATCCTCAGGAATTCCATGTAGTGTAAAGACTTCCCGAATCATCAGTTCTGCAGTTTAACAGTAGGTACCCCCTTAACTGGTAGAAATTGAGCCATCTTAGTGAGACAGTCAACAACTACCAAGATTATGGTCATTTCTTTTGACAGAGAGTCCATAGAAATTGACCCCCATGGTCTTGATGGAACAAAATGTGGCCGGAGTAACCCCAAAGTAAAAGATTGGGGTCTCTTACTGCTTGCAGAGGTCAGGCACGATGCCACATAGCATTTTACATCTTTCTTGTAACCAAAAAAGATTGTGACAAATATTCTTGCATCCAGTTTCATAAAATAAGGTAGTTCAGGATCAAGATGTACCAATATTGGTGCAGAAGTAAAAATAATCTTTAGTTTACTAAAGGCAGCCTGTGCCACTAGTAACCACACCAAGGGCATCCCTTTCCGTGTCAGTTGTGTAAGGTGCTATTGCCTTATAGAGAAGAGCCTTATGAATTTTCTGTAGACGTTGCCAAATCAAACAAATTGTATATCTTTAATGTTTCTAGGGCCAATCCACCATTACTTTGATCATATAAGCATCCATACTCGCTCCTTCAGGTTAAATGACATATCCCAAGAACTGGATCTGAGTTTGTTAAAATTCACATTTCTCCAAATCGATGTAAATCTTTCAAAGACAGTGGAAACATGCTTGTGATGCTCCTGTAGTTTATCAGAAAATATAAGGATATCATCCAAGTATATGACAACAAACTGGTCCAACAGATTCTGCAGGACATCATTGATGAAATGTTGAAAAGTTGTGGAATACTTGCAAAGGCCAAAAGGCATGATTAAAGATTTGAAATGTCCATACCTGGTTCTAAAAGCAGTCTTCAGTTAATTTTCTTGATGAATGCAGACAAGGTTATATGTGCCCAATAAATCTAGTTTGGTAAATACTTTGATAGAGTGGATTTGATTTCTAACATTTCAGGAATTAAGGGGAGTGGATATTTGGTTTTTAATGGTGATTTTATTCAAATAATAATCAACGCATAAACACAAAGTGGAGTCTTTCCTTTCAACAAAGAACAGGGCTGCCCCTGCAGAAGATGTTGAGTGTTTAATAAAACCCTTCTCTAAATTATCATCAAGCCATTTCCTGAGCCCCTTTTAACAGCTTCAGATCTGCGCTATAGCCGAATGACGGCTACAGCGCGGACCTACATTGCCAGGACTACTTCTATTGACGTCTTCCACTTTCCGCTCTCGTGAGCGTGCATCAGGGAAAATCTGTGCTGGCTGTGTCCGTTGGACACAGCCAATCACAGATCGCTGTAAATGGCCAATCGCAGCGGCCGTTTACAGCGGGATCGGCGTGGCCAATGAGAGATGATCTCAAATGTAAACTTATGAGATCATCTCTCATTGCCGGCTCTCCCTCCTCACAGAGACCACATGTGAGGAGAGAGAGGATCTGTGCTGAATCGTGAGTGATTCCTGAGCATTCCAACAGTAAAAAAAAAACATATGGTGCCCAATCAGTATCACGGTGCCAACTATCATCAGTGACATCTATAACTAGTGCCCATCTGTGCCATCAATCAGTGCATATCTGTGCTTCCTCATTAGTGCCCATCTGTGACACCTCATCAGTGCACATCTGTACGATCAGTGCCCATCTGTGCCGCCTCATCAGTGCTCATAAGTGCAGGCTTAGCACACATCTGTGCCACCTCATCAGGCTTATTAGCACACATCTGTGCAGTCTCATCACCACCAGCAACCGTGTCCAAAAGATGCTTTTCCGCTGAGGAGACATACCAAATACTTTTCACGGCCGATGAGAGCAACGAGGAGCTCTCTTTTATGGATTCCCTTTTAAATTCGGATTTTGAGTCTGACGTAAATTATGAGCCAGTCCTCATTAGTGTAACACTGACTGACTCAGAGGAGGAAGATATTCTGCCCGCCAAACAAAGCGTTCTGGTGAGGAGGCAGTGGCATCCACCAGCACCGCAGTACCTCGGCAAGAAAGGCCAAGTACCAGTGGGGTGTCACCTCAGCCCCAAAGGGCTAGGACCCATGCCAGCCTTCCCTATGCCCTTCAGAACCCCTTGTGGCTTCTTCCTAATTCAGGAGAAGCTAACGTTCTCCCTTTCACTGCCCAGCCAGGAGTCCAGGCGGAAACAGCGTATTTTTCCCAATCAATTTTTTTTATTTCATTTTTACGGAGGACATGTTTGCGTCAATTGTGGCCCAGTGCAACCTGTCCCTACGAGTGGAGAGACCTAACGGTGGAGGAGTTGAAGGTTTTTTTGGGCCTCACATTTTGTATGGGACAAAAAATGAATTGCATTCCTATTGGTCAACCCGCCCACCACATGCCGATCTTCTCCGCAGTAATGCCCAGAATTAGATATCTCATGATCATGAGGTTCCTACATTTCAGTGATAATATCCAGTGCCCTCCCCGAAATGACCCAAATTATGACAGGCTTTTCAAAATTCGGCCAATAATACTAAATTATTTTTCAGAAATATTCTCCCAGTTGTTTATCCCGGACCAACACATATGTGTGGATGAGTCCCTTGTTAAATTTAGTGGCAGGCTTAAAATTAAGCAAATTATCCCCAGCAAAAGGGCCTGCTATGGGGTGAAGGTGTACAAATTATGTGACCGAGCCCTGGGATACACATATGGCTTCATAGTCTACGAAGGGAAGGACACCCAGCTGCAGCCCACTAATTGCCCATACTACTTGGGATCAAGCGGGAAAGTTGTTTGGGACCTCATATACCCCCTACTCGACAAAGGATACTGTCACGAAACGTCCCACACTCCGCTTAAGTGCTTCCGTCAGTATACCACTTCCTCCCAGTCTGGATATAGATATAAGATATTCCAACCGCTCATAAGCACAAAACAAGACGAGACTTGTTTCACTGCTAACATGGACTGTTTTTATTAGAACCAAAATCAACAAGTCTTTATATACCGTTAGAGGAGGTTCCTCCCTCCTGCTCATATTACTCTAACAATACAACTGTAACCTAATTAACATGAGCTAGTTTACTAAATCATTTACCCAGACTAGGTGACTCAGAGACATGAGCTTTGGGTTTAAGACTTTACGTCTCCTAGCTCATTGACTATTCAATACACATTACCATAAACATCAACACAGGGTTAATTAGAACAAACAACAATGTGTAGAATACCCTTAGAACCTGTGGTAAGCCAGACTAAACTCATTTACATTAAACACATTATAGCAAAAATCAGACAGGTGAGTGGAGTTGATATTAGCATCTCCTCACAGTATGAGTCCCAGCAGTATCACTCAGTCACTATTGCTAATATGGCAAATACAGGGTCCCCAGAGTCTGTGTGTCCTGGGGGACAAGGACCCGAAGCCAAAGTAACAACACCTCAAGGGTACCCCAAATGCCAGGGCCCATAATCTGTAGGCAAGAGGCTGACATTCAGTCCCCTCCAAAAGCCTCTAGCCAGGGTGAGTCTGTCACAGATACCACTTGTATGTAGACAACTTCTACACAAGTCTTCCCCTGTTCCACAACCTTCACCGGATAAAGACGCCAGCATGTGGGACCATAAGAAAGAACCGTAAGGGCTTTCCTCAAAGACTTGTCAATATGAAGTTGAGAAGAGGAGAGATGGCAAGTCTGCGAAACAAGGAGATTCTGGCAGTGAAGTGGAGGGACAGAAGGGATGTCTACATGTTGCCTTCGATCCACAATAACACCTACGTGGAAATCCCCAGAAGGAATGGCCCCATACAAAAACCAACATGCATCCATGAATACAATTTGTTTATGGGGGGAGTCGACTTCAACGACCAAATGCTTGAACTATACCTTGCCACAAGACGGACATACCATTGGTATAAAAAAGTAGCAATTTATTTTTTTCAAAAGGCCATATACAACTCCTATATCATTTACCACAACTCCACCCAAAACCCCCAGCCCTTCCTTGGCTACCAGGAGGAAATTTACACTGCCCTTATATTCCCGAACGGCCCACCAGAAAACATCCAATCAGAAGTCGACTCTACGAGTGCCACTTTCCTGATTAAAATCCCTCCCAAACCACCAGGCCAAAGACGCCAAAAAATATGTAAGGTGTGTACCAGTAGAGGATTCAGAAGAGACACATCTTATTATTGTCCCCATTGTCCTTTCCAACCAGGCCTCTGCATAGGTGGCTTTTCGCCGTTACCATACTTCAGTAAATTATTAGTGGAGTATGGTAAACGTAAGCCTCAGTTCCTGCCATTTACCCCCACACCCCTTATGCCACTGCCTGCTCTGTAACTGACCCTGGCTTGTTATTCGACCACGCTTCTGTCTACCGATTCTGTACATACCTCTGCCTGATCTGGAACTGACCCTAGACTGTTATTTGACCATGTTTCTGCCTACCGATTCTGTACATACCTCTGCCTGATCTGGAACTGACCTTGGACTGTTTGACCATGTTATTTGCCTGCCTCTTGGACTGATCTCGTACCCTGCAACTGGACTAGTGGGATTCAACACAGGGGTCTCACATATGTGAGGGGCTCCAGAATAGTTTTTCTGGATGAAGAAAACATTTTTTTTATTGTTTTCTCATTCCTAGATTAGGGTCTGAAGACTTGGTGGCTTCAAAGAGATTTGGGTTGGAGAAGCCTCTACCCCTGTCCCCGTTCTGTCCTGAACGAGGCCCTACTTCTGCCTGTAGGACTTACTGCTATCATGCCTCTGCCTGTCGCACTGACCACAGCACATGGACCATGTTCCTGCCTACTACCAGGACCAATATTTTTGGCACTGCTGACAATATCTCTGCCTGCACTGACCCTGGACTGTATATGGACAGTATCCCTGCCTGCTGCCTGGACAATTGTGTTTGTCATTGCTGACCGAGTCCCTGCCTGCTGCCTGGACAACTACGCTACTAAAACCACAGGTAATCTTTTGTTTACCCTTTGCTCAGCATAATGCATTTTGGGGTGTATTTCTTGGTATGTGCATGCTATGTGTCCCTGGAACACTTGACGGTGTTCCTTGCATGTTCGATCTCTGTATGTGGTGAGGCTGTGTAAAAGTCTCACACATTTGGTATCACCATACTCAGGAGTGGCAGAATGTATTTTGGGGTGTCATTTTTGCTATGTAAATATCTTATAAACTGACAACTTTGTGTAAAAAAAAAAATGCGTTTTCATTTTTTTCCCATATTTTCCAAAAACTTCTGGAAAAAAACGAACTGTTCAAAATACTCATTATGCCTCACAGATTATACGTTGGGGTGTTAGCTTTCCAAAATGGGGTCATTTTGTGGGCCTTTCCATTGTCCTGGTGCTCTAGGGCCTTCAAAAGTGTAATAGGTAGTCAACAAGTTAGATGTGTAATTTATGCTCCTTGAACACCTGATGGCGCTCCCTGCATGTTGGGCCTCTGGATGTGGCCAGGTAGTGAAAAAGTCCCACACATGTGGTATCGTAATACTTAGGAGGAGTAGCAGAATGTATTTTGGGGTGTCATTTGTGGTATGCACATTCCAGGTGAGAGAAATAAGTTATTACAATGACAATTTTGTGAAAAATAAATAAAATCTTAATTTTGCAAAGAATTGTGGGACAAAATGACAACTTCACATAACTCACCGTGCCTCTTACTAAATACCTTGGAATGTCTACTTTCAAAAAAAGGGGTCATTTGGGGGGGGGGGGGGCATTTGTACTTTCCTGGCTTGTTAGGGTCTCAAGAAATGAGATAGGCCACCAGTACATCAGATGTGATCTATTTTTTTATGATTTGCACCATAGCTTGTAGACTTATAACTTTTACACAGACAACATAATATCCACTAATTTGAGTTATTTTCACCAAAGATATGTAGCAGTATAAATTGTGGCCAACATTTATGAAGAAAAATTGCTAATTTGCAAAATTTTATCACAGAAACAAAGAAAAATGCGTTTTTTTTTTTCAAAATTTTCGGTCTTTTTTAATTTATAGCACAAAAAATAAAAAAAGCAGAGGTGATCAAATACCACCAAATGAAAACTCTATTTGTATGAAAAAAAAGGACAAAAAAATAATTTGGGTACAGTGTTGCATGAGTAATTGTCATTCAAAGTGTGAGAGCACTGAAAGCTGAAAATTGGTCTGGGCAGGAGGGGCTTTAAGTGCCCAGTAAGCAAGTGGTTAATTCAGCTTCTGACAGCTGAAAAATGTGATCAAAAGGAATTTCTGCCCCTGGGAGTAGTTCAATGGGAAAAATCATACGACAATGAGAGGTAATTGATCTGCATTATTTTTATCACAGATGTCCTGGAACTCGTAGTGCTGTGGGGAATGCTTGTCATACAACTGGGTAGTTACCATATCAACTTGTGATATCTTGTTCAATGGAGAACTTGTTGACAAGGTTCTCTGCAATGTTCCTTGCAATGGGGGGTGTAAAATGTATAGTCTGTACCCCCTAGTTTATGGAGGGAATATGGGTGGAAAACCAAGGAATGCCCAGGATGACAAGAAATTTGGGTGATGTAATCAGTTGAAAGATGATAGCCTCACGATGGTTGGCCTCAAATTGGAGTTCAAGAGGAACCATTTCATAGGTAACAGATCCTGATGATAAAGGTGAAACATCAGCCATCTCCATATCAATAGGGGCTGGGTTATTTCTGGTTTCAATATTATTGCTTTGGGAGAATTCCATTTTTTTTTGCAAACCCAAGACCAGCATGGCAGGTGCTGCCAGGTGGAGTGGAGTTAGATCAGTGAATGTCCGTTTGCGGATCTTACCTTCCTGTTAAAGACCTGGAAGTGACATGTGAACTGTAATTTCCTGGTCTTGGTGTCACTTTCCTTCTCCTCAGAGGAAACTAGTGGACTGTGATCTGATTAGTTTCATTGGAGGGCATTTGAGCCATCAGAGATCTTTTATATCCTGGTAATTGGCCTGCCCCCCCCCATTCACCTCCACCATGTTTTCTGGGTTGCATGCACCTCAGCGAACTCAAGACCAGCATGGTGGGTGCCACCAGGTAGAGGGGAGGAAAATCAGATAACATCCACTAGCTGATCTTGCCATCCTGTTAATGACCCTGAAGCAATGTGCAAAACGTTACTTCCGGGTCTGGTGTCGCTTTCCCCAACCAGCATTGCTGGGTAAAAAAACTAATGGAGTGTGCTCTATTAGCTTCATTGGAGGGTAGGTGAGGCATCAGGAGTCTTATACGCCAAGGCTTCTCTGTATACTGTGGTCTTGCTGCCATTGTAATCTTGCTGGGCGTCCATTGTGTCCCTGTGCCTTTAAGGAGGAATGGGCTCCCTCCAGGCAAACCTGCCTCTCAAAAATATAGAATTAAGACCACACTATACAGAGGAGCCTTAGTGTAGGCACTGCAGCTTACAAATATATTTGAAAATGTGTGCAACTAACCCCTCTGTTTTCAACATGAATCATTAGAAGGGGTCAATTTGTTTTTGCAGGCTAGCTGGTAAGTGTGCTGTGAAATGTTTGTTTGTGAATTGCATTCCACAATGAATGTGCAGCTCACTGCAACAGCTAGTTATAAATTGGGGTGGCTGCCATCTTTTTGTTTGTCTCAGTAATGTGAACCTGACCCCAAAAAAATGCATTACATAGGGGACCATCACACCTGTATGAGCTTGCTGGACTCTCCGTTGCCAAGCTATGGGCATTATTATGGAGTTGAACCCTTTCTAAAACTAGAACAGTGTCCATTCCTCTGGAAGGCTTTCCATAATGTTGTGCTCACTCAGCCAAAAAGTCATTTGTGAGGTCAGGTACTGATGTTGGACAAGAAGACCTGGTTCGGAATTTGCATTCCCATTCATCCCAAAATTGTTCAGTAGGGCTAAGGTCAGAGTTCTGTGCAGGTCACTTAAAGTGTTTCTAAAGGCTGCATTCGATACATGTAGGTAAAAAACCTTCTGTGCAGACCCCCCAATACTTACCTGAGCCAGATCTCAATCCAGCAATGTGCACAAGAGCAGCTGCTCTCCCAGCTCTCTGCCTCTTCATTGACTGAGACACAGCAGCAGGATCTACTGCTGTCATTCACAGCCACTGAGGAGAGAGTGGGCAGAGCCCCATTCCTCTGTGTTTTATGGACACAGAGTGGGACTCTGGAGCGAGAAAACACGAGTGCCTCCATAGCAAGCAATGGGCGTGATTTCTTCATTAGGCCCCTACTAAAGAAGTCTCACCCATTTGACGTAACATGTGTAGGGGGGAGGAGTCTCAGTTGGTGACGTCATCCCACGGTTATCTCGTTCTTTCCATGTATTAACAGCTCGCACTGCTCAAGTGCTGCACGTGTGAGTATCCTGTATGCTGTTTTGATTGGAGAATTAAACCATTGCAAACAGAGAGCACTATTTTTTATGTTTTTTTTGTACCCGATGTCCCTGAGGGAAACTCGAGACTGGTCAAGCCAGGAAGGGGGAAGAGGGTGACACGGAGGGAGTATTAGCATCATGCTGAGGCAATCCATTGATTACCCTTTAAGGGGACCTGCTGTGTCTGACCCGCTGGTGAAACAGGGGTCAGATAGTAAGGTGAGCAGCTAGAGCACATTGGTGGAGGAGAGCACCAGCACTTTTTAGATGTCTGTGCACTGTTTTGGGTGAAGATTCAATTTTTGAGCATAGTCTTGATTTTCTTTGGAATCTGCAATCAGCTACATTGGCACTATACTCATTTTGTCACTTTTTTTGTGTTTTTTGATTATTTATAATTTATGATGATTCACACAATTTTTGACATACATATTGGTAGTGCAGCGCTGTGTTGGTACTAGATATTATCTGGCACTATATAAATGGAGAGAAAAGACTAAGACAAATAAACATTTATATACTGGTCCAAATTCAGAGATGATTAACTCATCATTTAGGACTGACATTTCTAAACTGTTGATTGCAGCTCCAGGCAACAAGAAATATTGATGGGGGAATTGCTAAGGATACATTCTCCTTTAATCCCTTGCAACCAAATTTGGGTTTTTGATTTTTCCTTTCATCTTTTCTGGGTGAGTGTCTCCTTAGTTTCCAAAAATAATCCATAAACATCCACTATGGCCCTGAATTCAATTTTTTGCAAAAACATTTCATACTGTGTTTTTGCCTCCCTGTAACCACCCAAACTTTTCCATTTCCCTCTGACTTCTTTTTTGTCTGGAATGAGCAGTGCATGTTCATTGTGGTCATGTGCACTGCTCTATGCACAATTCAAATCCCATAATTCCTGAGTGAAGAGTGGGTGGCTACGTTCCTACATTCAGTGGGACTATGGACAATGAATGTAGTCATCCTGATGCAGGAAGTTGGATCACAACATTAAAAAAAAAAAAAAAAAAAACCCCAAAAAACTGGAGATTTAGGAGGAAGCTGAGAGCATCAGAAGGGACTTTTTGGATTAAGAATACCTGAATATTATTTTTTTTTTCTTCAAAACAGAGTTTAGTGTCACTTTAAGTTTGTGGGTGATACAACAGAGTTATTGGAGGGGACAATAAAGTGACTTGATCAGGGCATATTATCATACAGAACCAATTTCATAGAACACCAGGTCATAGTTGACAAACACTCCAGCTATGCTACATTCTCAGATTCTTAAGAAGAGACATGGCCCCAAAACATGTCCTACAGTGGAGGTACTTTAATCATACTCTACGACCTCTCTGCAACAGCTATTGGGATATTGTTGTAGTCCCTTAAAATCAAAACAGAATTATCTGTGGCAGTGGCTAGAGTCCGTCCTCTAGTAAGGTTTTGGGATCCTTTCCCCTTCTTTCTCCTGAACGTGATTGATGTTGTCTCCAGCCTGTCTGCATGCTCAGGAGACAGCAGAACAGCAACTGCTCAACTTTGAACTTTTCTTCTCTGCGGGTGATCGATCCAACCTACTCCTTTAAATTTTGCCACTGTGGTCCAAAACAAATATCAGTTTGACCCCACTAATATATATAGAAAAACAAATGACCTTTTCCCAAGAATTTTCGTTCACACCCCCATTCTAAGGCCGTGTACACACAATCTGAATTTCAGCCCGCAAAATGAGAGTTTCTCATCGGAAAATGCGACCGTGTGTATGCTCCATCGGATTTTTGCTGGCTGCATTCCAGCCAGCAAAAGATTGAGAGCATGTTCTCAATTTTTCGGTCGGAAAAAGTTCCTATCCAAAAATGCGATCGTCTGTGGCAATTCCGACGCGCAAAATTCCTATGCATGTTTGGAAACAATTTGACGCATGCGCGGAAGCATTGAACTTCGTTTTCTTAGCTCGTCGTAGTGTTGTACGTCACCGCGTTCTTGACGGTCGTAAGTTCAGCGAACTTTTGTGTGACCGTGTGTATGAAAGCCAAACTTGAGCAGAATCCCTTCGGAAAAGCCATATTTTTTTTCGACGAGAAGTCCGATCGTGTGTACGCGGCATTAGTCCTATAACAACTAATACTGTAAAGGAAAGATGTGTATACTTACTGAATCCAGTCATGTGATCGGCTCTCAGCAGCAGCTTCAGCAGAATGGTGGGACAGCAGATAACAGATGCCCCATAGTAAGTCTATCAGGCAGGTATTGCAGTTGTTAATGAAAATTGAGGTAGTTGCGCGCTAGTATGGTGTGAAATGTGAAACTTAGAAAAACATATAATAGTGATAACTTTTTACTGCAGCTGTCACTAATGTGCTCCCACAGAAATCAGTAAAAAACAATATAGGTGTGACAGCGCTGTAAAAGTGAAATAAACAATTATGGTGATAAACACTGATATTGCAATAATATGAAAAAAGTCCAAAAACATAAAATGAAAGAATGCACGTTGTGCAAAAAAGTGAAATGATAAAAAACAAAAACAAGCTTGTGTGATGTCTTCAGACAACCTCCATGAACAGAGTGCTCCCACCACCTCATGCAATGCTCGCTCACCTCCTTTGAACGACCTTGCAAGGGGTCAAACACGCCTTGCACCCTGTGCAAACATTCCCTCCCAGGGATCGTCAGAGAATCTTGGTGGCTCAATGGATGAAAGTAATCAAAAGCAGGTAGGTACTCCTTCCACTGTGCTGCTCCAAACTTTAAATCCACGATGACTACCGGTAAGTTCAGCAACACATGAAAAAAAATGAGAGAAAGTGCATCCTATAGTGCCGTATCGGAGGTGTTAAAAATGAAAGCCAAAGGCACTCCACCCCAGCTAGCATTGAACTCACATTTAATGAAATTTTAAAAGCATTAAAAATGACATGACAGTCTCACTCAGTAGTAGTAGTCCACCACCAGGCTCCATCTCTACTAGTTTCACCACCTCCTACGTGGCTTCATTCACTTTTATAGCGCTGTCACACCTATTTTGTTTTTTATTGCAGTTGTTGTTGCTCTTTTCTCTCCTCAGAAAGCTGAGGAAGGCATGTGATCCCCATGACTAAGCTCCGAGGGGCAGAGTAAAATGCGTTGGGGGCATGGCCCGGTGAGCCCAGGCTGAGGTTATCTCTCTCATACCACCATAGGTCTCTGTGGATGTGCGGCACCAGGGATCTTTCCTGTCTTCTTTCGAGTGACTACAGGAGCTGGGACGAGATCCATCCCTTGCTAGCAGTCCTGCAGTGGTTGCAGCATTACCCACACTACTCCCCATAGTGATCGAGCCTGAGCGGCACCCTAAACAAATCGTGGGTCATGGAGAAGGCATGTGACTGGACCAGAGCACCCTTAGATTAGGTAAGTATACAGATCTTTCCTTTACAGGATAGTTAGTATAGGGTTTAGAATGGGGATGGGAGCCAGTTTTAAGCTTAGATAGTATTAGCCCAACCTCCACTTTTCAGTGTCCAATCCAAGTGAAATGAGTGCATATGTTGTTTCCTATCAGTTATATTTTTATTCTATATTCTACTGGCATCTATTAGCAGAGCAGCATTACCTGCCTCTACTGCGGCAGATCAGACGGGTTGTAGCTGCCTCTTCTAAACATTCAGAGTCAGCCCCGTTACTCGGTCCATACTGACAGTTCAAGTGTGGCTACAGCAACGACCAAATGGCAGAGGAAAAAATCAAAAGCTGTTCCAGGCCGAAGGTAACATGCTATCTATTTAGGCTATCCCGTACTTTTTTGATTATATGCAAAATAACTTTTTTTTTTGTCAATAAAAGAGTTAACTATGCTATTCAGTGTCCTCTGTTACATGCATATATGGACACACAAACACACACACTAGAGTACACCCCTCACATTTTTGTAAATATTTTATTCTATCTTTTCATGTGACAACATTGAAGAAATGACACTTTGCTACAATGTAAAGTAGTGAGTGCACAGCTTGTATAACAGTGTAAATTTGCTGTCTCCTCAAAATAACTCAACACACAGCCATTAATGTCTAAACCGCTGGCAACAAAAGTGAGTACACCCCTAAGTGAAAATGTCCAAATTGGGCCCAATTAGCCATTTTCCCTCCCCGGTGTCATGTGACTTGGTAGTGTTACAAGGTCTCAGGTGTGAATGGGGAGCAGGTGTGTTAAATTTGGTGTTATCGCTCTCATTCTTTCATACTGGTCACTGGAAGTTCAACATGGCACCTCATTGCAAAGAGCTCTCTGAGGATATGAAAAAAAGAATTGTTGCTCTACATAAAGATGGTCTAGGGCAGGGACATGCAATTAGCAAGCCTCCAGCTTTTGCAGAACTACAAGTCCCATGAGGCACAGCAAGACTCTGACAGCCACAAGCATGACACCCAGAGGCAGAGGCATGATGGGACTTGTAGTTTTGCAACAGCTGGAGGTCCGCTAATTGTATATCCCTAGCCTAGGGTATAAGAAGATTGGCAAGACACTGAAATTGAGCTGAAGCACGGTGGCCAAGACCATACAGCGGTTTAACAGGACAGGTTCCACTTCAGAACAGGCCTCGCCATGGTCGACCAAAGAAGTTGAGTGCAGGTGTGCTCAGCGTCATATCCAGAGGTTGTCTTTGGGAAATAGATGTATGCGTGCAGAGGTTGAAGGGGTGGGGGGGGTCAGCCTGTCAGTGCTCAGACCATACGCCGCACACTGTATCAAATCGGTCTGCATGCCTGTCTTCCCAGAAGGAAGCCCGCAAACAGTTTACTGAAGACAAGCAGACTAAGGATATGGATTACTGGAACCGTAGTCTAATGAGACCAAGATAAATGTATTTGGTTCAGATGGTGTCAAGCGTGTGTGGCGGCAACCAGGTGAGGAGTATAAAGACAAGTGTGTCTTGCCAACAGTCAAGCATGGTGGTGGGAGTGTCATGGTCTGGGACTGCATGAGTGCTGCCGGCACTGGGGAGCTATAGTTTATTGAGGGAACCATGAATGCCAACATGCACTGTGACATACTGAAGCAGAGCATGATCCCCTCCCTTCGGAGACTGGGCCACTGGGTATTCTAACATGATAACGACCCCAAACACACCTCCAAGATGACCACTGCTTTTCTAAAGAAGCTGAGGGTAAAGGTGATGGACTGGCCAAGCAGGTCTCCAGACTTAAACCCTATTAAAGCATCTGTGGGGTATCCTCAAATGGAAGGTGGAGGACGCAAGGTCTCTAACATCCCTCAGCTCTGTAATGTCATCATGGAGGAGTGGAAGAGGACTGCAGTAGCAACCTGTGAAGCTCTGGTGAACTCCATGCCCAAGAGGGTTAAGGCAGTGCTGGAAAATAATGGTGGTCACACAAAATATTGACACTTTGGACATTTTTACTTAGGGGTGTACTGACTTTTGTTGCCAGTGACATTAATGGCTGTGTGTTGAGTTATTTTGAGGGGACAGCAAATTTACACTGTTATACAAGCTGTACACTCACTACTTTACATTGTAGCAAAGTGTCATTTCTTCAGTGTTGTCACATGAAAAGATATAATACAATAGTTACAAAAATGTGAGGGGTGTACTCACTTTTTTTTAGATACTGTGTGTATGTATATATATATATATATATATATATATATACACATACACATATATATATATATATATATATATACAGAGAAATTGCAAGGATAATTAGATTTGTCTTGGTACCAGTGAAATGCAGTACTATCAGTGGCCTTACTGGGAGATGGAATGACAGTAAACTGTTGCGATATAGAAAGCAGGACAGTTGGGTGCAAAAAATGGTTAAAGAGGAGCTTCAGTTGTTTTTGTGTTTATTAAAAGTCAGCAGCTACAAAAACTAGGTACTGTACCCTACCCCCAAAACACTGCACGCCAAATGTGGCAGAGGAGAAGGGGGAGGAGTACTTAAAGCAGAATTTCCCCTTTTGGGTGGAGCTCTGCTTTAAACAGGAATAATATTAGAGCCAATTAGCAGGTAAATTCTTTTTCCTAAGGCAGCTAAAATGGTTAGTTTTTGTGGAGCTTAAGTCTGGGCAATTGACAGCCTACTAATGTAAACCAGTATTTCTTTCCTCAGAAAGACAGAATAGTATGATTTTTCTACTAAAAAACCTTGCATTTTGGTTCTGCCCACTTATCACTGCTACCCTAGAACCCACAAGTGCCCATAAGATACACTATATTACCAAAAGTATTGGGACACCTGCCTTTACATGCACATGAACTTTAAAGGGGTTGTAAAGGTAAAATTTTTTTTTTTTAAAAATAACAAACATGTTATACTTACCTTCACTGTGCAGCTCGTTCTGCACAGAGTGGCCCCGAACCTGGTCTTCTGGGGTCCCTCGGCGGCTGTTTCAGCTCCTCCCCGCAAGCATTAACCACCTTAATGCGAGCTCCCTCGCATGGTGGTGAGTACTTGCGGGCGCGCTCCCGTGATACAGCCGGCGGCTATATCACTCGGCCCCGCCCCCCGGCGCACCGTGTCATCGGATGTGATTGACAGCAGCGCGAGCCAATGGCTGCGCTGCTTTCAATCCATCCACTGCAGCCAATCAGCGACCAGGCTGAGCTGCAATGGAGATGACGAGAACAAGCAGCGGAGATTCGAGGCGTCAGGTAAGTAAAACGGGGGGGCTGGGGGCGGCGGTATTGTCAAAAGTTTTTTCACCTTAATGCATTTACCTTTACAACCCCTTTAATGGCATCCCAGTCTTAGTCCATAGGGTTCAATATCGGGTTGTCCCACCCTTTGCAGCTATAACAGCTTCAACTCTAATGGGAATGGTGTCCACAAGGTTTAGGAGTGTGTCTATGGGATGTTTGACCATTCTTCCAGAAGTGCATTTGTGAGGTCAGGCACTTATGTGGACGAGAAGGCCTGGCTCGCAGTCTCCGCTCTAATTCAACCCAAAGGTGATCTATCGGGTTGAGGTCAGGACTCTGTGCAGGCCAGTCAAGTTCCTCCACCCCAAACTGGATCATTCATGTCTTTATGGACCTTGCTTTGTGCACTGGTCCAAATCATTTGGTGGCGGTGGGATTATGAGGTGGGGTTGTTTTTTCAGGGGTTGGGCTTGGTCCCTTAGTTCCAGTGAAGGGAACTCTTAAGATGTCAGCATACCAAGACATTTAAGACAATTTCATGCTCCCACCTTTGAGGGAAGAGTTTGGGAATGGCCCCTTCCTGTTCCAACATGACTGTGCACCAGAGCACAAAGCAAGGTCCATAAAGATATGGATGAGCGAGTTTGGGGTGGAGGAACTTAACTGTCCTGACTTCAACCCAATAGAAGAGGTTAAAGTTCATGTCTGTGTAAAGGCAGGCATACAAATACTTTTGGTAATATAGTGTAAATCCAAGCCTTCTCCTATGAAGGGGAATTTTCTTCATAAGCATTTTTGGCTGCTTAGTCACAAATGCTATAAACAGGATGGCAACTTTAATTGACCAGGGGGTCCTGCCATGATCTTCAGCTGACAACGCAATGAATGTGGAATAAAGGAATCATTCCCTTTGTGTGGGAAAGGAACAAACTGCTCTCAGATGCTAGTCTCAGCCGCATGAAAAATGTTTATACGCACCCTAACATATGTATTTATTGATTATTATTATATTTGTTTACTATTTTACTTGTCAAAGGATTTGTCATATTGACAGCTGTAACGATAAACCTCTGCTATTCGGGAGTGGTCTAGCAATGATCGGGTGAGGACGTACAGCGGCTGTGCTCCTGATCCATGCCGTCTCGGTGACTGCTTCACGCCCCCTAGCAGTAGCAGCAGATGATACCTCGGTGCTCTGAACGGCCCGGATCCCTATATGCATGGCGGCGGAGCTCCTGATCCATGCCGGTGTCTTGCCGAGAAAGTTCCCTCGGCGGATAAGGACCCCCCTGTACTGCGCAGGCGCAGCGCTTGCGCAGTACGAGCCGCCGAAGGTCTCCGAAGTTGAACAGCTGATTGTCAGCTCTACACGACGCCTGCGCACTGAGTCCAGGTTCAAGCCCCACCATCCAAGTGGACATAGAGTTAGAATAAAGATATGCCGAGCGGAGCGAGGCCGTGCCCGAAGTGTGGCGAACGAAGCGAGCCCGCGAGGGGCCCTGTTACAGACGCCATGTACAGCTGACTCTCAGCTGTTCAGCTTCGGTTATTTTCGGCGGCTCATAATGCACAAGCGCTGTGCTTGCGCAGTACAGGGGAGTCCTTATCTGCCGGGAGGAACTTTTTTGGCAGAACACCGGCTCTGTGACTGCTTCAGGCCTAAACAGCCTGTAGCAACTGATACCTCTCGATCGGAGAGGGGCCCTGAATATCCCGGATCTGTATATAAAACTATAGAGCTATACAGCTGTATAGTATCTGGACCAGAGCAAGGGGAGCCTTTTGGTTTATCTGGGCTATCGGCGTTGAGGAGAGCCATTGATTTATTCTCAACCCGGCGGCTGGATTCCAGAGAAAACATACTTAAGGCATATTAGCGTTGAGCCGAGAGCCTCTGCAGCAGCTGTAAAGACGGCGAGGAGCGGCATTTACAGCCTACTGTACAAGCATGAGGGCATGGACCCCCTCTCGGCACAGGTATCATTTTTGTACTCCCTCCAGCTACTGCGGACACAAGAGTAGAAGATGGCAAGATACAAAGTAAATAGACTGTCTTGCTTTTACCTTCACCTTGATGTGTTACTGAGGCTATAGAGACTGTGCGATTTCTTAAACAAACAATGGAGAGCGCAATTTAAATGGCATTTGAATAAATGGATTTCGTTAGACTCTTGCTTGCTAATATCTGTCTCTCCTTGAATACCCCAGTAATATTCTAAGAAATCTCCTAGAAATACTCTGGAAATAACCTAGTATCATTCCAGTAGTTAGAGAGGTTAGTAATACGCTCATGCCCATGGATTGAACTACCATATCATCCCCCGTGCTAGAGTAACCATTATTATTATTATTTCAGGTACTTATATAGCGCCGTCAAGTTACGCAGCGCTTTACATATACATTGTACATCCCTACCCTCAAGGAGCTTACAATCTAAAGTCCCTAACACATTCATTTACTAGGGCCAATTTAGACAGAAGCCAATTAACCTACCAGCATGTCTTTGGAGTGTGGGAGGAAACCCACGCAGGGACAGGGAGAACATGCAAATTCCAGGCAGGTAGTGTTGTGGTTGGGATTCGAACCAGCGACCCTCTGGGTAAAGAGGGGTGGGAGCAGTATGCAGTCTCTTAAGCAACAGGAAACTAAAATATCCCGCAAAGCAGCTAAAACAGGCGAGTCACAAGCCGAGATTCAGCAGTATTTCCTGGCAACAGATAGACAGGGCTCTGGTTGCAAGACGATAAACCTACGGGGTCAAGAAATTGGGATTCATACCTTACAGACCACCCAGAATATTCAGTCAGGTCCATAAATATTGGGACATCGACACAATTCTAATCTTTTTGGCTCTATACACCACAATGGATTTTTTAATGAAACGAACAAGATGTGCTTTAACTGCAGACTTTCAGATTTAATTTGAGGGTATTTACATCCAAATCAGGTGAACAGTGTAGGAATTACAACAGTTTGTATATGTGCCTCCCACTTTTTAAGGGACCAAAAATAATGGGACAGATTAACAATCATCCATCAAACTTTCACTTTTTAATACTTGGTTGCAAATCCTTTGCAGTCAATTACAGCCTGTAGTCTGGAACGTATAGACATCACCAGACGCTGTGTTTCATCCCCGGTGATGCTCTGCCAGGCCTCTACTGCAACGGTCTTCAGTTACTGCTTGTTCTTGGGGCATTTTCCCTTCAGTTTTGTCTTCAGCAAGTGAAATGCATGCTCAATCGGATTCAGGTCAGGTGATTGACTTGGCCATTGCATAACATTCCACTTCTTTCCCTTAAACTCTTTGGCTGCTTTCGCAGTATGCTTCGGGTCATTGTTCATCTGCACTGTGAAGCGCCGTCCAGTGAGTTCTGAAGCATTTTGCTGAATATGAGCAGATAATATTGCCCAAAACACTTCAAAATTCATCCTGCTGCTTTTGTCAGCAGTCACATCATCAATAAATACAAGAGAATCAGTTCCATTGGCAGCCATACATGCCCACGCTATGACACTACCACCACCATGCTTCACTGATGAGGTGGTATGCTTTGGATCATGAGCAGTTCCTTTCCTTCTCCATACTCTTCTTTTCCCATCACTCTGCTTCAATTTTATCTTGGTCTCATCTGTCCATAGGATGTTGTTCCAGAACTGTGAAGGCTTTTTTAGATGTTGTTTGGCAAACTCTAATCTGGCCTTCCTGTTTTTGAGGCTCACCAATGGTTTACATCTTGTGGTGAACCCTCTGTATTCACTCTGGTGAAGTCTTCTCTTGATTGTTGACTTTGACACACATACACCTACCTCCTGGAGAGTGTTCTTGATCTGGCCAACTGTTGTGAAGGGTGTTTTCTTCACCAGGGGAAGAATTCTTCAGTCATCTACCACAGTTGTTTTCCGTGGTCTTCCGGGTCTTTTGATGTTGCTGAGCTCACCGGTGCATTCTTTCTTTTTAAGGATGTTCCAAACAGTTGATTTGGCCACACCTAATGTTTTTGCTATCTCTCTGATGGGTTTGTTTTGTTTTTTCAGCCTAATGATGGCTTGCTTCACTAATAGTGACAGCTCTTTGGATCTCATATTGAGAGTTGACAGCAATAGATTCCAAATGCAAACAGCACACTTGAAATGAACTCTGGACCTTGTATCTGCTCCTTGTAAATGGGATAATGAGGGAATAACACACAACTGGCCATGGAACAGCTGAGCAGCCATTTGTCCCATTACTTTTGGTCCCTTAAAAAGTAGGAGGCACATATACAAACTGTTGTAATTCCTACACCGTTCACCTGATTTGGATAAATACCCTCAAATTACAGCTGAAAGTCTGCAGTTAAAGCTCATCTTGTTTGTTTCATTTCATATCCATTGTGGTGGTGTATAGAGCCAAAAAGATTAGAATTGTGTCTGTCACGGAACGTCTCACACTCCGCTTGAGTGCTTCCGTCATATACCACTTCCTCCCAGTCTGTATACAGATATCAGATATTCCAACCTCTCTGAGCACAAAACAAGGCGACACTTGCTTGTTGCTAACATGAACTCACTTTATTTAGAATCAAAATTACAAGACTTTATATGCCGTTGGAACCTCCTCTAACAATACAACTGTAACCTAATTAACCTAATTAACATGAGCTAATTAACTTATCCTTTATACAGCCTAGGTGACTGAGACATGACCTTTTGCCCAGACTGAGTTAATTATCACAGGACATTTTCTCACAATAGCAGCAGCTCCAATAGGAGTCGTCCCGTCTCCTACATTGTATAGAGGACAATGTGATCAGCTCATTCAGTTAACATAAACACAGGTAGTTGGAGTTGATGACACCAGCATCTCCTCACAGGATGTGTCCCAACAGTATGAATCAGTCTTATCAGCAGGGGGCTGCTGGAGGAATCCCCCCTCCCTCTTCAGGGACACAGATCCCAGATGACCACAGCAAGGAGTCCCCAACAGAATCAAACAACATACAATACACACATAGTTACACAACTGAGTCCGATCAGCACAGTTCAGACCGGACCTCCAATTCACCCCACAAAGAGCACTGTTCCATTGAAAATCCAGGGCCCATAATCAAAAGGCAAGAGGCTCACACCCAGTCCTCTCCAACAGCCTCTGTCCCGGCTAGGTCTGTCAGTGTCGATGTCCCAATATTTATGGACCTGACTGTATCTATTATACCCACTATGGCGACAGGAACAGAATTTAATTTGGAGGCACAACAGACCCCGGTATTGGAGAGGTGACTCTCTATATAACAGGAAAATGCAGGGCCACTGAGTATGGGAGAGCAGGATCTGAGGACATTGATACAGGCTCTACAGGAAAGATATAGATACACTTATTTATAGAGTGGAAGAGGCCCATAATATATATATATATATATATATATATATATATATATATATATATATATATATATATATATGGAATAGGGATGAGCCGAACACCCCCCGGTTCGGTTCGCACCAGAACCCGCGAACGGACCGAAAGTTCGCACGAACGTTAGAACCCCATTGACGTCTATGGGACTCGAACGTTCGAAATCAAAAGTGCTCATTTTAAAGGCTAATTTGCATGGTATTGTCCTAAAAAGGGTTTGGGGACCCGGGTCCTACCCCAGGGGACATGTATCAATGCAAAAAAAACTTTTAAAAACGGCCGTTTTTTCGGGAGCAGTGATTTTAATGATGCTTAAAGTAAAAAAAAAAAAGTGAAATATTCCTTTAAATATCGTACCTGGGGGGTGTCTATAGTATGCCTGTAAAGTGACGCGTGTTTCCCATGTTTAGAACAGTCCCTGCACCAAATGTCATTTTTAAAGGAAAAAATCTCATTTAAAACTGCTTGCGGGTTTAATGTCATGTCGGGTCATGGCAATATGGATGAAAATCAGTGAGACAAACGGCATGGGTACCCCCCAGTCCATTACCAGTCCCTTTGGGTCTTGTATGGATATTAAGGGGAACCCCGCACCCAAATTAAAATAAGGAAAGGTGTGGGGCCACCAGGCCCTATATACTCTGAACAGCAGTATACAGGCGGTGCAAACAAGACAGGGACTGTAGGTTTGTTGTTAAGTAGAATCTGTTTGTAATTTTGAACATTTTTAACGTGTTTAGCTCCAGCCAAAAAATCTTTTCTAAGCTTTTTGGAAAACATAGGGAAGGGTTATCACCCCTGTGACATTTGTTTTGCTGTCTTTCCTCCTCTTCAGAAGATTTCACCTCACTTTTTTGTCCCAATGAAAAATGTTTTTTGAAAATTTGGGTTTTTTTGTGGAACAAGGATTGGAAAGCATCAGTGGAAAGGAGAACTTGTTTTCCCATATTAACTCTTACAGGAGAGAATTTCCCTTCCTAGGGGTAGATTTCATCTCACTTCCTGTTGTCTCCTTCCGTTTGCAAGTAGGAGTCGTTTGTAAGTTAGATGTTTGAAAGTAGGGTCCTGCCCTATATACTCAGCAGAAATTTGGGCCTTAGGTGTTGCTGTGGCCACAACACTGTAAGCCCTCACAGGGCCCTGCTGTGAAATATTAGATCAAGAATTGTAATTACATGCCCCTGTTGAACAGGAGCTGAAAAATTAGGCCTTAGGCACTGGTGCTGGTGCCACAACACTGCAACCCCTCACAGACACTCTAGTTGGAACGCAGGAACGAGCCCTGCTGCAAATTATTGCTTCAAAAATTGTAATTACACGCCCCTGTTAGACAGGGGCAGAAAAATTGGGCCTTAGGCACTGGTGCTGGTGCCACAACACTGCAACCCCTCACAGACACTCTAGTTGGAACGCAGGAACGAGCCCTGCTGCAAAGTATTGCATCAAAAATTGTAATTACACGCCCCTGTTAGACAGGGGCAGAAAAATTGGGCCTTAGGCACTGGTGCTGGTGCCACAACACTGCAACCCCTCACAGACACTCTAGTTGGAATGCAGGAACGAGCCCTGCTGCAAAGTATTACATCAAAAATTGTAATTACACGCCCCTGTTAAACAGGGGCTGAAAAATTGTGCCTTAGGCACTGGTGGTGGCGCCCAGAACCAAAAATGTTCTTACAAGCTATCAGCGTGATGCTTGAGGAGGAAGAGGATAATTACTCAGGGATAGTCACTCAGCATCAGCATAGGCAGTCTTTGAAGGGATCTGAGATTTAAAAAAAAATTATTCGGTTACATCAGCATCAGGTGCTTGGTAGCTGGTGGTGATCCAAGACTCATTCATTTTTATGAAGGTCAGCCGATCGACCGAGTCGGTGGACAGACGCACCCTGTGATCGGTTACCACGCCTCCAGCAGCACTGAATGTGCGTTCCGAAAGAACGCTGGATGCAGGACAGGCCAGTAGCTCAATTGCATACTGTGCAAGCTCTGGCCAGTGATCCATCCTCAAGACCCAGTAACCCAGAGGATTTTCGGTGGGAAAGGTGTCCAAGTCTGATCTTGCCCCTAGGTATTCCTGCACCATGTAAAACAGACGCTGGCGATGGTTGCTGGAACCGATCATACCTTGGGGCTGCGGACCAAAAAATTGTCTGAACGCATCGGTCAGACGGCCACCTTCTCCACCGCTCCTTCTTTGACTGACCGAAGCCTCAGCAACACGTTGTCCAGAAACAGGAGTTTGTAACCTCCCAGTCTCTGGGAACGCGTTGCACAGACCTTTCTGCAAGGCCTCCCGAAGATGTTTCATCCTCTGCTCCCTCTGCGATGGCAAGATAAGGTCCGCAACCTTACCCTTGTAACGTGGATCAAGGAGGGTTGCCAGCCAGTATTGGTCCTTCTCCTTGATACCACGAATACGAGGATCCTTACGCAGGCTTTGCAGGATCAGGGAGGCCATGCAGCGTAGGTTTGCTGAGGCATTCGGTCCGGAGTCCTCTGGGTCACTAAGAACGACATGGTCCGCAGCCACCTCCTCCCAGCCACGTACAAGTCCATGTGTTTCTTGGGACTGATCCCTTAAAGACTGCTGCTGATGCTGAGTGCCAGGCTCCACCTCCATACTGACACAATCTTCCTCCTCCTCCTCTTCCTCCTCGTCCTCTTCCTGTGTGATCGGCGGGCACGCAGGAACACTGTCTGGATAAAGGGGGCCTTGAGAGCTAAGGAAGTCCTCCTCTTCCTGCCTCTGTTCTGCCTCAAGTGCCCTGTCCATTATTCCACGCAGCGTGTGCTCCAACAGGTGGACAAGGGGGACAGTGTCACTGATGCATGCACTGTCACTGCTCACCATCCTCGTGGCCTCCTCGAATGGTGACAGGACAGTGCATGCATCCCTGATCATGGCCCACTGGCGTGGGGAAAAAAAACCAAGCTCCCCTGACCCTGTCCTGGTGCCATAGTCGCACAGGTACTCATTGATGGCCCTCTGCTGCGTGTGCAGCCGCTGCAGCATGGCCAACGTTGAGTTCCACCTGGTGGGCATGTCACAGATTAGGCGGTTCTTGGGCAGGTTAAACTCCTTTTGGAGGTCCGTCAGCCGAGCACTGGCATTATATGACCGGCGGAAATGCACACAGACTTTCCTGGCCTGCCTCAGGACATCCTGTAAGCCCGGGTACCTGCCCAAGAACCGCTGCACCACCAAGTTAAGGACGTGAGCCAAACAGGGCACATGGGTCATTTGTCCCTGTCGGAGGGCAGAGAGGAGGTTGGTGCCATTGTCGCAAACCACCATTCCTGCCTTAAGTTGGCGTGGCGTCAACCACCTCTGAACCTGCCCCTGCAGAGCTGACAGAACCTCTGCCCCAGTGTGGCTCCTGTCCCCCAAGCACACCAGCTCAAGCACCGCATGGCATCTTTTGGCCTGCGTACTTGCGTAGCCCCTTGAACGCCTACGGAGCACCGCTGGTTCCGAGGAAGAGGCCATGGAGGAAGAAGAAGAGGAGGGGGTGGAGGAGAGAGGTGTGTCACAATCAGCATTTTGGAGGCGTGGTGGCGGAACAACCTCCAACACTACTGCACCTTGTCCTGCATCCTTCCCAGCTGCCAGCAGAGTCACCCAATGCGCCGTGAAACTTAGGTAACGTCCCTGTCCATGCCTGCTGGACCATGAGTCAGCGGTAATATGCACCTTACCGCTGACCGCCCTGTCCAGCGAGGCATGGACATTGCCTTCCACATGCCGGTAGAGAGCCGGAATCGCCTTCCGTGAGAAAAAGTGGCGTTTGGGTACCTGCCACTGAGGAACCGCACATTCCACAAACTCACGGAAGGGGGCAGAGTCTACCAACTGAAAAGGCAGCAGTTGAAGTGCTAGCAATTTTGCCAAGCTAGCATTCAACCGCTGGGCATGTGGATGGCTGGGAGCAAACTTCTTTCGGCGGTGCAGCAGCTGGGGCAGGGAAATTTGCCTGGTACAATCTGACGTCGGTGTACCAAAAGCAGATTGCCCACAAGTACTTGGCTGTGACACACCTAATTCTACACCTTCATTCCTCTCACTGCAGGTCTCAGAGAGGACTGAAGGTCTAGTGGGGTTGGAAATCTCAGCTGATGAGGAGCAAGGAGAGATCCTCTTTGTTCTTTGGTGTGGGTCTTTTAGATACGCTTGCCAACGAACTGCATGGCAGGTCAACATATGTCTGGTCAAGCATGTGGTACCCAAGCGGGAGATATTTTGGCCACGCGAGATACGCTTGAGACATATGTTGCAAATAGCAGCGGTGCGATCTGATGCACTCGTCTCAAAAAAGGCCCACACCAAAGAACTTTTTGAATAACGCGCAGAGACTGCAGCGCCCTGCACATGTGGAGCTTTGGGGTGTGATGCAGTCAATGTGCTGCCCTTAGGCTGGCCCCTGGAGGGCATCCTGCCTCGTTGGTGATGTGCTGCCGCCTCCTCCTCCTCCTCCTCCTCCTCCTCCTCCTCCTCCTCCTCTCTCCTATCAGGCACCCACGTTGAGTCAGTGACCTCATCATCCCCTCCCTCCTCATCACTGGAGCAAACCTGGCAGTATGCTGCAGCAGGGGGAGCATGACTGCCAGATTGCTGTCCTTCTTGGGCACCCCCTCTGTCCGCGCTCATGTTACTGCCTTCATCGAGCTCAGTATCGTCATCAGAGCCTTCCAAACGCTGGGCATCCTCCTGGAGCATGTACCCAACACTGTGGTCAAACAGTTCGAGGGAATCCTCATGAGGACATGGTGGAGCTAGGGAAGGAGTCACTGATGACATTGAGCTGAGGGAAGAGGCCGCTGCTTTGCCAGACAAAGCACCCTGGGCATGGGTGAGAGAGGATGAGGAGGATGAGGACGGCTTGGTCATCCACTCGACCAAGTCTTCCGCATGTTGCGGCTCAACATGGCCAGCTGCCGAAAAAAAGGCCAAGCGTGTCCCATGGCCACGTGCTGATGAGGATGCACCGTCTCCACGACCAGCACTAGACACAGAGCCTGCTTGCCCTCTCTTATTGGCTTGTGACTGTCTGCCTCTCCTTCTTGGCCTTCCAGACATACTAATGGCCTGTAGCTGCACTAAGCTGGGATAGAACACCTGTAATTTTCTTCAAGTAGCTTTATATACTGTAACCAGACAAGCCTGCCTGTCAGTAGGAAGATAACAGGAACGGATCTAGCTGAACACTGTGAGCAGGACGCACTGTACTAAATGTAAATAGTCTAGCTGCCTGACCGTGGTACTAATAGGATCAAATAGAACACCTGTAATTTTCTTCAGGTAGCTTTATATACTGTAACCAGACAAGCCTGCCTGTCAGTAGGAAGATAACAGGAACGGATCTAGCTGTACACTGTGAGCAGGACGCACTGTACTAAATGTAAATAGTCTAGCTGCCTGACCGTGGTACTAATAGGATCAAATAGAACACCTGTAATTTTCTTCAGGTAGCTTTATATACTGTAACCAGACAAGCCTGCCTGTCAGTAGGAAGATAACAGGAACGGATCTAGCTGAACACTGTGAGCAGGACACACTGTACTAAATGTAAATAGTCTAGCTGCCTGACCGTGGTACTAATAGGATCAAATAGAACACCTGTAATTTTCTTCAGGTAGCTTTATATACTGTAACCAGACAAGCCTGCCGGTCAGTAGGAATTTAACAGGAACGGATCTAGCTGAACACTGTGAGCAGGACGCACTGCACTAAATGTAAATAGCAGGAACGGATCTAGCTGAACACTGTGAGCAGGACGCACTGCACTAAATGTAAATAGTCTAGAAGATAACAGGAACGGATCTAGCTGAACACTGTGAGCAGGACGCACTGCATTAAATGTAAATAGTCTAGATAGAAGATAACAGGAACGGATCTAGCTAAACTGAATACAGTGTATATATATATATGCAACACCTGGGATGCATATATATACACAATACACTGTAAGTGCAGCTAACTGACTGACTGTTCTGCCTAATCTATCTAACTCAAATCAAATGACACTGTCTCTCTCTCTCTCTATCTCTCAGCACACCGGAACACACACTACACAGGGCCGCCGTGCAGGCGGCCTTATATAGTGTGGGGTGTGTACTAAATGCCCTGAGCCGTAATTGGCCAAAGCCACCCTGGCTTTGGCCAATTACAGCTCTCTCTACTGACAGCGCTGTGATTGGCCAAGCATGCGGGTCATAGTGCATGCTTGGCCAATCATCAGCCAGCAATGCACTGCGATGCCGCAGTGAATTATGGGCCGTGACGCGCCACACGAATTTAGCGCGAACGGCCCATAACGTTCGCAATTCGGCGAACGATCGAACAGCCGATGTTCGAGTCGAACATGGGTTCGACTCGAACACGAAGCTCATCCCTAATATGGAAATATAAACTAAGTATGCAGTGGGGGGTGGGGAAGAGAGAATCAAGGGATACCAAGTATGGAGGTGTAAAAATAGGTAGGGCCAATAGGAGGTGTATAGCTTGTATATGGAATTTATTATTTGGAGTGGGATTGAATAGGACTAGGGTATGATATAGATAAATGCTCCGATTAGGAACACTATTGCCCCCCCCCCCCCCCCTCAGCTGCCCACCCTAAATCAAAAAAGAAGGGGAAAATGGAAAGGAATTAAACAAACAAAACTGAATAGACAGGAAGAGAATGCTAACTTACAGTGGTTGTACACCCTGTACAACCACTTTTACCTACAGGTAAGCCTATTTTAAGGCTTACCTGTAGGTGCTGGAAATATCTCCTAAACCTCCACGGTTTAGGAGATATTTACAATAAAGCCGTGCGCCAATGTCTACGGCCCATGCGCACTGTAGAAAGGGCAGATCGTGCCGTTTCTAAAAGGGTCATGCCGTGACTGGCGGCTCCCGCGCGCATGCGTGGGAGTGACGTCATGCGACTCCGGCCAGTCACAGGACCGGAGTTTGGGGCCCCGGAAGGAAGAGGGGCGTAATGGACGCTTGCTGCTAGTGGGGACAGCAGTGACATCGCAGGCTTCGGTTTCAGGTAAGTGACACATAATGGGCTACTATGCCATGTTTTACCTTTGCAGGGAAATAAAGAGGAAGTAAAACCCATCAGGGTTTACTTCCTCTCTAAATACAACAGAAAGGGAACAAGAGATGGAGGGGGGAGATTGGATGGGGGGGGGGAGGCAAGAGGACTGGGAAGTAGCAGATATGGGATTTAAGATAGAGAGTGAGAAGGGGAAGAACATACAAGGTGAAGAGAAGTACTGAATACACGCTCTTATTTTTTAATTTTTTTTCTTCTCTCACAAGGGGAGGTCACACAACTCACTAATAGGGAACATGTGGATTTAAATAGCATTTGGGGGCAGTAAATGGAAGGAGGAGTGGTAAGAGAAGGGAAGGAAGGAATATATAAAGGGAATTAGGGGGAATATGACACTATAATATAAACGCCTTAATGGAAAGACACTAGACAGTAATGAAATAATCACAATACACAATCAATAAATAATAAAATGTATGCACTTCACAATAATTAGGGAATAGGGAGGGTAGGAGAAGGGGGGAGGATGGGAAGAAGGATATAGACACTAGGCATAATGCCTATAAGAATAAATCACTATGGAACACCAATTTGAGACTACTAGATGCAGGGGACGGAGCACACTCCCCCCCTGCAGTACTAGATTAATGGGAGGTTTAGGTGAAGGAAGGTTATGAGGGGGATTTGATACAAGGAAGGAAGTGGTGAATTGGATGATATGAGATAGGTTTGGTATTTTTTTTGAGTGGGGACACTGTGTGGCTTGAAATATTTATTATTTGATTTTTCCCATGTCTTTCCCTGTCCTTTTTCCTCTCTCTTTCTTTTCTATTACCATCCCCCCTTCCTGTCTGGATGATACCCTCCCCGGTCTTCTTCTCTGTCTATACTGTCTTCCTATCTGATAAAAATCACAAAGTTTTGAGTATTCTGAATATGCGGAGTAAGGAGGCTATGGAAATAATAATAACTTGAAAAAAGCATGAATTAAGTGTATGTTATTGTGAATTATTTACGAGCCGGCAGGGATCACGGGGAATGCCTGTCGTCCCGGTCGTTCCTGGGCTACTTTCCCTCATTAGGTTAACACCTATACAGCCTAGTTTTAGAAAGCGGGGTTTGTTTAAAAGCAAATTGGTTACGTGACCCTTGGGGGAGCTATAGGTCAGAGCTCACCCCTGAGAGCCACGGTTAGTTTTGTTTTCTTTTTTTTTTCCCTTCTCTCCCTCCGCTCTCTCTCCCTCTCCATCTCTCTACTTCTGCCCCCTTTACCTACGGCCGCGTCCCTACCCTCGGCTCCTAAGCTTAAGCTGGGCGCAGAGGGCTCGGGGATAGAGTATAGGAAATGAACAACCTCTATATGTCCCTTAACACCAAGGGACTAAATACCCCCGAAAAGAGATGAATACTCCTTCAGGAGCTGAAATGACAGCGGGTTGATATTGCATTTCTCCAAGAAACCCATTTTAGAGAGGGTAATCTCTTTATACTTGGAAATAGGTTTTTCCCAGTAGTCTATCATGCCACTAATCCTGCCTCCAAGTCTCGAGAGGTGTCTATTTTGATTTCGAGCAAAATATCATGGATACGTACAGAGACTCGGATTGATGTAGGGGGTCAATACCTATTTTTTAAAGGCATAATAAGAGGGAATAAAGTGACCTTGGCCTCTTTTTACGCACCAAAGGTACAAGATGTATTTTTGTAAGAATATTACAAGTAGATTAGTGGAAGGTCAGTTGATTGTGAGAGGAGATCTTAATGTCCCTCTAGTTCCTAAAGAGGGTACATCAACAGGATCATCGTCAGTGCCCTCGAGCCTACGGAAACAAATTCTTCAATTACTCTATGGAACAAAACTAGTAGACGTATGGCACCTTTTTCATCCTGGAGAGAGAGATTATTCATTCTTCTCCCTTGTATATAAATCATACTCTTGCATTGACTTTTTTGTTATACCCCCCAGTCAACTGCACTCAGCAATTGACACCACGATCGGGCCAATTACTTGCTCAGATCACGCACCAATATTTATGAAATATAATATCTTTAATTCTAGCCACAGCAAATCAGACAACGTGGATACTTAATGAAAGTCTTTTACAAGACCAGGAGGTTATGGAGGATGTCAGAAGGGAAGTGACTTTTTTTTTTTTTTTTTTTTTAGACGAATGACACTCCGGAATGTAACCCTGGGATGTAATGGGAGGCTCATAAAGCAGTGGTTCGGGGGGTCTTGATTAGACATGGAGCTAAGTTCAAACGGGAAAGGGAAGCAAAACTGATAACTACCTTAGTGGAAATACAGTCAGTTCCATAAATATTGGGACATCAACAAAATTCTAATCTTTTTGGCTCTATACACCACCACAATGGATTTAAAATGAAACGAACAAGATGGGCTTTAACTGGAATCTGTTGCTGTCAATTCTCAATATGAGATTCAAAGAGCTGTCACTATCAGTGAAGCAAGCCATCATTAGGCTGAAAAAAACAAAAAACCATCAGAGAGATAGCAAAAACATTAGGTGTGGCCAAATCAACTGTTTGGATCATCCTTAAAAAGAAAGAACGCACTGGTGAGCTCAGCAACACCAAAAGACCCGGAAGACCACGGAAAACAACTGTGGTGGATGACCGAAGAATTATTTCCCTGGTGAAGAAAACACCCTTCACAACAGTTGGCCAGATCAAGAACACTCTCCAGGAGGTAGGTGTATGTGTGTTAAAGTCAACAATCAAGAGAAGACTTCACCAGAGGGAATACAGAGGGTTCACCACAAGATGTAAATCATTGGTGAGCCTCAAAAACAGGAAGGCCAGATTAGAGTTTGCCAAACAACATCTAAAAAAAGCCTTCACAGTTCTGGAACAACATCCTATGGACAGATGAGACCAAGATCAACTTGTACCAGAGTGATGGGAAAAGAAGAGTATGGAGAAGTAAAGGACTGCTCATGATCCAAAGCATACCACCTCATCAGTGAAGCATGGTGGTGGTAGTCTCATGGTGTGGGCATGTATGGCTGCCAATGGAACTGGTTCTCTTGTATTTATTGATGTGACTGCTGACAAAAGCAGCAGGATGAATTCTGAAGTGTTTCGAGTAATATTAGCTGCTCATATTCAGCAAAATGCTTCAGAACTCATTGGACGATACTTCACAGTGCAGATGGACAATGACCTGAAGCATACTGCAAAAGCAACCAAAGAGTTTTTTAAGGGAAAGAAGTGGAATCTTATGCAATGGCCAAGTCAATCACCTGAACTGAATCCAATTGAGCATGCATTTCACTTGCTGAAGACAAAACTGAAAGGAAAATGCCCCAAGAACAAGCAGGAACTGAAGACAGTTGCAGTAGAGGCCTGGCAGAGCATCACCAAGGATGAAACCCAGCATCTGGTGATGTCTATGCGTTCCAGACCCCAGGCTTTAATTGACTGCAAAGGATTTGCAACCAAGTATTAAAAAGTGAAAGTTTGATGGATGTTTGTTAATCTGTCCCATTACTTTTGGTCCCTTAAAAAGTGGGAGGCACATTTACAAACTGATGTAATTCCTACACTGTTCACCTGATTTGGATGTAAATACCCTCAAATTAAAGCTGAAAGTCTGCTGTTAAAGCACATCTTGTTCGTTTCACTTCAAATCCATTGTGGTGGTGTATAGAGCCAAAAAGATTAGAATTGTGTCAATGTCCCAATATTTATGGACCTGACTGTACATAGATTAGAAATAATCCATAAACATACCCCTTCCTCAGAAAAAGACCTCCTAAAGACATGTAGATAGGTCATGGATTTGCTGCTCTATAAAGCTCAAAAATCTATACAGATAGGACGAAAGCAATCCTATGAATCCGGAAATAAATGTGGTGAACTCTTGGCTTGAACACTACGAGAGAAACAATCAATGACCTATGTCCCAGAGATTATGGGAGTGGAGGGAAGAAAACTTACCCTACCTAAACAAATAGCTCAGAAACTTGCAGAATTCTACTCTTCACTGTACAATTTGCAACAGGACACACCTGATTAGTCAGCAATAGATGAATATTATCTGGTATGCCCGACTTAACAAATATGACACAGACAGAACTGGATTTACCTAATACTTTGGAGAAATTACAGGAAGCAGTGAAATCAAAGCCTGGTAAAGCACCAGGCCCAGATGGCTTCACTATGTATTACTATACGAGGGCCTTACCTCGTAAAAATGTTAAATGGACTGAGCGATTTGACATTTAGCTTACATACTGAAACCTTAAGAGCACACATTACTGTAATACCAAAAGAGGGTAAGTACCCTATGCAACGCAGGAGCTATAGGCCAATTTCCCTCTTAAATACAGACCTGAAACTTTTCACTAAAACTATTGCAAGACGCATGCAAGAACATCTGTCCTCCCTGATACATTTGGATCAGGTGGGGTTTGTCCCGGGGAGGGAGGCACGGGACAATACTATAAAGGAATCCTATCCCACCCATTTACGGTCACCATTGGGACTAGACAGAGATGCTCTCTGTCACCTATTCTTTTTGCGCTCTTGTTAGACCCTTTCTTGTGTAAAATCAGGGCGAATCCAGATATACAAGGAGTGAAAGTAGGTAAGGTCCAACATAAGATTTCAGCATATGCAGACGACATGCTTTTCTCACAGACAAACCCAATGATATCCCCTCCCAACCTCTTTCAGGAAATAGAGAAATAGGGCTTTCTATCATATTTTAAGATCAACTTTTCAAAATCAGAGGCAATGGGAATAGCCGTCCCTAATACCTTGATAAAAACACTAAAATTGAGTTATAAATTTAAGTGGACAGACCAAGCATTGAAATATCTGGGGACTATGATCCCAGTAGATCCTACCCATACATTTGAGCTCAATTTCCCACCACTCCTATGCAAAGTACTGCTCCTACTCCTATACTCTTGGAGAAATGGCATAGAGGGTTCCATTCATGGTTCGGGAGGTACAGCATTATAAAAATGAACATTTTGCCAAAGCTATTGTACCTGCTCCAGGCTTTACCTATCAATATACCAGTAAAGTATTTTAAACAGATATATACACTATTTACAGAATTTATTTGGGCATAAAAAAAAAATGAGGATTAATAGATTTTTTCTGACCCACCACAAATAATAGGGTGGACTGGCGGTACCAGATGTGTATAAGTACTACCAGGCAGTACATCTAGGATGTTTGATCGACTGGTGCCAACATGGAGACATAAAAATTTGGCCGAACCTGGAACAGAGCAAGGCAATGTTACATAGAGCACCTTGGCATTACAGGGAGCTCCCCTTCTTATATTAAAAGACATCCATTGATTGGACCCACACTGCGTCAATGTTTTGGGCTGTTTTCTAGGGGTAGACTTTCATCATTAGAATCCCCACTATTCCCCATTTTGGGAAACCCACAATTTGCTCCGGGCCTATGCCAGGGAACTTTTGACTCTTTGAGGGAACAGGGGGTATATCAGGGTGTTCCACTTCACGATAGCAGGAGAATGGCCTACATATCAGGTGTTAACAGCAGGAAATGATTGTTACCAGCTGGACTTCTGGCGAGCAGCCCAGCTGAGACATTTCTTATATTCCTTAAATACCCCGGAAAGTTATAACCGGGATTTGCTTCCTTTCGAAGATTGTGGGTTTAGAGAGGTTTCCTCCTCCACACAATCTCGAAGATGTACGCTTTTTTGATGGTACCCCAGGGAGATTTCCAGTTACCATTTTTCGAAAGTGGGAGCAGGATCTGGATAGAATCTGTACTGAGGAGCATCGCAATAGGATAATACATGCCATCGATATGCACAAACATACAAGAAACAAATTATAAGATCCTGTCTCAGTGGTATCGAACCCCGGCCCTGCTCAATAGATATTTCTCAGACACTCCTGATAGATGCTGGCGTTGCCAAAATGATAGGGGGACAATACTAAACATTTTTTGGTTGTGTGAAGAAATTAGGAGCTACTGGAGAGAGGTCCGAAGAATCACTCAAAAATTCTGTAACTATGAGATCCCAGAGGACCCAATCTTTTTTCTGTTACACGACCCTAAAATACCAGTCAAGACATATAAGAATTCCATCTTGTGCCATCTATTGAATGCAGCAAGAACATGTATCCCGCTTAGATGGAAAAAGACATAACCACCTTCGGTGGGTATTTGGCTCAGGAAGGTGGAGGAGCTGAATAGATTAGAGAACTTGGTGTGGACAGAAAGGCATAAAGAGAAATATAGGGAGACATGGGGGGGTTATTTACGAAAGGCAAATCCACTTTGCACTACAAGTGCACTTGGAAGTTCAGTTGCTGTAGATCTAAGGGGGACATGCAAGGAAAATGAAAAACAGCATTTTAGCTTACACATGAAGCAGAGCTTCCGCTCATTTCAGATCTACCCCTCAGATTTACAGCGAGTGCACTTGTAGTGAAAAGTGGATTTGCCTTTTGTAAATAACCCCCATGGTCTCCCTGGAATCTTTTTATTCACTCAGAAGAGGGAGAGACTCTCATTGTTGACTACTCAGGGAGTTGAGGAAAACGTATTAAGTAACTTCCAGGAGCTCGAGATGAGATGCATGTAACCGTGGGGAAACCCCGGAGAATGGAGGGGGGAGAGATATTGATAATACTAATATCATTAGGAGAGGTAGGTTTTTTTTTGGGGGGGGGGTTGATGAACAACATGTTTGGGGGGAACTTCCAATGCAGGGCGTAGGAAAGAGCCCAATATGGGACCAGAATACGGGAATTAAAGATCAGAGAGGAAGAGTTAAAACAACTAAGGGGAAAGCCTGACAATAATATCCCCCACTGTTCAGGATTGTTTTGCTGAATTGATTGTGATATTATGGAATGTTGTTCATTAAAATAAAACATTTAAATGAAAAAAAACCCTCTGCTATTGGGTAAGATTACTAATTCCGGGTATAGCACTTTGTGTTGATAAACCATGTAAATGCAGCCTTGGGAGGGTGAAGGGTGAATTGTGACACATGAATCAAAATTGCTGATGCAAGAGGAGGAATTGCTTATTCAAGGACTATGGGTGTCACCTCTCTGGCTCTGCAATGTAAAATACGTGTACCTATAAAAAAAAAAAAAGACAAATCCTTTGGTAGGGTAAAACAGTGCTCTTGTATATTTAGCATTTTGCCTACAGTTTCAGTCAGAGGCCTTTTAAAGTGAACTCACCAGCACAAAAAGTATGGGAGCTGAAAACAGACTTTTAAAGCTGCAGGCTCCGAGTCTGAACTTTCATCCGGTATGACGTCAAATAAGGATAATTATGAAAACCCCCAAAACTGCATCTTTAACCACTTGCTCTCCAGAAGATTTACCCTCCTTCATGACCAGGCTGTTTTTTGCAAAACGGCACTGCGTTATGTTAACTGAAAATTGCACGGTCATGCGATGTTGTACCCAAATAAAATTTATGTCATTTTTTCCCACAAATAGAGCTATTTTTTGGTGGTATTTGATCACCTCTGCAGTTTTTATTTTTTTGCCATATAAACAAAAAAAGACCTACTATTTAATAAAAAAAATGTAAAAAAGTCCACAAAGTATGGGATATCTGGATTGATGCCACTTCTACGAACACAGACCCTGATTGTTCTGATTAAGTAGCTTATCCTTCTGTGACCCTGGTAAGCATGGGTGCATGTTGTGAGGGCCATACTTCAATTGAATTCTGGAGAGTAGAGGTTTTCACTTTTTCTCTAGTCCTGGATAACTGGATCCTGAGTAGATGAACCCTAAGGCCCCTTTCACACTGGGGTGGCGGCGGCAGTAAATTGCAGCTATTGTTGGCGGTGCTTTACCCTCGGTATTCGGCCACTAGCAGGGCGGTTTTGTACCCCGCTAGTGGCCGAGAAAGGGTTAAAAACCACAGCAAAGTGCCTCTGCAGAGGCGCTTTGCCGGCGGTATAGCCGCACTGCCCATTGATTTCAATGGGCAGGAGCGGTGGAGGAGTGGTATACACACCGCTCCTTCACCGTTCCAAAGATGCTGCTAGCAGGACTTTTTTTACTGTCCTTCCAGCGCACCGCCAGTGTGAAAGCCCTTGGGGCTTTCACACTGGAGACAAGGCAGCGGCACTTTCAGGTCAGCTAGCAGGCGCTATTTTTAGCGCAATAGCGCCTGCAAACCGCCTCAGTGTGAAAGGGCTCTAACATTATACAGAAGTCCCTAAGTAGTTAATGGAGTGTACTACCGGTTTAGTGCTAGTTAGGGCACTTGAGCTGTTTGTTGTATGATGTTTTATAGGTATATGTGCTGAGCCTGGGTGTGCCTAATAGGCTCTGTTTTATACCCTAACTTTTTGAAACTGAATAAAAAGAATTAAAAAAAAAAAAAACTGGAGCAGTGGTGTATGACAACGGATCAGTTTCTAGCTTTGGTTTTACAGTTTACCTGAACAAGCTGAAGATAGAAGCAGATTGGTTGCCATGCACAGCTGCTTCAGTTCTAATAAATTACCCCCTTATGATGTGTGCTGGCAGATTTCTACAAAATAACCATTACACTGTTCTTGTTTTGCTACCTGCTTAAAGTGGACCAGGAATACAAAACTTTTTTGTACAAAATCTTTTATTTAAGGCCATGTAATTCAAGTTAGTGTTCATTGAAGTAACCATGTTTACAACCACATTAACATGCATAACAGTACCTTCCTAAAGTGACCAGACAAGTGCCTAATGTAACAGTGCTTAATTGCAAATGCCTGTGTTGGTCTTCATATAGTTTGCTGTATCTCTGTTGGGAACCTTGGATCCTAGCCCAAAATTATAGAAAGCTGCTTAAACTCCTCCCCTAGTTGGCACTAAGCCCTGCCAATTGTCATTCATCAAATATTTGAACCTTTATTGTCAAGGCAATTGCAATTTAAGTAAATGTAAAGCTTCGTTTATTTAAAAAAAAAAATAACAAACATGTAATACTCACCTCCACTGTGCAGCTCGTTTTGCACAGAGTGGCCCAGAACAGCGTCTTCTGGGGTCCCTCGGCAGCTCTCGTGGCTCCTCCCAACATCAGATAACCCCCTAGGTGAAGGGCTCTCCTGGGGGGTTACCTTGCGGGTGCGCTCCCCAGTTCATCATTCGGCGTCCATAGCCGCCGACTGTATGACTCGGCCCCATCCCCCACGTCACTGGATTTGATTGACAGCAGCGAGAGCCAATGGCTGCGCTGCTATCAATTTATCCAATCAAGAGCCGAGAACCCTGGGCAGAGGAAGAGCGCGTCCCCGCCGGATGAAGTTCCAGGGCTCAGGTAAGTAAAACGGGGGGCTGGGGGGCCGGTCACTGCCAGGTGTTTTTCATCTTAATGCATAGGATGCATTAAGGTGAAAAAACACGAGGACTTACAACCGCTTTAACCTCTTTAGCTATTACAAGAAGCAGGACTTCGTATGAACCTGGAGACAAGACTCTGTGCAGATCTTGGTCCTAGAACCCAAGGGGCAGCAGAGAGACACGGAATTACCTGGAGAAATGACACAGGTGAATGAAGACACCACCATTTTCTGGAAAGAGATAAGAACACGTCACCAGCACACCTTTGTCTTTTCCAAAATTCACCTAATCTCTTTGTGTACCTGTATAATGAAGTTGAGACAGACTCCGTTTGTAAATGTCTAATAAGGGTAATGTTAAATCATTTTGCACAAAAAAAATTATAAAAAAAATAAAAAATCTTGTCCCTCTGACCCGGTCTCAAAAAGAAAGAAAAATATATATTTACCTGTCCCACCACCTACATTTCTGATCTTCTCTATTTTCAAAAGCTGCAGTGCCTGCAGAATTCTAATATCTCTTTTATACATGGTTTTTTCTCATTTTTAATTTTCCAACAGGGACTGTTCACACCTTTGTCGGTGCGGGAATAGCAGCGATACCCGCACTCACCTGCAGTGATAAAGGGTAGGGCTACTATTCATTGTAAATGGCACTACTATGCATGTACAATCCCAGTGCGTGTGCAGGTACCGCAGGGAAATCGCATGGTCAAAATGACCATGCAATTTCCTTGCAGGCCACGTTTTGAAAAAGGTGCATGCAACTTTTTCTGAGGGAAACGCAGGCACATTAGCCCATTAAAATGAATAGGCTGCTGTGCCCACGCAGGCTGCAAAAACGCTAAGATGTGCACCTAGTGTTAAAGCTAAAATTTAACCTGCTTACATATTTTGCTTTCTCTGGTTCCTTCCCCTATTAATATGCTAATTACATTTAAAATAAACCCTTTAGTTTTCATTAAGGCTAGGTTCACACTACTGCATATGCGATTTTAGTGTATGTGGTGTGCCATTAGGATTAATGGCCCCCGCAGGAATCCAGCGCGTTTTTCTGTGCGGGTGGTTGCAGCTAAAGGAACATGTGGGGACCCGCAGCGGGAATCACCTGCACAGATATGAAGAATATAAAAGCCTTACTTCACATCCCCTGTTTTAGTACAGCTTCACTGTGCAATGCACACAGATCATGGCTGGGTGGAGGGGCCAGCAGGGTGCTGTACATATCTTCCTGCTTCAGTATTCCTGATTAAATATTTATATATATATTATTAATTAAATTATTGATCGGATTTAATGGTGTGCAACTTAAACATTCTAATTTTAACCGTACTGTTGAATTTGTTGTGACTAGAGTATTCTTTCAATTTCCAGGTTACAGGCACTCTCACTGTGCTACCTCTGCAATTTTAGGCTATGCAGGTTTCGGTTGATGCATCTTGCGTTTTTTCACACACGTTTTTAAACTTTTTTCATGTGTTTTTAATGCATTTTACGTTTTGGGGAGCTGTCTGTTGTCATGCAAGAGAAGCCAGCAAAAAAGCATGCACCACGTGTTTGAAGCATTTCTGCTGCATTTCAGTTGAAGCCTATGGAACCAAAAACGCAACCTGCTGCGGGCAAAAAAAACAGACCTTTTCCAAAAAATGCACCGGTTGAAAATGCACAGATGTGAGCGGGACCCATAGGAAAATCATGTTAAATGGCCTGCAGTGCGCTTCTGCAAACTGAAAACGCACTGCAAAACGCATAGGTGCAAACCTTAAAGCTAAACATCCCTTTCTTGTGCTGCTGATTCTGCATTATATATATTTACGTATATAATATATAATTTTTTCTGTAAAATATCACAAATATTAAGAACGGTTATATTTACTAACCCCCAGCGATTTCCTTTAAATTATATTAAATTAAAATGTAAGACATCAAAAACAAAACCCTCCTAAATCCTGACCTTTGTAAAACTGTATCCATTTGGTTATTCTCAGTTGGATATTCCACACAGCCAAAAATCAAACCCGTATTTTATTACTGATATCTCCTGATTACTTAGAGACACAATCTAGGCATCCGAATCTAAGAGATGATCCTTTGTTTTGTGATATGTACATACTGCTGCATTTGTATCTGCATGTGTTTTCTGAACATTTCTATTGCAGTTTACACACATGCGTTTTGAAATGGACATTATGCTTGGCTCCCAGCATGCAAGTTCATTCAATATAATGCTTTGGTTAAATGCATCTACTTTCGAAATGAAGCTACATGAATTTTTATTATGTGCTAGAACATGTTCTAACCACACAGGAAAAGGCCCAAAAGGTCTTCAAAATGCAATTTAATGCTTTGAAATTCACTGCATTGAAAATTAAAAAAATTATTTTGATAAATGTCCAGGTGGATCTACACACACATACATTTTTTATTTGTAGCTTCAAGTGCTTTTTTCTTTGTAGCACGGTGTCTTAATGCATGCAGTTGCATAGTAAAAAAAAAAAAAAAAAAAATGTATTTTCCATGTTATTTGCTATGCAGCTGCATGCACTTAGATGCATGTCTCTACAATCCTACAATCTATATTTGCCATTAAAATACATGTTAAAATTTCAGTTTTGCTGTAGTGTGAAATAAAAATAATAAAATATGGAGAAATGATTTGGACATAATGTGTGAAAAAGGAGATACATTATAACTCCCATAGAAACTGCAGCAGTGTGTACATACTATCTATAAAGGTTCAGTCAGGACAAAAGCAATCTTTGTTCTGTTTGTGCTGACAAGACCCTGGGTTTCAGGTCTTGCCCTTTTTCATACCCCCTCATGCCGAAGTGTCCAAGGCTGCTGCCTAGTCTGCCTACCCCTCGGACTAGCCCTGGGTGAAACACCAACATTTTTGTTTTTTTTTGGTCTCTTGATGTATGATCAGCCCAACACAATCCCTAGTCCTAATCCCCTTTTGCAGTGTCATGCCTAGTGTAAATAAGTCAACAGAAAGGCTTGTCATTGTTCAAAGTAATGGGCAAGCCTGGGTCCTAAACAGCACATCTCCTAATGCTTAAAGGCATAGTCTATTTTTTGCAAAAAATTTATAAATGCACTAACATTAATTAAAGAATGTGCATTTTTCTTGTTTCTGCAGTGAAGTCTGTAGAACATTGCTACTGTGATTAGTGTATCATTGGGGCACTTGTACAGACTCCTGTATTGTATACATCCCAGCCTCAGGTCCATACAGGAGGTACAGACCTTCTGTAATGAGGCTGGAGTAAGTAAACAATGGACTACAAGTGTGGCGACTTCACCACCCTTGTGCCAGTACAATCTTCAAGCCCCCTCTTCCTTGGTGTTGGATGGGTCTTGTAGTGTTCCTAGTCGCAGATCCTTGTGAATGGATCTTTGAATAGATGATCTGACTGTGCAGGCAGAGCTACAAATATCTGTGCTAAATTCCACAATAGTATGCTCCAGGGAGATGCATCCCACGATTAAGTACGTTGGGGACAGTTTGAGCGTGAGGGGGTTGGGGAATGCGACCCTGATTGTTGTTCCACCCTAAATATGGGTGTAACCTGAAATATGGTCCCAAAGTTGGACTATGCCTTTAAGCTCCCCTACAAAACAACTATGAGCTGCTACTAAAAACTGATCTGCTCTCAGGGGACTGGCAAGGGACTATGAACACCTCAGTGGAATGAAAGCCATATATACCAATAAAACAAACCTAAAGCTTATTAAAACCTGCTGCCTATCCCTGAAAATGACAGGTCACATGATCTCTCTGTCAAAGGGTGGTGTTTAGACAGAACAGCCAATCAGGGGCTCTGGCTGAATACAGATCCTGCCCTAGGACACTGAAGACAAAACCTGAATCTGCGCCAGGGTCCAGGTACTAGCGTTCTGATGAAGATAGTAATTGCTGACATGTAATTAGGTTACAGGACAGCAGGCAGATGGTTTAATATAGGTTAGGTTTACTTAAATATGAAAATAACACTGTAATCTGCTATTATTACATATCAGACAGATGAAGTAGATATTTAACTACCTTTGTATAAGCAAGCGCTCTGAGCCACTGCAGTGCTTACCAGTGTCTCTACCCGATAATGAGAGCCTCCACTTTCCAAAAGCACTCAGCATTCAAAAAGGGAGAAGAGATGGCTCAATAATTGCAAGAATCACTTTTATCCAGCCACCTGTGGCCTGCTTAAGATATGTTCCTTTTTAAAGTCTAAAAGCGTCACATACATTATAGTAAATTTTAAAATTATTATGAGGATATATACTGAGAAAATATTGAGGATGGCTTTCAGAACCTCTGAATTTTAGAAGAGGGAATTGAACTGGAAAAGTTGAGCGATCAAAGTTATGGGCATTATTTGCTCTAGATAGTTACCCAGTCACACTGTTAGGGGCTTGATATATCCCCTCACAGTGCAAGCACAGCACCTAGAGTCCCAAGGAAGGAAGCACAAAACTCCTTTTTTCCATCATTTTGATTAGGACAGCGCAGTGGGGTAACAAAAGGCTAAGTTCACCTTTGTGACATGTTACATATTCCAGCTTCTACTTCCTTTCCTTCCGCTACCCCTGTGACAGCAGGCTGTGATCTTCCCCCCCCCCCACCAACTGTCACAATTTAAAAACAGCTCGGCCATGCAGGCCTCTGCCCACACTGCCGTGTCTTTCATTTACAGAGCTCCGTGAATTAATTACCTACAAGTACTGTCGGGGCCAACAGCTTATAGTTCTCAACGAACTGCGAGGGCGCTGGTGAGAACTCTTGTAGTTACCGATTCTTCCTGCAATTCAATAACTGCCTGCCTGAATCAGAAATACGGGCAGACAGTGTACTGAGAGGTCTGCAGGGTCCAGGCATTGCACCCACAATCTGCTGTTTGTGGGTGCAATGGCTTACAGGTTGCGGAAAAATAAAAATAAATGCACATTAATTTTTTTCTTCTATAAAAGGTGAACTTGGCCTTTACATAATTGGTTAAGTGATGTTTTGCTTAAAACCATCTAATTCTGGTAGAAGTTTACCTTCAAACCATCTAGAAGATATCTGGTCTTGGCTGGTCTCTATACCCCTGATGCAAACCAAACAACCAATCATACATTCAACAGAAATCCTGCTGGTAAATGCAGGTGACCCATAACCTCTGACATGCCCATCATAACAGTAATATGCTAGCTAGTGCTTATGAAGATTTTAAGCTCTATAATCCTGAGAGGCAGGTTCATAAGAAGAACAAATAGATCATTTAATAAAATCTACCCTTTGCATAAAATTGCTTGTTGTGAAAAGATTTAAAAAAATAAAACCTTTAATTGTCTTGGTATTAGCGACCATGCATGTTGTAACCCAGCATAGTGGAAAGCTGATAAAACTTGGCAACTATAAATAAAATTCTAGGTCTTTTACTTTCTATTCATATTTTGTTTCAGCTCTGAGGGTGGCTGTATCCTCTGTGGTTTGCAGTTCAGCAGTGGAGAGTAGTCTGTCCTCTTGAGCATGTGATCCATTCTCCAGACTGTCCAGTGCTGGAGTATTGACCAGGTCCTCAGAGGTGGCTGTGCTGTGCTCAACGAGTGACTGCTCCAAGCTAGTGTGTGATATGGGCATTCCAAGTGGTGGCACTTCTGGAATTGTCACTTGTTCTGTAAAGGTGAAAAAAATACACAAATGCAAAGTCACAATTTATGGAATCTGAGAATTAGCTTGAAGAGTACCTGTCAGTTTTTGAAAATAACTGCTGAGGGTGTAAAGCACAGACAAAATCTGCGCATAGGAATGTATAGGAAGCTGGCCAAGCTTTGGTGCCATCAAGAAATGCCAGTCAAAGTGACACAGCATTCAGCTGCCAATATAAAGGGCTTTAGAAGCTCCTGCAGGTTTGTTCAATGATCATCTTCATGCCCATTCCTTATACCTACACTGGGTTTTTTTTTTTGCATTTCACCATCATTTTCTCTACCTGTAACATACTGTGCATTATTATTTTAGTTCGAAATAATTAATTTATTTCCACTTTTTAGTGTTTTGGTTTGCTATTTTCTAGCCTCACATATATTTAAAAAAATTGCTGGTTGTCATGGGTGAATAACCAGAACCTCTATAAGTGCAGACATGACAGTTATTTTGATTGTACTGTAAAGCCCTGCAAAGAGCACTTCACAGCAACCTACATCCCCCACTAGATAGTCTAAAGGCTGTTTAAAGCTGAACACTGGACACAAAAAACCTTCATTTAATGGATAAGTTCCCTTAAAAAAAAAACGCACATTTCTTTGCAGGTAAAAAAATGTGCATTTATTTATTTGAGCCTGTAAAGCATTGCAAGTGATCTGCTGATCGCTGGTGCCATGCAGGTCTCCTGAAAATCGGTCAGTGTATTTGTGTGCCATACATCCCGTACGGGCAAGCAGATATACAGACAGGAAGAGTCAATGAACTACCACGGTGCTCCACAGCGCCGTGGTAGTTCACTGAGAACTACAAGCCGACAGCCACAAAGGATATCAGAGGTTGTAGTTCATTGACACACAGAGCTGTGTGAATGAAGGGCGGAGCCCTGCTAATTTCAAAAAGTGACAGGTAGTAAGGGGAACGTCTCCTTGTTCTGCTATCATATGTGGGGGGGGAATCGGGCAGCAGCTGCAGCATTGGGAACATTTGCATTTCACCCTAAAAATGGGTGGAACACGTAAATATAGTCCCAAAGGTGAACTTATCCTTTAAAACAAATTCCTCAATAACTACAAAAGATATAAATCCACCTTGTTTACCCCAAATATCCTTTCAAACATAGATATTACCCAGTACTGACATCATAACCGTTCTGTGCATTGCCATTAAAGAAAGCAGAGCAGTGGATATTGCAGGCTGCAGCTGTCAGAATACAAATCGCTTGGCAGGAGAGATACCTCCATCCAATCCCAACTGGTCAAAGTGGTCACATGCCTTTCATAATATTTCTACAGCGTATGAGGCTTTTTGTATAATACAAATAATAATAATGGTTCCCGCATCGCACAAGTGTGAACCGAGCCTACATTTTTTGTTTTTTTTTTAATTTACACGTGTGGGAAGAATAATCTATGATGCTTTCTATCAGAATAATAGGTTTCCTCCCACAGATACCTGTGTGCATCCATGAAAAGCCTTCCCCACCCTTCTCTCTGCACATCATGGTGATAGTTCACTGCTCATTTTCACAGCTAATCACCAAGATAATTTAGCCACCTATGTGCTGAAACTTGTCTCCAGCAGTGATTAAAAAAAAAAATCGATGTGCTGTGTAGAGGAAATATAAGGCTCGGAGTTGTACAGCATGCCCCTCTGTGGTAAAAGAAGGTAATTATAACAATGCTTCAAAAGCACTGCCAGGGGACCCGAGAAGAGGAGGATCGGGGCTGCTCTGTGCAAAACTATACCACAGAGCTGGTAAGTATGACTTGTTTGTTATTTTAATTAAACAAATTTGAGCATTTACAATCAATAACTCCTATAAAAGTGGGAATTCACTTTCTACATTTACAAGTTCAAGGAGCTGACGCAATGTTTTGTTATCACTGTATTTCTGAAAGCAGAAGACTGAAGAACTGACCACAAGTAGTAAAGTAAAAAAGGACATATTGAGCACATACAAAATATGTGACCATACTTGTATTTGCAGCAATTTAAACATACCAATGTATGCACTGAGCTCTTCAGCACTCAGAATCTTGTCTGTTCCTATAGGAAGCTCCGGAGTCAAGTTAAGAAATTCTGGTGACGTTACATCTATCAGTTTGGTTACATCTGGAATTTCAGACACTTGGATGTTTGAATTATCTGGAAACCCTATAGTGAAACACATATAAAAAGTAAATTGTAATCCCACAGACCTATTCTACATATCTAACAAAACAGATTACACCGCACACATACAAAAATGACATTTAGATCATGCAAGGCTACTTAAAACACCTGAACATATTCAAAAACATGGGGATTTGGTCACACTAGATGGTCATATAGTGCTAAGCCCACTTACTGCGTCAAAGTACCCCATTATCAGTGGGTACTACACCATTTATAGAATGAAAGGTCCGCCGTCTCAACCATGGGAGAAAAACTCCTCTTTATGGGAGAACTGAAAGGACTCCTCCTATACCACAGGTGGCCACTAATAAGAGGTAATGGCGGGGGGGGCGGACACCATTCAAGATGGTGCTGCCATAAGACCATCAAACAGAACAATAGCAGCATTATCTTGACTGTAAATGCATTTTTAGGGTGTGCCCCCCAAGTATGTTGTTTTTATAAAGAGGATTTTGTCTTCCATGGTTGAGACGCAGGATCTTTCATTCTATGAATAGTGTAGGACCCACTGATAATGGGGTACTTTGACGCAGTAAGTGGGCTTAGCACTATATGACCATATAGTGTGACCAAATCCCCATATTTTTGAATATGTTCAGGTGTTTTAAGTAGCCTTGCATGATCTAAATGTCATTTTTGTATGTGTGCGCTGTAATCTATTTTGTTCTGTTTGATGGTCTTATAGTGGCATCATCTTAAATGTAAACGCATTTTTAGGCTATTCTACATTTCTAACATTTAAAAAATGTCAATGATCCCTTTAACTGACAAGTGTTGTCATGACTGATTTAAAGGGAAGCAAAACTGTTGTAGATAACTATGAATACAATAAAGAAAATCCAAAAGGTGGCGTCAACACAGCTAACACCATCTTTTGGATTGTGACTTGTGGACGCTCCCGGTCGGTGCTCCATCTACTATTTTTCTTTTTTTTTTCTGAGAGGGTTGAGATTTTTTTTCTCTTCATATTTTCTGATGTGGAACCATGCCATGATGTTGGGCATTGGCGTTTTTTTATGTCATCTCCCCCGTTTTGATATTTGTTCAGTCTTGTGGATTTATTTGGCGGGATCAATTGAGGTGACCCCTCTCCTGCTTACAACCTTTATGAATTATGATCGACACTGCCATCATTTTCTATATTCATTGGACTAATTTGTTTTTGGTGGGTGACGTTTTTGTATAAAATTACAAGATCAAGCAGATCCTGAAGAAACCCCTACTGGCCAAAATGCGTCGACCAACCACTGTCCCTGCACTTGTATAATCATTTATGCAGCTGCTGATTATTGTTTTTTAATTGTATGACGGAATTTTTAAATGTTAGAATAAACAAGATGTTTTATGTATTTATAAAGGAAAAAAAAAGAACTTTTTTTTTGGTATCTTTGGGCCCACTAAAATCCCTGTTCTCATGGTCCCGTATGTGTGGAGGGTACATGCGGGTTATTACATATCTTAAATGTCTTAAAATTGGGGATAGTGCCAAATTTATCAGGATCCCCTACTCTTTATGGTATATGTATACAGACTCATATGTCAAACATGCCTATATTTTTAAAATTCAACTTACAAATATATGTAGGAAACTATACATTTATGTAACCATCGTACATAGATACCCAAAATATATGCTGCAAACCTTAACAAAAATAATGAACAAATGGGCAGCGCATGTAGCCACATATAAAAAAAAAATAAAATGTGTGAATCAAGCAAAATAAAACATAGTCCATATCCTTATGTGCATGCAATTTTAGTAAATAAAGCCACCGATAAGTATCACTCAGTACTCCAGGTGCAACCCCACCCCCTATTGGAGGGAAACGCACCACATTAGAATAACCACCTGTTTGATGGCAACTCAAAAACGTACTTCATAATATCCTTTCAATGGAATCAAATTTGCTTGCTTCAATATCACTGACAAACCAGTTTATTCTTGTACCAGCCTATGCGTCTGCAATGCTCCAGAAAATGACTCATCGTAGTGTGATAGGTTTATTTTAAAAAGAAAAGCAAGGTAAACCAGCAAGGAACACTGACATAACATGCATGCACCCAGGGCTATAGATAATGGCAATATCAGATAATAGCCACGACCGTGATCTCCAATGTCTCACTCAAAATCAGGCGTGTAACAAGGTGTCTCTTAGGCTGGCCATACATGGTTCGAATTCCTGCTGAACTGGCTGAGATTCGAATGGGCAGGCTGAATGTACCAAGTTGATTGACCAGCCTGCCAGATTCTCGTGCCATTATCGCCAGCAGCTTTTGAGCTTTGGACAGTAATGGCAGTATTAAAGCAACTATTTGTCCAAGAAAGTCTAACATAGCTGCAGAAAACTCTGCCTTGGTCAGGTCAGATATGCGGCTTGTTTGGTGCACGAGAATTGGTGCTAGAATTGGATGCAGAGACTGGTGTTAAATAGGGTCCTACTATGATGCAAAGGAAGTGGTAGTTTCCAAGCCTTGCAGGCCTTCAGCAGATTGAATGTTCATCTGAAATTTTGCCGTGGTTTCTCTGCGCCTGGTTTTCACCTCTGCTATCCCCTGGGGGCAAGCATGTCCGTGAAGGAATATATGGAAACCCGGGTGTAAACTGTTCTGTAGTAAAGTCCTCATAGAAAAAAGGCAGTATAAAGTGAATAAGTACCATATAATGGGCTCTAGACGGAAGTGATGGCAATAATGCAACCTCCTAGTCATCCACTTGAAATTACACATTGAAAGGTGGAATTTTACTGCCAAGTTTAAAAAGTTAACTCTGCATAAGTGAATGATTTCAACAAAATTCATGGTTTCCTGATAGTATTCATTCTTCTGTACATAAAACTATTTAGGAAACCTGTAATAAAATGAGGCTACAGTATTGTTCCAGTACAGGGTAAACCTATCTTACGCTGATCCCTAATTAGGGTCCAGGCTTTGCCTGTCACAGTGGGCATACCCCCGAAGAGGTCTTCAGGGTCAAGTTCAATAAGAATGGACCACAGTCCTGGACCTGTATAGCACCCTGCGGCTAACTACAAGCATTGCACTAAGGGCTTGTTCACATGTGTATTGATTTTGAAGAACTAAGCAAATCTCGTTAACGCACCTATAGCATTTATGATGTGTTCATGTTGTGTTTTCGTTGGGATTATGAAGCATTGAAAAAGCTTTGAGAATGCTTGATAAATGCTCATGAAAGTGTTGCTTTTCTAGTGGGAAATGCTTAAAGGGGAAGTGATGTAGAGGAAATTATCTACTTTGAGGCGTGGTTAGGTTGTGGTGTGATAGCAGACATTTTTGTGAATTCCCTGCAAAGATGGATTCGTATACTTTGATCTCTGACACTTGGCTTTGTGCAGCTCAACTTTGCTGAAAGAAAAAGCTTTGCCACTGGCAATAATGTTCAATGCCTCTGCTCCTACCTGGCCCTGTCAGTATTCCTTGCTGGTTGATGCTTTTGTTGCACACATGGCTGCTCGGTGCAAACAGGAAGTGGCAGGAGCTGCTCTGCCCTAGTTCTCTATTATTCTCCAGTGCATTCTGGTATACAGGAACCTCCACAGCCTCTCCCTTGGCACCCAGCTAACATTTCATAAATTCTTCACTAACACACCATAAATTCTATAGGTGCTCTTACAAAGCATTACCATTGAAATCAATAGAGGCGGCTGACAAGTGTCAATGCCTAATGAAAGCGACATGCCACAACACAATGCTACCGCTCTTGTGCTTACAACACTGTGTGGTGCCATTATAATATTCATGGCAGGTGCTGAAGGGTGGCTATGAGGCTTTAAAATGCTGAATAAATGCAGAATAAACACAGGGTATTGACACATGTGTGAACAAGCCCTAAGTGTCAAGGTGAGTGCCCAAGCAGGATCCAATGCCTGAAAACATTACAGACCATTCCCACAGTGTGGGGTCCAGGTATGGCTCCCAAGGTTTTACTGAGGTTCCAGCAATCTGGATAGGAGGAATTGATTTAAGATTTGGTTAAATAATCCAAAGTAAAATATTAAACTGAAGTAAATGATTTATCCATAAGGAAGAAGGGGTCTACTATGTTAGGACACTAGCAAAAAAGAAAGTTCAAAATGGGCAGGGTAGGGTTAAAGGTCCATGGGTGGTTTCCAGGGGTGATATCCAGCAAACCTTTCCCAGTGCCCAGTCACTTGAAAGTATCAGCCTATAACAGCATGTGCCCTATAATGTAATTAAGACAAAGGGAAGTAGCCTCTTCCCTGAGCATTGCATAATTCATGCTGGAACAAGAATGTGCTGATTTGTCAATAGAATATCCATTTTCACCAAGTTCAAGACCATAGAGGGAAGCAAATTTGAGTCCATGGAGGGGAGATTATGCAGTGCATTTTGAATTATCATGAAACAGGTGGTCATTCTGATGCAGTGCGTTCCAGTGGGATTGCACCTGGATTACAGATTGATACACATTTGTGTATCTATTTACTATTGGAAATTGCGCACAAGGACACGGTCTGATGTTTCAGTTTTTATTTTATGGTTTGTAGCACATTGTAAAGTAGTGAGTGTACAGCTTGTATAACAGTGTAAATTTGCTGTCCCCTCAAAATAACTCAACACACCCACAGCCATTAATGTCTAAACTGCTGGCAACAAAAGTGAGTACACGCCTAAGAGAAAATGTCCAAATTGGGCCCAAGGTGTCAATATTTTGTGTGGCCAACATTATTTTCCAGCACTGCCTTAACTCTTTTGGGCATGGAGTTCACCAGAGCTTCACAGGTTGCCACTGGAGTCCTCTTCCACTCCTCCATGATGACATCATGAAACTGGTGGATGTTAAGTACCTTGCGCTGCTCCACCTTGCGTTTGAGGATGCTTCACAGATGCTCAATAGGGTTTAGGTCTGGAGACATGCTTGGCCAGTTCATCACCTTTACCCTCAGCTTCTTTAGCAAGGCAGTGGTCGTCTTGGAGGTGTGTTTGGGATCGTTATGTTGGAATACTGCCCTGTGGCCCAGTCTCCGAAGGGAGGGGATCATGCTCTGCTTCAGTATGTCACAGTACATGTTGGCATTCATGGTTCCCTCAATGAACTGTAGCTCCCCAGTGCCGGCAGCAATCATGCAGCCCCACACCATGACACGCCCACCACCATGCTAGGCAAGACACACTTGTCTTTGTACTCCTCACCTGGTTGCAACCACACACGCTTAACACCATCTGAATAAAATAACTTTATCTTGGTCTCATCAGACCACAGGACATGTCCTTAGTCTGCTTGTCTTCAGCAAACTGTTTGCGGGCTTTCTTGTGCATCATCTTTAGAAGAGCTTTCCTTCTGGGACGACAGCCATGCAGACCAATTTGATGCAGTGTGCGGAGTATGGTCTGAGCACTGACAGGCTGACCCCCCCACCCCTTCAACCTCTGCAGCAATGCTGGCAGAACTTATACGTCTATTTTCCAAAGACAGCCTCTGGATATAACGCTGAGCATGAGCACTCAACTTCTTTGGTTGACCGTTGCAAGGCCTGTTCTGAGTGGAACCTGTCCTGTTAAACCGCTGTATGGTCTTGGTGACCGTGCTGCAGCTGAGTTTCTGGGTCTTGGCAATCTTCTTATAGCCTAAGCCATCTTTCTGTAGAGCAACAATTTTTTTCAGATCCTCAGAGTTCTTTGCCATGAGGTGCCATGTTGAACTTCCAGTGACCAGTATGAGAGAGTGAGAGCGATAACACCAAATTTAACACACCTGCTCCCCATTCACACCTGAGACCTTATAACACTAATGAGTCACATGACGCTGGGGAGGGAAAATGGCTAATTGGGCCCAATTTGGACATTTTCACTTAGGGGGTACTCACTTTTGTTGTCAGCGGTTTAGACTTTAATGGCTGTGTGTTGAGTTATTTTGAGGGGACAGCAAATTTACACTGTTATACAAGCTGTACACTCACTACTTTACATTGTAGCAAAGTGTCATTTCTTCAGTGTTGTCACATGAAAAGATATAATAAAATATTTACAAAAATGTGAGGGGTGTACTCACTTTTGTGAGATACTGTATATGTGTGCTCTATTATGGCTTGCTGTTATTTAAAAATTTTTTAAATGATATAGGTGTTCTGTAAAAGGAAAAAGTGTTCTGTGAACGGACAACAGGAGAGGAGGGGCAAACAGGACAGCTTATGTGTAGGAGAGACACAAGTCTACCATCAGAGAGCTAGATGTATAACAAAAGCTATACTACCGGCGCTCAAAGAAAGTGTAAACTGTTAATAACAGGCAGAGATCCAAGAGGTGGCACAAACCTCCTGAGATTTAACTATTTGATTTAACAGCAGATTTTCTTTTTTCTCTGGATTTCTTCTTTAAAGAGAAATTTTGCATTTTTAGTGAGCACTCCTCTCTTGTAGAGTCACTAAGCGCTTTTTCTTTTATAAATGGGTTCACAGAATACAAAGTGATCTATGATTGGACAAGAGGAGAGAAGCAGCAAAAGGGCAGGATGGCTTGTGTGTGGAAGAGGTGCAAGTCTCCTGTTGGAATGCTGAAAGTACAGCAAAAGCTACATTATCAGCGGTCAATGAACGTGTCAATTGTAAATAACAGGCAACGATCTAGGAGCTTGTAAGTGCTCTCCCAGAAGCACTTTTTACAGAGAGCAATTGGATGTACTCAAAAGCCTGCGGGTTGTTATGCAGGAAACAGGAGTTCTCAGAAAAGTGAATCCATCGTATGGACATTTTTTGATGGCTGTACTGTGGGGATTGTGTTTGAAATAAAAAAAACCATAGTATACATAAAGAGAGGATAAGGGGTGTTCTCATGTTGTAATACCTGGATTTACCACTCTCTGTATCGGTGGTGGCAGGACCAGAGTATGCTCCCCAGCATCGTGGGGTGTTTGCACTTCAGCCAGTGTGTAAGCTTCATCAGCCATATCAGTGTGAGATTCTGGTGCCAGCAGAGGAGCCTAAAAACAGGGATACGACACATGTTACATTCTCATCCATTACCAGCAGCAGCTTATCTAAAAGCCAAATTCGGCTTTGTAAGGCCATGAACTGAGATCACGGTGCTTATATTTGGAAGGAAAAAGAAGATGTAAAGCACTTATTTGCTCAGCATAAGGTTGGAAGGAAAGGAAAGTGGTAGAGGACTGATCTCTTAGGAAGCTGTTTATAACTCTACATCTACAGAAAGTTAAAAGGAGGAAATAAATCCAGAAAAGAGGTATAGAATCTTGCATGAAATAAAAGCAGGGGTGCTTAGCCTTTCGAATAGCGAGGGCCACTTAAGTGATTTGGCAACCAGTCGCTGGCCACAACGAATGAAGGGGTTTTACCGGCCCCCCAGACTACAAAGGTGAACTAGCCCTTACTGTCCTGAGCGCCCTACAAGGCTGCTTTCACACTGATGCACTGCGGGTTACATGCACTGCTGGTGCAGCACAGTGCACATGCGGCTTTCCTGCAGGTTAGCTGTGCTTTGTCATAAAATTCTAATATATGTTGCACATGTGGTGCACTTTCTGAAAGCACACCAAACCTGCAGGATATAATAGAATTCTATGGCTCGTGCAGCTAACCTGCAGGAAAGCCACAGTTACACTGCGCTGCAACTGCGAAACAGTGTGAAAGCAGCCTAATAACCCCTTTTTTTAAGTGCCAATTTGCCTGTTGAAAAAGTGCAAATGCTCCGATACATTTGTGGTGCGATTTGAGCCCATACAAAATGAATGGGCTCAAATTGCACTACAGAGAATTGCATGCAATTTGAACAGGAATGCGGTGTGATTCATGTCCAAATCACATGCGGTTTCCCCCACCGCTCCTGTATGAACCCAGGATTGTCATAGTGACTTCAGCCTGGGTTCACACTGAAGAAAATCTGACAGAAATCACGCCGCATTCCTGTGTAAATCGCATGCAATTCTTTGCAGTGAGATTTGAGCCCATTCGTTTTGTATGGGCTCAAATCGCACCGCAAAAGTATCAGTAATTAGTACTCGCCAATAAAAAATGGTATTGGTGCATCCCTAGTTTAGTCTATTAAAATACTGGATGCATGTTCAAAAGACACAATTGGAAAATGAATGGAAATCTTATGCATAGAACCCAATTTATTAGTCTGTTGTGGGACGTTCAAATCTACCTAACCATTTGCATTGAATTAGCCTGATTATACCCAATTATACAGCTTTTTTCATGTGCTACAAAATGTAGAAAACTTAATATATTGACAGAAATGAGAGGTTCTGTAGAGAAAACAGCAGATGACAAAAGTAACAAAGTAAAAAGGGACTACACAACCTTATAATACAATAATGGATGAATTATTAAATCCCACATCATACCTCGCTATATCCGTTTGTTGGTGGCACAACAGGCTCATGTTCTGATGGTAGTGGTGAGGGTGGTTTTATCTCATACTTTTGCTCCGGCCTCATAGAGTGTAAAGGAATCCGATGTAAATAACCATAACCAATGCCGCACCCCAAACTGCAACAATAAAAACAGAACATTCATTCTGAAAGCGCTCAATAATAATCAGCAAAAACTCCACAGAATAAAATCGGTCATACATAAAGATGAGAAATGACCAAGTGATCTTTCTTAAGACCATCATAACTGTCATTTTTATATCTAAAATAAAAGATAAATACAAACAGCAGAATACAATGCTATCCTGCTGAAATACGTTATTGTGCGTTAATCATTGTAGATGTATGGGCACATTAAAGGGGAATTCCAGCTGATACCAAGTCCCTGTAAGAAAGGGATGAATTACCAGGGACCCATTTTTTATGGTTATCTGAAGCAGTCGTTTCTTTCTTCTGTACCAAATATGTTCTGCAGTTACAACAGTCATTCAAGGCCAAAACGCTAGTGTGGAGGGATGAGGCGTTTCTGCTGCTATAGTCATAGAAATGAAGGTGAAGATACTAAATTCAGCTTAAAGTGCTGCTTATCTTTTTAAGTGCTTTTTTTTCTTGCTTAAAAATTCTACCTAGCTTTCTCCTGCTATGTAATGTTAACCACTTCAGCCCCGGAAGAATTTACCCTCTTCCTGACCAGAGCACTTTTTGCGATTCGGCCCTGCGTCGCTTTAACTGACAATTGGGCGGTCGTGCGACATTGCTCCCAAACAAAATTGACGTCCTTTTTTTACCACAAATCGAGCTTTCTTTTGGTGGTATTTGATCACCCCCTGCGCTTTTTATTTTTTGCGCTATAAACAAAAAAATAGCGTCAATTTTGAAAAAACGCATTATTTTTTACTTTTTGCTATAATAAATATCCCCCAAAAATATATAAAAGAAACAATTGTTTTCCTCAGTTTAGGCCGATACGTATTCTTCTACATATTTTTGGTAAAAAAAAAAAAAAAAAAAAAAAATCACAATAAGCGTTATTGATTATAGCGTTTACAAAATAGGGGATAGTTTTATGGCATTTTTAATAATAATTTTTTTTTTTAAATGGCGGCGACTGCAACATTATGGCGGACACATCGGACATTTTTGGGACCATTGTCATTTATACAGCAATCAGTGCTATACAAATGCACTGATTCCTGTGTAAATGACACTGGAAGTGAAGGGGTTAACCACTAGGTTGCAGTGTAGGGGTTAAGTGTGTCCTAGGGGCGTGTTTCTAACTGTGAGGGGCATGGCTGTGTGTGACAGGTCACTGATCTCTGCTCCGATGACAGGGAGCAGAGATCAGTGACACTGTCACTAGGCAGAATGGGGAGATGCTGTTTACATTATCCTTTCCCCGTTCTTCCTCCCCGTGAGGCGATCTCGGGTATCCCCGCGGCGATCGAGTCTGCGGGACCCGCGACCCGACTCATGGGGCTTGCCGTTGGCGCACGCCCGCTGGCCGCCTCTTAAAAGGGGAACGTACAGGTACGTGATTCTACCTGTATGAGCCCTTCTGCCGCAGTATTTCTGCGTGAGGCGGTCGGCAAGCAGTTAAGGAGTGGGCTGTGGAGCCAACATAATTAACCATCTGTACTGTGCTGACAGATCTCATTATCAGTTGTAAACTCGATTTGAACACTGTCCGCAATACCAAAAGGTTAAAGATCTGAAAGTTTGACATTTAGGTATGCAGTGTTAATGGGAACACATAAACATATAGTGGGGGCTTCTCAGGTTTTAAGTGATACTAAAGTCTTTTTTTTTTTTTGTTTAAAAATAACAGACATGTTATACTTTCCTGCTCTGTGTAGTGGTTTTGCACAGAGCAGCCCAGGTCCTCCACTTCTCGGGGGTCCCTCGCCAGTCCTTCTGGCTCCTCCTTCCTGCCCCCATAGCAAGCAGCTTGCTATGGGGGCACCCGAGCGGAGCCGCTGCTCTGTGTGTCAATTCAGACACAGAGCCGTGGCTCGGCCCCGCCCCCTCTATTTTCTCATTGGCTCTCTGATTTTTGGCAGCAGCAGGAGCCAATAGCGCCCACTGTGTGTCTCATCCAATCAGGAGGGAGAGTCCCGGACAGCCAAGGTTCTCATTCATGCAACATTGCTGGTTCTAGGTGGGACTCAGGTAAGTATTGGGGGGGGGGGTGGGGGTGGCTGCTGCACACAGAAGGTTTTTTACCTTATTGCATAGAATTACATTAAGAGAAAAACTTTCTGCCTTTAGAACCACTTTAACTGTAAAGGTAGAAATAGACTTTAAAGTGTATCTGAACTCACAAAAACCCCAAATATTTTACATATTACAGCCTGCCAGTCATTAGAGGAGGCGGTTGCATGACTTTTTATTTTTAATGTGTTATTTTAAAAACACAATGATCCTTTCTGGTAACATGCTTTCTGTACCTGGCTAGTTATGATCACACACGCTTATGGAGGGAGCCATTGTTGTCACCCAGGCTGGACTTCAAAAATATCATTCTCATTTCACCTCCATTACATGGGTGGTAAGCGGGATTAGTTTACAAAAGGAAGATAACATTATTTGTGCTTTCAGTTTAGTACAAAGAATGTGACAAGAACACTACATTTCAACCAAAATCAACAGGTATTTTCTGTACTTGCCATAAAATGTTCCTAGCCTGAAAAATAAAAACAAACAAATGCAGCCACCACATTCAAGGACTGGTAAGCTGCAATATATATTATCGATCTAGGGTTTAAATATCCTTTAATGTTTTGGTTGACCTCAACACTGGAGAAACGCAAGCAAAGGGGGTGGGGGGTTAGAGCACGAAAACCTGAATGCTTCTGAATCAGGAATCTTTTTATTAAGCATCCAGGTATTCAAGAGGGAAAATCCCTTTTATGATGCACACACTTGTCTACCTTTCCATTTCGATTCAATCCAAGACTTGAATATGAATAAATTACAGCTCAGTATACCTTCCTTCACCTCCCCATGCCCCATTGGGGGTTACAAACACCTCCCGGCAGGAGTCGGTCTCAGTGTTGTAGACCAGCAGCTTCAGTGGTTTCCCCTCATGAGATTCTATCAAAGCGTAGAAATCTTCTGACTGTAACAATACAAGCAAAAAATACAGTATACTGTTACACATTAAAATCTAACAGATAAATCTAAATCTAATTGTGCTTTTATTTTAGCCATTTCAGAGAGCTAGTCTGAAAAACAGGCTCCTGATAGGACAGACAGAAGAGCTAGTCAGGGGAGGTATGTTGGCATAACACAACCCTACTTCTTCACTCATGACTGTAATATATCTACAGCCTCCCCTACATTTATTATTTGAAGTGGGTTCTACTGAACCTAAATCACCCTTATAAAACAGAGCTGCTTGTACCTCTTGTAAGATCTGATCAGACCCCACAATGTAATCCGTATGAGGCCTCAGCCCGGCCAAAGCTGCTGGGGAATTTGGTTCCACGTCCTAAAAACAGAAGAATATGAATGTAGGGAATATTTCAGACCAGCATATCTTCCTTCCCTGTGCACTGGTAGTTCACTTACCAGGACATGCCACACATGCTCATTGGCACCCTGAAAGCTGCAGAATCGGACGCTTGCACCCAGAAGTCCCTGACCCCCCCACATGTTACTTGGGGTGACTTCCAGTTCTCGCACTTTCATCGTCTTCGTGTTATAAACTTCTAGCTTCACAGGCTTCTCCATGTTGGCTTTCAAGAGATCTTTGAACATGCTGTTTTCTTTATTCTGAAGAGATAAAAACATCACATACAGGCAATAAACGAATGGAATAAAGCACTAAACCACTGCAGCAAAAAAAGGTAGGGCCCAATCACACTGGGTGTGTTAACAAACACATGCCATCTACAGAAAAGTCTGGTATACCATCAAACCCAACATTCTCTCTGGTATTGCTAAATAATAGCCAATTGATAATCAGCACAAATTCCAGCAGCAAGAATCTGTAGATTCCCGCACTTGGAGTAACAGACATGTGCTAAGAGCTGCAGCCGCTCAGCCCAAACAGTGCAATGACAGGATGATGGTGACTGCAGCTCACTGTGACTGTTTGTAAGACCAGCAATTATCTGTGGTTAGGGACAGATGATCGCGTCTGGGCGCAGTCTGTCTGTGTCCAGCCACGACCACTGCAAGTAATTGCTGGCTGTCCAAACAGTCACTGATAGCTGTGGCCATCATCAGCCTGTCATTGCAGTGTATGTGCTGGGCGGCCACAGCTCTTTGCACACGCTGGTAATTCTAGAAGCAGAAATCCACAGATTCTTGCAGCTGGAATTTGCAGGGTGTGCTTATTGCCTGTTTAAATGGACCCAAACAGAAAACAGCTTGGACACATACAAGAAAAGGGCTATTGACAACCTGCCAAAAACATAGTCAATTCAAGCCAAGCATACAATGACAACATGCATGGCCAGGGATTACCTTCAGTGAATCAAAAGATACAGGAGGTAGGCTGCTTAATATACAATTAAATGTCAAACTTGGCCATGCCCCCTTGTAGCTGTCAAGCCTTCCTATTAGTCATTGGTGCAACCGAGCCAATGGGGGGCCAGGCAAAAGGTAAAGGAACAGTTGAAATATATTCAATCAGCTGCCTATATTTTGCAATCTTCTGATCATTACAATATATGTATTAATGCTTTCACTAAAGTAACAACTTGCTATACATTTTAATCTGGAATATTAATTTTTGTAGCAGGTATACTTCAAGAAATGATTATTTCCACCACACAAAACCTTGTTGACACTAAAAAATGCCCATGCAGTCCAGTGGGTTTTGAGGCATTTTTGTAACACATTACGTACGTTTTACACCTTGCACAAATCCTTTCATGTTACACCACATCCCTTGTAACAAAGACTTTAAAAAACAGTTTTCATGCATTTTACACGTTTTTAGTTCATTATTATGAAGGTTCGAATGATATATAAAATACATCAAGCTGCATGCATACATGATTCAAATTACTTAAACTAAAGAATCATCAACACAGCCAAGCATCTAGCATCTCTTTGCTTAAAAGGGGGTTAAAAAGTGTCCATGTTTTTAATCTCAATTTATATGGATTTTCTATGTCTTATTATATGCTGCAGCAGCATTGAATAGCAACAGATAGAGACGGATTCCATGCGTTATCAAACTTCATTGAGTGTAATGGCCACCATGTTATCTGGAATCCACAGAAACAAGATGTTGTGGGTAATGTATCATTTCTTTCAAATCACCTATCCGAAAGCAAACACAAGTAAGTGAATTTTCCCTTTAAAATTACAGTATTTTTGCCTGTGCTTCTTTCATAACACCTAAATTGAGCAAACAATTCAGTGTAATTGGTGCCAGCAGCAGCTGCCAGAAAGTTAACCAATTTATCAGGACCTGCAGTAAGCTGGCATGCATGCCTGGAAATTAGTCTATTGGGAGGATTACAAAGACCTGAGAACCTGAGCAGCTTACAATGTCACTAATAAATTACCTAGTGAGCATAATATGGCATGGAAATGTACTTTTGGCTCTTCTGCTCACCCTCCAGTTAAAGTAGGAAATGAATGGGAACTTTTGGTGTGGCTACAGAACAGGTTTTGCATATAGAATTTGTTTTCCATCTTAATTATGAAATGAGATGAAGCATTGGGGGCATTATGGAGTGTGGCGGGAGGAAACTCCCTCTAATGATCGGTGTTGATGCCGACTGAGAGCACCTCTGAGCGGAGTCAAAAACTCAGAGCTGATCTCTACTTTTTTTTTGGAGCGAAAATCTTGCGCCTTTGTGCAAAAAAAACAAAAACAATCAGCTTCCAGGAGTGATTATAACCAGCACAAGAGACTGCACGTGAAGGCACATCGGACAATAGTTTTAAATGGAATGAATGAAAAATATTTATTGGATATATATGTATTGAAATAGCAAGTTTAAACAATATTGAAACAAGGGAGAACTGTTCATGATATTTTGCACTATTTGTATTGTTTTAATAGCACACAAGCTTTAGATACTAGCTTCCAGGTTTTATTGTCAAAGCTGAATAGAAAAAGCTGAAGTTAGAAACAGCATGGCTACCATGCACAGCTGCACCAGATTTTGCACTCTCCAGTTTTAGTAAATGAGCCGCATTGTATTATTTAGTCAATCACTACTGTTTACCCCAAGGTAAGACTGGCATGGTGAGTGCCTTCCTATAGTGGTCATAAAAAGCCTAATCTAGCTGCACTCTGACAACTAATGCATGGCTTTTAGAAACTGTTTACATTATAATGCTCACAATTTTGTGCATCAATGCAAATTGCGTTAATGCAGCCTATTTAGTTTCAATGGGTCAGCAAAGCACCTTGGTGCATAAAAAATAGCTCCTGCTGTAATTTTTGCAATACAGTACAATGCACAGGGCAAACAGTGCACCGTATGTGTGTGTTCGAGAGCATGTTATAGTGTGCCATTATAAAGCATGTTATTGCATGCGTTGTGCTGAGGACTACACTAGGGAGCACTTGTTATCCCTCACACATTTTTTGTTTTCAACTTCTTGGAAGATCTCTGTGCAAACTGCTCTTTTCCAACTGCCAACAAAAACAAAGGATGATGATAACTGCATGCAGTATGGTGCAAAAGGTTTAGGCAAGTGTGAAAAAATGCTATCAAGTAAGAAAGTTTTTAAAAATATATATTTTGATTGTTTATTTTTTTTTATCAATTTACAAAATGCAAAGTGGGCGAACAGAAGAAAAATCTAATTCAAATTAATATTTGGGATGACCACCCTTTGGTTTCAAAACTGCATCAATTCTTCTAGGTACACTTGCACACAGTTTTTGAAAGAACTCGGCAGGTAGGTTGTTCCAAACATTTTGGAGAACTAACCACAGATCTTCTAGGGTTGTAGGCTGCCTCATATCCTTCTGTCATTTCATGTAATCCCAAACAGACTTGATATTGAGATCTGGGCTCTGTGGGGGCCAAACCATCACTTCCAGGACTCCTTGTTCTTTGTTGCGCCGAAGATAGTTCTTAATGACATTGGCTGTATGATTGGGGTTGTTGTCCTGCTTGCAGAAAAAATTTGGGGCCAATCACACGACTCCTTGAGTATGGTATGATGGATAAGTATCTGCCTGTATTTCTTAGCATTGAGGACACCATTGATTCTGACCAAATCTCCAACTCTACTCCAATGTCCTTAAGAACTATCTTCAACATAAAGAACAACAAGAAGTCCTGGGAGTGATGGTTTGGCCCCACAGAGCCCTGATCTCAACATCATCGAGTCTGTCTGCGGTTATATGAAGGTGACAGGAGGATTTGAGGCAGCCTACACCCACAGAAGATCTGCTGGTTTGTTCAACAAGATGTTTGGAACAACCTACCCCTCAAATTCCTTCAAAAACTGTGTGCATGTGTACCTCGAATTGATGCTGACTTGAAGACAAAGGGTGGTCACACCAAATATGATTTGATTTTGATTTCACTTCTGTTCATTTACTTTAATTTTTTTAATTGATAAAAATAATACTATTTCTGAAAGCATTCTTAATTTACAACATTTTTCGCACCTACCTAAAACGTTTGCACAGTACTGTATATGTGATTTCAGGCCATGTGGTTAGTCACACAAGAGACAGTGGCAAGTAATCAGGCTATAGAGGATGGACAGAACTCTCCTTCTGCCCTACAGCCAGCCTTACATGAGAGAAAAGCATGCATACACAATCACCGGTGGTGGTTAGATTGGATTTAAAAATTCAAACTCTCTCATGTGCACCTGGAGCATGGCAACGCATTTCAAAACTGGAACTTTTCTTCACAAATAGGATAGATTGCAGTTTATGTTTGGTTCCTCAGTTTATGTTGGTTCGCATGTGACCTCCTCCTCTGTGACAGTGCTCATGTCTAGCAGCAAATCGCTAGGCCCTGGCATAGTCACATGACTACTCCCCATGGTCGTCAACAATACCGATTGTAGTAGGGAGCACAGGCAAGGTGAATATTAAAATGGTTGTGAAGGCAGAAGGTTTTTATCTTAATGCATTAATTAATTAATGCCCCTCATACTTACCTGAGCCCCCTCTCTATCCAGCGATGTCCACGAATGCCTCGGTCATCCGGGACTCTCCCTCCTGATTGCCCGAGACACAGCAGCGGCGCTATTGGCTCCTGCACAGCTCCATGTCTGAATAAACACACAGAGCTGCAGCTCGGCTCGGGTGCCCCCATAGCAAGCTGCTTGCTGTGGAGGCACTCAACAGAAGGGAGGGGCCAGGAGCTCTGGCGAGGGACCCGAGAAGAGGAGGATCGGGGCTGCCCTGTGCAAAACCACTACACAGAACAGGCAAGTATACCATGCTTGTTATTTTAATAGAGAAAAAAAACGAGACTGTAGTATCACTTAAAGGAGTTTGAGAGATCTCCTTTGCTGAGACACTGTAATTTTGCCCTGGGTCAATAAAGTGAGTGTCTTTTTAAGTGTAAAGCAGTGAAAACACCTTCTTTTCAGCAGTTTTTCAGCAAAACATTCAGCATAAGGCTCTGGAACCCTATAATAACAAGTCTTATGTACATTTTTTTTTTAAAAAACAAGATTAATTTGCATAAAATAAGTTGCTTATGTTAATCATAATCACTTACCAGCCTTGTATGTCCAATTGCTATAATAAAATCAAAAAATGGTTCAAGTCCTCCTTTCTGTGCTGGAGAATTCTCCTGAACCTAAAATAAAACAGATACATTATAAATTACTAAAGATAAATAGATTATTATTAAAAAAAAAAAAATAAGATGCTTGCTATTTTTGTCTATAAGAAAAACCTTATATTTCCCTTAAAATAATTTTGCTTCGTTACTAAGGTCTTATATGTAACCCAACCCCCTGACTTCGAAGCATGCATTGGTGATCAATAAGGACACTTAGGCCCCTTTCACACGATCGGACCGTTCAGGTCCGCCTGTCAGTTTTGACGGCGGACCTGAACGGGCGCTCCATGTTAGCCTATGGAGCGACAGATGTCAGCGGAGACATGTCCGCTGACATCCGACCGGTCCGATCCACTAAAAGCAGACGGATGCCTCAACGTTCGGATCTGTCGATGGCAGATCGGATCGGGTGAGATCTGATGAAAACGGACATGCTGTCCGTTTTCGTCCGATCTCTCCATAGGCAGCAGCGGCTCTTGACAAGCCCCTCCCCGCTCAGTGAGCAGAGAGGGACCTGTCATCCGCCGGCTCAGCGGAGATCAACGGAGAGATCTCCCGCTGAGCCGGCGGACCGAGGCGGACTCCGTGGAAGCGGAGTCCCCCTCATGTGTAAGGGCCCTTACAGCACAGGGGCAAGGCAGTTGGTGGGTTAGCCGAGTGGACAAGGTAGTCAGGCCTACAATAGCAAAAAGCATTCCTCCATGCACCTTGTTTGTGTGGATGGAAAAATCTGTCTGACTGAATGAAAAAAAGAAAAAAAAATTAAAAGCTGGCTATACACTAGTAGGTTTTTAAACATTTATGCAAATATTCATACGAAAATTTTGAATGCATTTGAAGTCTTAAAGAATGTCTTTCATAAATATTATAAAACTTCATTTGCTTTTAACATTCCATTTTGGAACAAATGTAATTTCTCCAACGAAAACCACAAACACGGCTAAAGATTTTCCCTGCTGCTCCTTCGAATGTTCTCATCACTATGGTCGAAAACAAATGTCTATTTGACCTCAATTAACGATTAGAAAATCAAATGAACATTCTTAAAGAAAAAAATGTATAAACAAATTCTACTAGTGTATAACCAGCTTAACAGTATGTGGCCAGATTCAAGGATACGTTCACCTTTTCACAAAAAATAATAAATGCACATTTTTTTGCAGGTAAAAAAAAATGTGTATTTATATTTTTTTGTTGCAGGAGCCAAAGCAATCAGCGATCAGGAGGCCACTGGTTCCATGCAGGTCTCCTGCAGATCTGTCAGTATATCGGCCTGCTTGTACCGCATATGAAGAAACCGATACATGCTGACATGAAGAATGAATGAACTACCACAACACTCATGGCACCATGGTAGTTAACTGAAACCTGCAAGCTGACAGCAGCAAAGGCTACCTTACCTTGAAGTTTTCCATTCACAAAAGTGCTGTGAATGAGTGACACTGTGTTTTTTTGTTTTTTATTCTGACAGCTAGCGGGGGAGTAGGAGGTGTGGGGGCCGGTGTATTCATAACAAGTTGTATGTTACACCCCGAATATAGATGTAACATGTTATGAAAGGTGAACTTATCCTTTAAAGTGGTTCTAAAGCCTAAAAGGCTTTTCCACCTTAACCGCTTGCTGACCAGCGCACGCCGATTTACGACGGCAGAATGGCACTGGTGGGCAAAAGGGCATACAGGTACGTCCCCTTTAAGAAGCGGTGTTGCGGGCGCACGCCCGCCGCGGTCTCCATGACCGCAGGTCCCGCGGACTCTATGTTCGCCCGGTGCCTGCGATCGTGTCATGGAGAGGTAGAACGGGGAAATGCTTTTGTAAACAAAGCATTTCCTCATTCTTCCTAGTACAGGACAGAGATCACTGCTTTCTGTCATTGAGAGCTGTGATCACTGTCCTGTGTGTTGAAGCCCCCCCCCCCCCCCCCCCCCCCACAGTTAGAATCACTCCCTAGGACACACTTAACCCCTTCACTGCCAGTGTCATTTACACAGTAATCAGTGCATTTTTATAGCACTGATTGCTGTATAAATGACAATGGTCACAAAATAGTGTAAAAAATGTCCGATGTGTCCGCCATAATGTCGCAGCCCCGATAAAAATCGCAGATCGCCGCCAATACTAATTAAAAAAAAAAAATTAGAAACAAAAATGCCATAAAACTATCCCGTATTTTGTAGACGCTATAACTTTTGTGCAATCCAATCAATGTACTCTTATTGCGATTTTTTTTTTACTAAAAATATGTAGAAGAATGCATATCGGCCTAAACTGAGGAAAAAAAATATATTTTTTTATATATTTTTTGGGGGATATTTATTATAGCAAAAAGTAAAAAAGAATGCGTTTTTTTCAAAATTGTCGCTCTTTTTTTGTTTATAGCGCAAAAAATAAAAATCTCAGAGGTGATCAAATACCACCAAAAGAAAGCACTATTTGTGGGAAAAAAAGGACGTCAATTTTGTTTGGGTGCAAGGTCGCACGACCGCGCAATTGTCAGTTAAAGCAACGCAGTGCTGAATCGCAATAAGTGCTCTGGTCAGGAAGAGGGTAAAATCTTCCGGGGCTGAAGCGGTTAAAGCATTCTATGCATTAGGTTGAAAAACCTGTGCTACAGCGACCCCCCCCCCCCTTTCTTACCTGAGCCCGATCCAGCGATGTGCACGAGGGCAGCGGCTCCAGCTGCTGTCTCTCTCCTCATTGGACAGATTGATAGCAGATCCTGTGATATGGGAGCGTTGGGCGGGGTTGAGTCCCACTGTCTGTGTCAATGGACGCAGCAGTGTGACTCAGGGGCACTTTCTGTGCGACTTTCTGTGGGGGGCATCCTATGAAGAGGAGGGGCCTGGACCGCTAGTGGGGGACACCAGAAGAGGAGGATCGGGGCTTCTCTGTGCAACACCATTGCACAGAACAGGTAAGTATAGGCATGTTTGTTATTTTTATAAAAAATAAAAATAAAAAAAGGAAGGTTTACAACCACTTTAACTTGTATGGTAAGCTGACTGCCTGACAATGTTCTATTCTCCACTTACATGAAAGGATAGGATCTAATTACAAAGCTAAGAGAGAAGAAACCTGCAGTGTGTGATAATCCGGAAGATCAGATAACCAAGGTGTGGCTACACTTGCAGTTACATGAACAGGTGTATGAAGCTTTTCCGCCACTGTGTTCTAGATCTACCGGTTTATCCTTCCAAAAACAAAACTACAATGGAGAACACATGGACAACGCTGTTAATGGCTTATAACTAAATAAATACAGACATAAGCTTAAGGCTACATTCACAAGGGTGATTAGCACACCGTATGAATTCCATCTGCAGATTCCTGCATCTGAAATGACAGATGTGTGCGTAGAGCTGCAGGCCCTCAGCCCATACAATGCAATGACTGGCTAATGGCAGCCACAGCCAGGGCCAGATTTACGTCTCAGGAGTCTATAGGCAGAGAATTCTGAGGAGCCCCCCCAGTAAGACCGACTTTTTTTTTTCTTGAAAAATTAATCTCAAAGGTCTAGGAAATGCATTTTTCAGTAAAAAACACACTAAAGTAAATGTTAGGGCAAACAAACGCAATAAACTACTCAAACGTTTTGTAAAATATAAAAGACGAGGTTGCACCAAGTAAATAGATACCCAACATGTCAAACCTTAACCGCTTGCCGATCGGCTCACGCCGATATACGTCAGCAGAAGGGCATGTACAGGCAGATTAACGTACCCGTACGTTGCCCTTTAAGAAGTGTTTTGCAGGAGTGCGCACAAAGCCGGCGACGCGCGCGCCCCCCCGTGAGTGTGATCGCGTGTCCGTGGGGATACCCGCAATCGTCTCACGGAGAGGCAGCATCTCCCCGTTCTGCCTAGTGACACTGTCACTGATCACAGCTCCCTGTAATCGGGAGCGGTGATCAGTGTCGTGTCACACATAGCGCCCCCCCCCCCCCCAGTTAGAGTCACGCCCTAGGACACATTTTACCCCTAAAGCGCCACCTAGTGGTTAACCCCTTCACTGCCAGTCACACTTACACAGTAATCAATGCATTTTTAATTGCACTGATCGCTGTATAAATGTGAATGGTCCCAAAATCGCACCAAAAGTGATCTGTCCGCCATAATGTCACAGTCATGATAAAAATCGCTAATCGCCGTACTAGTAAAAAAAAAAATCATTAATAAAAATGCCATAAAACGATCCCCTATTTTGTAAACGCTAGAACTTTTGTGCAAACCAATCAATAACCGCTTATTGCGATTTTTTTTTACCAAAATATGTAGAAGAATACGGCCTAAACTGAGGAAAAAAAAAAGTTTTTTTATATATTTTTGGGGGGATATTTATTATAACAAAAAGTAAAAAATAATGTTTTTTTTAGAAATTGCCACTATGTTTATATCGCAAAAAATTAAAACCGCAGAGGTAATCAAATACCACCAAAAGAAAGATCTATTTGTGGGGAAAAAAGGACGTCAATTTTGTTTGGGAGCCACGTCTCATGATCGTGCAATTGTCAGTTAAAGCGACGCAGTGCCGAATCGCAAAAAGCGCTCTGGTCTTTGGGCAGCCAAATGGTTTGGGCTGAAGTGGTTAAATTTATGGGCGCCCCTGAAATGGTGACATACTTCAGTGCCCTATATTTTCTATAGGTGATGTTTCAAAAGCCCCCTACAGGTTATCAGTTTAGTGTTACGAAGGAGGTCTTGTGCTAGAATTATTGCTCACACTCTGGCATGCACAGCGATATGTAACACGTGTGTGATGGGCAAACAGAACCCGTAATCCATGGCAGGGGTGCACTGGTGGGGGCGTTGGGTGCTGGTACCGGAGGTGTGTGGAGGCAATCGAGTGGCAGCGTAGTCGCCCAAATGCTTCTACCTGACAGGCAGGAGTCTGCCTGTCAGTATTACACACAATCCCGGAGGCTGCAGCTAAAGGGTTAAAAAAAAAAAAAAAAAAACTCATATTGACAGGCGCCCCTCTAGGAAGGGCTCCTGTAGGCACATGCCTAATGTGCCTAGTGAAAAAAACGGCCCTGGCCACAGCTTTTCAAGACTGTTGGTACAGCCAGCTATTACCTGCACTTAGGGACAGATGATCATGGCTGGACACACTCAGTGTCTAGCCAAGATCTCTGCAGGTAATCACTGGCTGTGATAGCAGCCACAAGTAGCCTATCATTACATTGCATGGGCTGAGCAGCCACAGCTCTTCGCACACACCTGTCATTCCAGCTGCAGACATTTGCAGATTCTTGTCACTAGAACTTGCAGAGTGTGCTAATCGTATGTGTGAATGTAGCCTTCAGCAGATTTCCAGGCAAACAGGTAAATGCACAAATTCAATTTTGTTTTACCTGCCAAGGGCTTTGTATTTCTGAGATTTATACAGCCCCATCACACAGCACAGCCCTGTATGGCAGAGATGGAGACCTGATTTTCTCTACGGTAACACTTTTTTTCCTCCCCAACCACGTGACTTGACAGTGAAAGGAGAAGTAGCACATTGATGCCTTCATCACTTTGTTCTCTCCTCACATCTGCATGCTTCACACACAAGCAGGGCAAATGATTGGCTTCTTGTGCTGCTTCCCCCTAACCCAGTCTGAGCTGTGCTGTACAGGGACTGCAAGAGGCTGATAATAGGTTAAAGGGACATTAAAGGTTCTTTTTTTTTTAATGAAAAACATGTTATACTTACCCACTCTGTGCAATAGTTTTGCAGAGAACAGCCCTGATCCTTCTCTTCTTGGGTCCTCTGATGGCGATTATGGCATCCTCCCCCCCTTCGAGTACCTTCCCAGCAAGCTGTTTGCTGGGGGGGGGGGGGTACTCTTGCAAGCTCAATCCCTAGCTCGGCTGGTTGCATCTATTGACACAGAGGGACTTTGCCTCCCACCTTCTCCCTTTATAGGATTTGATTGACAGCAGCAGGTGCTGTTATAAATCTTCCCTGTGAGGATGGAGAAAGCACCATGGAACCTGAGAGGTTAATCCTCTGCATTGTGTAAAAAGGCCCTTCTTTTACTGTCCCCAATCCATCTGCTGATTGTACAGAGCCTTGGGGGCACTCTGCACATGCTCAGTTTGTTATGTATTGCTAGAGAGTTTTTTGTTTGGGAGGGTGCATGTGATCAGCACAGGGCCAATCAGCACTGGACTCATAGGACAGTTAGAGGAGAATGAAAACTCCTTCTACAAGCTTTAACCAGTCACTGATAGAAGTCACATGACTGCTATACACTGCTGGTGAGAAAATGTATTTAGCAGTTTATATTTACTAAAATAATTGCATTTCCATGTTCTGTGTACTGTGGGAGGCCAGATATAATAAATGCAGGGTCCTGGGCTTTGTATCACTTTAAGGTAAAAAAAAAAAAAAAAAAAAAAAACACTTGAGGCTTTAAAACCACTTTCAATTCAGGTACTTACACTGCTTGCATTAAAAAACAAAAAACAAAAAAAACGTAATGATTACAGAACTGCAAATATTTGTTGTTTTATATCTGCCCAGAGTTCAGCCTTAAAAATAGAAAGGGACGAGGTCTAGAGACTCGAGACGTGTTGTACCCTCACTCAGCGGGCATAGATGTGAAAGTGTGAGGGCATAATTAGAAGCTTCTGTTTACACCGACATTCTATAATAAACACATCTACTGTGTGTCAACAACAGTGAGAACATCTCAGGGCACTACAAAAGTCCTCTGTCTTCTGGAACTGCATCAAAAAACAAAAAAAAAACAAAAAAACAATTATATATACAGTGGGGACGGAAAGTATTCAGACCCCCTTAAATTTTTCACTCTTTGTTATATTGCAGCCATTTGCTAAAATCATTTAGGTTCATTTTTTCCTCATTAATGTACACACAGCACCCCATATTGACAGAAAAACACAGAATTGTTGACATTTTTGCAGATTTATTAAAAAAGAAAAACTGAAATATCACATGGTCCTAAGTATTCAGACCCTTTGCTGTGACACTCATATTTAAGTCAGGTGCTGTCCATTTCTTCTGATCATCCTTGAGATGGTTCTACACCTTCATTTGAGTCCAGCTGTGTTTGATTATACTGACTGGACTTTATTAGGAAAGCCACATACCTGTCTATATAAGACCTTACAGCTCACGGTGCATGTCAGAGCAAATGAGATTTATGAGTTCAGAGTTCAAAGGAACTGCCTGAAGAGCTCAGAGACAGAATTGTGGCAAGGCACAGATCTGGCCAAGGTTACAAGTGGCCTCCATAATTCTTAAATGGAAGACGTTTGGGATGACCAGAACCCTTCCTAGAGCTGGCCGTCTGGCCAAACTGAGCTATCGGGGGAGAAGAGCCTTGGTGAGAGAGGTAAAGAAGAACCCAGAGATGCAGTCAGGAGATGGGAGAAAGTTGTAGAAAGTCAACCATCACTGCAGCCCTCCACCAGTCGGGGCTTTATGGCAGAGTGGCCCGACGGAAGCCTCTCCTCAGTGCAAGACACATGAAAGCCCGCATGGAGTTTGCTAAAAAACACCTGAAGGACTCCAAGATGGTGAGAAATAAGATTCTCTGGTCTGATGAGACCAAGATAGAACTTTTTGGCCTTAATTCTAAGCCGTATGTGTGGAGAAAACCAGGCACTGCTCATCACCTGTCCAATACAGTCCCAACAGTGAAGCATGGTGGTGGCAGCATCATGCTGTGGGGGTGTTTTTCAGCTGCAGGGATAGGACGACTGCCAGAAGCCAGAATATTGTTTATAATCTCTCCACGGGAGCCGAGGCGGCATAAGTGTAGATGCGACATCGGGCAGGAAGAGTATATGTGATTTGTAATAGTATTTTAATGATCATAATAATTGAATAATAATTAATGAACCCAGTAAGTTCCAACAGAGGTAAAAATATAAATAGATACGTGTATATGTAAAGAGATCTATGCCTGACATAGGAGTGAATGTAAAAGTCACCAAAATAGGGTAAGAGTGTAATGGCAGCTGGTGCATGAGGAGCTGCAAATGAAAAGTGCCAAGAAACTAGTGAATCTTAATGAGGCAAGATCACCCTCATTAAGATTCACTAGTTTCTTGGCACTTTTCATTTGCAACTGCTCATGCACCAGCTGCTCTGTTCACACGGCCAGGCTCTTTCTGGGGTCTCTGCACACCAGCCCTGCTTAACACGTTCGGCTGGTGGTGCTTCTAGATGCCACATTTGGGTAGGTTTGTTGTCTCCTCTCTCCTTCTTCTCCTCTTGCATTGCTCTGTTTTCTTTTGGTGTAGGTGTTTATTTCCTGGGTGATCTTGCCTCATTAAGATCTATCTATTTATATTTTTACCTCTCTTGGAACTTACTGGGTTCATTAATTATTATTCAATTATGATCCTTAAAATACTATTACAAATCATATATACACTTAATAGAATATATTATTCTGTTCCCAGATTTGTTTGCTCTCATGACAACACATTCCTGCTTGTGGACACAAGCCATAAGAAGTCCCGTTTGCAGTTTGCGAGAAGCCAAGTGGAGGACACAGCAAACATGTGGAAGAAGGTGCTCTGGTCAGATGAGACCAAAATTGAACTTTTTGGCCTAAAAGCAAAACACTACATGTGGTGGAAAACTAACACTGCACATCACCCTAAACACACCGTCCCCACCGTGAAACATGGTGGTGGCTGCATCATGTTGTGGGGATGCTTTTCTTCAGCAGGGACAGGGAAGCTGGTCAGAGTTGATGGAAAGATGGATGAAGCAAAATACAAGAAAACCTGTTAGAGTCTGCAAAAGACTTGAGACTGGGGCAGAGGTTCACCTTCCAGCAGGACAACTACCCTTAAACATACAGCCAGAGCTACAATGGAATGGTTTAGATCAAAAGCATATTCATGTGTTAGAATAGCCCAGTCAAAGTCCAGACCTAAATCCAATTGAGAATCTGTGGCAGACTTGAAAATTGCTGTTCACAGACGCTCTCCATCCAATCTGACAGAACTTGAGCTATTTTCCAAAGTAGAATGGGCAAAAATGTCACTCTCTAGATATGCAAAGCTGGTAGATACATCCCCAAAGATCCCAAAAAGACTTGCAGATGTAATTGCAGCGACAGGTGGTTCTACAAAGTATTGACTTAGAGGGGCTGAATACAAATGCACACCACACTTTTCACAGATTTGTAAAAAATGTTAAAAACCATTTATCATTTTCCTTCCACTTCACAATTATGTGCCACTTTGTGTTGTTCTATCACATAAAATCCCAATAAAATAAATGTAAGTTTTTTGGTTGTAACATGACAAAAATGCGGAAAATTTCAAGGGGTGCAAATACTTTTTCAAGGCACATAAAATGCACTATTTATCTTTCAAAAAGTATTTCCCAATGCCAAATCTTTCATCCAATTTCTAAACTGTTGCATTTGTAAGTTTCAAAAGCTAGTATAAAGAAATAATAGTGGTAAAAAAAAATTAAAAAAAAACTTGTGGGTTTAACTAATATTTTTCCGTTCAACTCTCCTTTAAGAGGGGTGAGTGTCCTATGCCTACATAGTTTTGCTAATAGATGTTCCTCGTTCCTATCTCAAAAAGTTGGGCGGTATCACCATTGTCGTCCTTCCATTTCAGAGTTTCCTGTGTGTGATGCATATGGTGCCAGGCAGCTAATCGAATAAAACAGATCAGAATGACTAATGCCAGTCTGAGGACTCTTCTTACGAACAGGAAACATTCTATTCAATGTGATTGTCAACAAAATCACCAAAGTTGGGGGAGCAAAAAACCAGCTGTTTAATATTTATTCAGAGGGCACCAGACCCCACAAAGAAATTAGAGGGACCTACCAGTTTATAGTCACCCTAGGAGTTTATTAGTTGGAAATAGAACAGCCTGAAAACGAAGGTACTGGGGTGTGAGGCATACCAGCCCTGTGTAACGAGCACTGGTTCCCACTGTGAGCAAATGATTAAATGACCTGAAAAATGAACTGATCTGATGTCAGATGTAAGATGCAATGTTTGGTTAGTAGGGTAATAATTGTGTCATCTACTAAAAATAACACAAAACTCAAAACGCAAGGAGAACACAAGTAGCCATTTCCATAAGATGCACCTGCAAAGCACCAGACAGGTAAAGTTGCTGATGATATATACTAGACAATATATACCAGCCTTTCACAAACTTTTAAACATGGAGGACACCTTGAAATAACTTTTAGGTCTCAGGGAACCCCTGCTAATAATTTCTGTATTTACAGCTCATGACACATTAGCATGAACAGTAATATCTGGTACACACGGGGAGTTTATTTTCGTTCAACCCAGTGGGCTGAATGAAAAAACAAACCTGACAGATCGCCGTACTGGTCGTTAGAACGACTTCTGTCAGACAGGCTGCTGTACACGCAGGCCGAATGTCGCCTGGTTTCTGTTGAACCCATCGATATTTGCCCATGTGTACCCGCCTTTAGTTTAGGTATAAGAATAAAAAAAAGAGAACACAGAACATGGCATACAGTACTTGACATCCAAGGCTTTTTTACGTCAAAAGTATTTTCAGTAATAATAATATTATAATGAAATTATAATAATCATGGTCAGAAAAGTATAAATAGTGGCGTTCCCTTACACCGGTGGTATTATGTTGATGGTGAGTTGGTATGGGCCCACTTATACTGGTGGGCAGTGGAAGAATGCTCGCTTACTGTTAAGTAAGGATGATCTCGGGCGTGTTCGCACAGCCCACCAGGAAGTCAGCACTGCGCTGCGCTAATCACAGGCAGTGAGCCATTGTCCAGATGTGCGGCTGCAGAGATCGGGAAATGTCTCACTGCCTATGATTAGTGCAGCGCAGTGCCGACTTCCCGGCAGGCTCTGCATGTGGGCTGTGTGAACATGCCGGAGCTCATCCTTACTGTTAAGGTAGATGGGACATCCAAGCTAGAACTAAGGTTAAAACTGCTTCCAACGCCTATACTAACTACCATGTAGAAAAAAGATGCATATACTTACATCGTCTCAGGGCGTCCCATTCTAGTCATGTGATCAGCTCCCAACAGTAGCTTCAGGGGAGAGGAGGGACAGCCAACAATAGATGCCCCATAGTAAGCCTATGGATGACGACACCGACCAGGCATTTAACCCATTGCTCTCTCTTCTCCCCTGAAGCCGGCCACTGGGGAGATCACGTTACCGGACCAGAATGCTCTGAGAATAGCCAAATATATGCATCTTCCTTTTAGAGCAGGCATCACTTAATGGGCAATCACGGCCCAGACCGAGTGACAGTTCTATCCGGACCGCCACAGCCTCGCCATTTAGCTGCCTGTGTGTCCTTTCTTCAGCCTGCCGCTGCTGTCATTTTCACAGCAGGGCAGAGGGCGGGAGGTGTGGGAGTCTGGATGGAGGGTGGGAGTCGCCCTGCTTTCAAGCTAAAAAGTGGCCAGTTGATTGCTATGACACAGGGCGGTCCTAGCAATCAGCGACTTGTTAACAGGAAAAGTTGGGAAGCTCCCGCCTTCCATCAAGACCGACTGCACCGCCCGCCCTCTGCTATGAACGGTAGGAGATTAAATTGGATGTAAACCTGATTCATGAAATTTGAGTTGGGCACATATATCTGCAGTGTTTTGTTATCTCTCTCCAAAGCACTATGTCCTGTAGCTGTCTCCTCCTCCATTCTTCTGTTATCAGCATAACTTCTAAGACATTCTCCAAGACGGGAGCCTGAAGTGTGTGTCAGGGAGGGAGCTAGAAATAGATTAGCACAGGCAAGCTCTGCATGTGTGAGGAGGGGGGTGTGCCTTTCATGTTGCATGTTACAGCCTAAACATGTTCAGAAAGGTGAACTTATCCTTTAACTATGCCTATATACTTTAACCACTTCAGCCCCGGAAGGATTTACCCCCTTAATGACCAGGCCATTTTTTGCAACACGGCACTACGTCGCTTTAACTGACAATTGCTCAGTCGTGCGACACTATACCCAAACAAAACTGATGTCTTTTTTTCTCACAAATAGAGCTTGCTTTTGGTGATATTTGATCACCTCTGCAGGTTTTTTTTTTTTTTTTTGTGCTATAAAACAAAAAATAGAGCTACAATTTTAAAATATAGAATACATATAAAAAAAAAAAAATGTAAAAAAAAAAAATGTTTTCGTCAGTTTAGGCCAATATGTATTCTTCTACATATTTTTGGTAAACAAAAATCACAATAAGCGTATATTTATTGGTTTGTGCAAAAGTTGTAGCATCTACAAAATAGGGGCTAGATTATGGTACTTTTAATTTTTTTAATTGTTTTTACTGGTAATGGCGGTGATCAGCGATTTTTAGCGGGACTGCGACATTGTGGCGGACAAATCTGACCCTAAATGACACTTTTGGGGACCAGTGACACCAATACAGTGAAAAATGCACTAATCAATGTATAAATGACACTGGAAGGGAAGGGGCTAAGACTAGGGGCGATCAAAGGGTTAACTGTGTTCCCTCAGTGTGGGGATGGCCTCACAGGGACAACACAGAGATTGCTGTTCCTGAGCACTAGGAACAGCCGATCTCAGTGTTGTCTCCTGTCAGAACGGGGATCTACCTTGTTTACATAGGCAGATCCCCATTCTGCCTCTCTGTGGCGCAAGCGCTCACAGTATCTCAAGCTCGAAACGATGTACAGGTACAACATTTCGCGCAGCCGGGCCGCCCTGCCGCAGTATATGTGCGGAGGGCGGTCCGGAAGTGATTAATGTAAAAAACAAACAAACATACTAATAGGCATTACAGTTGAACTTCAGACAACTAAATTACATAGTTGAAATATAACACCCATATCTCAACACACACATATTTAATATACAGTACGTTGGCAAAAATCATAAGTCACATCTGTATATTCATTCTGTATTTTACCAGCTTCAGTTATGCAAAAAAGCAACATCAGAAAGAGTTAATACATGATTCTACTTTGTGCCCAACCTTGCACGGACTGATTTACTAGGGAGGAGACACTATCTGTCTGTTGAGACTTGAGAGCCACGCCAGCAAAAGTACGAGAGGCTCGCCCAGTGCTGATCCCTGAGCCCAACATCCTGCATCCCATGTCAGGGACCTCAGACATAAAATTCATAGGAAGGGTTAGTGTTTCACTATTTCTGCAGAAGGTTTAAGGCCTTATATAGCATCGATCCAGAGTGCAGGTAAATCATACAAGGATTCCTGGCAGATATTCGATCACAAAGTTGCACTAACAATTTGCAAACTGCAGATATATATGAACATACTGGTCTAACCTCTGTGTGTACCTGCTGTGGCCAATGAGTAGCATTCAAACCCATTCTGTACATAAGGCTTCATGCACACTGGGGCTTTAAGTAAATGCTTTTCTCCTAGCAGGAAAAAAGCAGTTTCAAAATGGCGCCTAAGCTGCGTTTTTGCAAATGCATTTAGGTTCGTTAAGCGCCTGGGTGTTTATTTCATTGGCCAGAATATTAATTTGTTCTGGCCACTGAAATGAAAACATGTGCAAGGGCTGAATGCGCTGGAGCGGGTTTTCATTTCAATGGCTGGAACAAATATTCTGGCCAATGAAATAAACAAAACGCCTAAGTGCTTTCCTCTCCCAGGGGCATTTAGAAAAACGTCCAAGCACTTGATGCGCTTAGGCACATTGAGCGTTTTTTTTCTGCCCAAAAGTCCTTCTCCTGAATGTGATTTTGGTGTGTTCAAATTTCTGCCTCTAAATGTGCATGGACACATAGGCTAACATACGAGGGCATTTAGGAGCAGAATAATAGTCAACTGCCTGTAAAACAAGTGTTTGGAAGCTGCGGTGTGTATGAGGCCTAAGACTGCTGGACGTGTAGATCAGGGTTTTATAGGCTCCTCTTTCTGACCTGCTACAGAATAAACCATCACACGGAGTAGCACATTTTGCTGATCTCTTCATTATAGCACAGCTTTGTGCAAGCATGCAGAAGTAATGCAAAAGAGTGGAAATGAACATAATGAATAGAAAAAAAACAAACACACAGAGATGAAATGCATAACTCTTCTGTATTAAACACAGTTTTTATACTAAAAGAAAAATGAAAATAGGCCTTATGCACACTGAACCTTTGCCGAGCTTTTCTGAACGCTCTTCTACTGGCAGAACACCCCTCCGATTTTGTTGCATTCAGATTTCTGCCCTAAGCGCTCCTGCCTCTAAATGTCTGTAAACACCTACACTATATTACCAAAAGTATTGGGACACCTGCCTACTCGCTCACAAACTTTAATGGCATCCCAGTCTTAGGCTGGATTCACACCTATGCATTTTTAGTGCTTTTTGCATTTTGCAGATTTGCACTACAGAACGTGTTCCATAGGAAACCATGGTAAATGGACTGTAGTGCAAATCTGCAAAATGCAAAAAGCACTAAAAATGCATAGGTGTGAATCCAGCCTTAGTCCATAGGGTTCAATATTGAGTTGGCCCACCCTTTGCAGGTATAACAGCTTCAGCTCTTCTGGTAAAGGCTGGCCACAAGGTTTAGGAGTGTGTCTATGGGAATGTTTGACCATTCTTCCAGAAGCGCATTTGTGAGGTCAGGCACTGATGTTGGTCGAGAAGGCCTGGCTCATAATCTCCGCTCTGATTCATCCCAAAAGGTGTTCTAATGGTTGAGGTCAGAACCCTGTGCAGGCCAGTCAAGTTCTTCCACCTCAAACTCGCTCATCCATGTCTTTATGGACCTTGCTTTGTGCACTGGTCCAAACCATTTGGTGGAGGGGGGATTATGATGTGGGGTTGTTTTTCAGGGGTTAGGCTTGGCCCCTTAGTTCCAGTGAAAGGAACTCTTAAGGCTTCCGCATACCAAGACATTTTGGACAATTTCATGCTCCCAACTTTGTGGGAACAGTTTGGGGATGGCCCCTTCCTGTCCCAACATGAGTGCACAAAGCAAGATCCATAAAGACATGGATGAGTGAGTTTGGGGTGGAGGAACCTGACTGGCCTGCAGAGTCCTGACCTCAACCTGATAGAACACCTTCAGCATGAAATAGAGCAGAGAATGCGAGCCAGGCCTTCTTGTCCACATCAGTGCCTGACCTCTCAAATGTGCTTCTGGAAGAATGGTCAAACATTCCCATAGACACACTCCTAAACCTTGTGGACAGCCTTCCCAGAAGAGTTGAAGCTGTTACAGCTGTAAAGGATGGGCCAACTCAATACTGAACCCTACAGACTTATGCCCCGTACACACGGTCGGATTTTCCGACGGAAAATGTGTGATCGGACCTTGTTGTCGGAAATTCTGACTGTGTGTAGGCTCCATCACACATTTTCCATCGGATTTTCCGACACACAAAGTTTGAGAGCAGGCTATAAAATTTTCCGACAACAAAATCCGTTGTCGGAATTTCCGATCGTGTGTACACAAATCTGATGCACAAAGTGCCACGCATGCTCAGAATAAATAAAGAGATGAAAGCTATTGGCTACTGCCCCGTTTATAGTCCCAATGTACATGTTTTACGTCACCGCGTTCAGAATGATCAGATTTTCCAACAACTTTGTGTGACCGTGTGTATGCAAGACAAGTTTGAGCCAACATCCGTCGGAAAAAATCCTAGGATTTTGTTGTCGGAATGTCCGATCAATGTCCGACCGTGTGTACGGGTATAAGACAGGAATGCCATTAAAGTTCATGTGTGTGTAAAGACCAGCGCCCAATACTTTTGGTAATATAGTGTACAGTGTATATGTTTAGGGGCAGAATAAAAACCACCTGTAAAACGGGCATTTTTTTTAGCTGCGCTCTGCATGAGACCTAAAAGGATAACAACCTATAAGAGATTTTCTCTGACCTATGATCTTCTGCCGATGAGGAGATACATATTTCAGACATATTATATTGTGGCTTGTATAAATAACTCCAAATTCGCCAGACTTAGGGTAAGGCTTGGTTCACACTGTCGCAACCTGAAAGTCGTGCGCCTTACATTGCGACTTTGCCATGCAACTTCCTGGCGACTTGAGTCATAGTTGATGCAATTTTAAAGAGAGATTTAAAAAGGGACTTTGAAGCAACTTTGAGCCTAAGTTCACACTGACTGCGGGAATGAAATCGTGCTTAACTCGTATGATTTCATTCCTGCATGTCAGTCCCGATTTCGGGGGCGATTTCAGAGACATCTGTGCGGGTTTCTGCACAGATGTCAATGGAAATCGCACCCTGAAATCGGCAAAAGTAGTACAAAAAATACTTTTGGGAATCAGTGCAGCGCCGCAAATGCGGCGTTGCACTGATTCGGACGCTGTCATTGCCGGCAATTGCCACTGATTTGGCATGCGATTTGACATGTCAAATCGATGCCAAATCGCATCAATATGAACCACAGCTGAAGAGACTTTGAAGCAACTTTGAAGAGACTTTGAGCCCTAGTAGAAGAGGAGGTCCCCCGTCCTGCTCATATTACTCTAAAACTACACCTGTAACCAGAAACCCAATTAACATGAGCTAATTAACTAATCCCTTAAAGCAGCTAATGTGACTCCGTAACTACACTACACATTATCATACATCTCAACACAGAATTCCTTCATACAATTGCAGGGTTAATTAGCACAAACAACAATGGGTGAAAGACTCTTAGAAGCTGTGGCACCCCAGACTAGACTCATTTACATTATAGAAGACAACAGACAGACAGGTGGCTGGAGTTGATGACATTAGCATCTAACAGTATGTGTCCCAACAGTATGAATCAGTCACTATTTCTAATATGGCATATACAGGGTTCCCAGAGACTGTGTGTCTTGGGGGGGATATGGACCTGAATCCAAAGTAACACCACCTTCAAGGGTCCCCAGGCATACAACTCACAAAGAGCACTGTTCCCCCAAATGCCAGGGCCCATGATCGGTAGGCAAGAGGCTAGCATTCAGTCCCCTACAAAAGCCTCTGTCCTGGCTAGGTCTGTCACACTATACCATTACTAAAGCAGGCCATAGACAAGTCGAAAAAGAAAGTTCTGTTGATCGAAAATAGCTCATACAATTGTGCCATCAATTTTTTTCAATTTTATTAAAAAAAAACAAAAACAGCATGTTGCATCAGGCACTTTCTATTGTGGCACAAAAATCGCATGTCGCTAATGATGCGAAAAACGAACAATTCGACAACGAAAATTTCATTTGTTTGCTTAAACAAACCTTAGCTCAGCAGAAGGGCTACAAACTACTGATTCAGTGGTATAAATGCCCCCATCACCCCTAACTGCTGGTGCTGTGGAGCAGTAGAAGGTACATTGCTACTTTCCTTGGTGGAGCTGCAATCTGGCCACTTTGGGACACCAGTCTTCTATATTTATTACCAATTTACAAATATGCATTGACCAAAATCCCCACAAATGGTGCCAATTTCCATTCTTGCTCCCATATTGCGAAAACCCTCTTCCACTTCTATCTCTCAGCAATGCATACTATTACACCCAGACACTGGGGATCCTCCTCAACACCACATCAAGAACTGGGTTCAGGACCTCTGTCATCTCATAGAACTGGAGAATCTAACAGCATATCTCCTTGAAACACAGGATCAATACAACAGTTTTGGGGGACCTTGGATCTTCTTCATGGGCACATTAGCATACAAATGTCTTGCTTTACAAGGAGGAGGGGTTCCTAGAACCAACCTTCTGAAAAACAGTGCTGACTCCATGGTGTGGTGGAAACCTTTAACAACACTATCTCTTTGGAATAGTAACGGTTCTGTTCCTATTGTGTGCAGCCATACCTTGTTGCTGGGGTGGGCCTACCACCTTGAACCCATAATTTTCCCTATCTACCGCCCTCTTTTTTTTCACATTTCCAATACCATTTCTCTTCCTGCTCTTTTTCCACTTCATACGGTGTGTGGTTGTTGGAATCACTCATCTGCTTTGGAAAGCATACCCTGTTGATTACTGGGACATACAGACCATTGCTGATAGACCAAAACCAGTTTATATATCGTACTATGTATATTATGCCTGAGATTGTGCTAAAATACTGCATCGATGAAATCCAATTGTCTGTGTGTTGGTACTTCTATATCTTCAATAAGCTTTAATTGTGTAAAAAATAAAAGGATGACAACCTGCCATGTCAATATTTGGTCACACCTGAGAAATCTGACTAAGGCCCCTTTCACACTTGTATGACTCGTCCCAAGATTTGGGACTGCAAAATAGCATGACCAGTCGTTCCCCATGATTTCCAATGACAATCATTCATATTAGTACAACTTCAAGTAATGCATACTTCAAATTAGTCCCTGCACTACTTTGGTCCAACTTTGATGTGAGTTACACAGGCATTCTCTGAAATTGTGGCCACGAATCGTGGCAAAATCATGGCTGCGAACTCGCAGTGAAGTCGTTACTAGTGTGAAAGGGGCCTAATAGCTGTCTCCTCCCAACAAACCTTGTAACTACTAGAAACCAGCTAAACAAAGGAAGATACAGGACACATGGAAAAGGTTTCTATATATGCTCTAAAATATGTTCTACAACAGAACGGCGTACCCTCTGGTCTTTAGAAATGTGTACATTGCAGAACAGAGCAGCCAAACAGAAATCTGAATTTCTCATCTGGGCTAAATAGAGGAAAGATCTGCTCACTACAGCAGTAGCCCATGCCACCACTCTTTACACTGTCTTACATTTATGAGGGATGATGTTCTTATAGCTATAAGGGTTTTCCTTCCGCATCCTACAGCCTCCATGGATAGTATATGATTTTGTCAGGCGTCAGTGCCTTCTGAAAGAAATACACAACCTAAAGCTGTCCATAGATGGATGAAAATTTCAGCAAAAAAAAAAATATGGGGGAGGGTTTTGGGACTTTAGATGAGGCACAGGTAAATGTGCCTACATCAGGTACATAAGAAAAGGGAGGTGGGGACTTTAGATTTGGCAATTGACTAGTGGAGGTTAGGTTGTAAAAGCACTTAATTGGCATAGATGGATGTATAAATACATAACAATAACGCAAAGATAGGTAAAAAAAAAAATTTCATTTATATACACATGGCATGGACATCAAGAAAACATGATTGCATACATGTTGGCTTCGTAGCATAGGATATGAAATTAATTGATAAGTAAATATTTTTCATAAATTATTTATATACATATACACACGTCATCTGAGCGTCACTTTGCAACGTTATAAAAGGTATGTAAATGGTATAAACATAATTGGTTGTAGATAGTGGGTCTAAATTGATTCCTATTGGCAGGCATATGACTGCATCCTAGATGTCCGACGTGTTTCGTGTATAGAACACTTCCTCAGGGGCAGATGCTCAAAGGTATCTACCAAACACAGGGTATAGTTAGTCTAATATGGTACTGAGAGGAACAGGAACAGGAACATGCAAAGTTGCCAATCCTGGGTACTTACATGGAATGAAGTACATTGGTGTATGGTGAGTATGGAGCCAGGGCCAGGAAGCTTTCCCTCAGCACATCGGCGCCACGCACAAGGTCTCTGGCGTGACGTCATTTCTAGGCGTCACCAGCCAATATGTATGCAATCATGTTTTCTTGATGTCCATGCCATGTGTGCATATAAATTAAATTATTTACCTGTCTTTGCATTATTGTTATGGAAAGTTTAGCATGGACGGGCCAAATTTCAATCCATGTATGGCCATCCTTGTTTGACAGAAGTCGATCATTATATCAAGTGTCGAAGGGGAATGTTGCTGCAGCCTCTGATTAGTGTATTCTGACAGTGGAGGAGTCCCGCTCTCAGAATACAATAGGGTTGATTTAAAACTTTTCTAATCTAAAACTGGAGCTTGCAAAATCTGGTGCAGCTCTGTATGGCAGCCAATCAGCTTCTAACGTCAGCTTGTTCCATTAAGCTTTGACAAATAACCTGGAAGCTGATTGGTTGCTGTGCAGAGCTGCACCAGATTTTGCACTCTCCAGTTGTAATAAATCAACCACAATGTCTCAACAGGGGGGATTCCTCCATTCACTTTGGTCATGTAAATGGAGGAATCCATACATTTTTGTATTACGGGTCATCTAGGGCCACCTTAAAAAAGACATTGTTGAGCCAAAGAACACTTTTGGCTTTACCAGCTGCAACTCTAAGTGTCACCTCTGTGTGACCAGTATCAAAAATAAGAATGCTGCTAAATCTAGCAAGTGTCTATCCTCAAGTCATTTCAGTCATGAGAGCACGGTCACATAAGGTCCAGTACAGCTTCAAGGATACATAAAGTGGTTGAAAAGGCTTATGGTTTTTTACTTTTACCATTCTATGCATTAAGGTAAAAAAAAAACCTTCTGTGTTGCATGTGTCCCCCAGTCCCCCCTTATACCTATCTGAGCCTGATCCCGCCATGTGCATGAGAGCCGCAGCTCTCCTGGCTCTGTACCTCCTCACTGCACAGATTGATAGCAGCAGACGCCATTGGCTGCTGCTGCTAATCAAATTCTGTGGCAAGTGGGGGGCGGGGCTGAGCCTCCCTGTCTGTGTCAACGGATGCAGACAAGACGGCTTAGGAGCAAGCCCGCACAAGTGCCCCCGTGTGAAGCGGCTTCCTATGGGGTACTCGCCGAAGAGGAGGAGCCTGGAGCACCGACAGGGGACAGAAGAGGAGGATCGGAGCTACTTTGTGCAATACCAGCAGGTAAGTATAACTTGTTTGTTATTTTAACCACTTCAGCCCCGGAAGGATTTGCCGCCTTAATGACCAGGTCCTTTTTTGCGATACGGCACTGCGTCGCTTTAACTGACAATTGCGCGGTCATGCAACGCTGTACCCAAACAAATGTTATTTCCCTTTTTTCCCCACATATAGAGCTTTCTTTTGGTGGTATTTGATCACCTCTGCGGTTTTTATTGTTTGCGCTATAAACAAACAAAAAAAATATTTTTTACTTTTTGCTATAATAAATTTCCCAATTTTTTTTTTTAAAAAAGAAACAAAATTTCTTTATCAGTTTAGGCCAATATGTATACTTCTACATAATTTTGGTAAAAAAAAAAAAAAATTGCAATAAGTGTATATTGATTGGTTTGCGCTAAAGTTGTAGCGTCTACAAAATAGGGAATTTACGGCATTTTTATTATTTTTTTTTACTAGTAATGGCGGCGATCTGAAATTTTTAGCGGGACTGCGACATTGCGGCGAACAGATGGGACACTTTTTTTAGACCAGTGACATTTATACAGTGATCAGAGCTAAAAATAGCCACTGATTACTGTATAAATGTCACTGGTAGGGAAGGGGTTAACACGAGGGGGCAATCAAGGGGTTAACTGTGTTTCCTGGGTATGTTCTAACTGTAGGGGGGATGGGCTACCTAGGACATGACAGAGATCGCTGTTCCCGATGACTGGGAACAGAAGATCTCTGACATGTCAATAGGCAGGACGGGGAATTGCCTTGTTTATATGGGCAGTTCCCTGTTCTGCCTCTGTACACAGAGATCGTGGGTCGCTGCTGGATATCGCGTCCGCGGGATTCGCGGGCACGCTCCCTGCACAGACCGGAGAGCCGACCTGCCACGGTATAATGACGGCGGCTGGTCAGCAAGAGCTTAAAAGAGAGAGAACCGGAAGGTTTAATGCTACTTTAAAGCGGAGCTCCACCAAAAGCATGTCATTTTTTTGGGGGGGTGGACAGGTACCTAGTTTTGACTAGGCGGCTCGAGCAAGAGTTCTCCTCTGCCCCTCCCTCCTTGCAATCTTCTGGGACACGTCAGAGGTCCCAGAAGATTGCCCGAGCAATGGGGAGGCACTGTGCGACTCGTGCATGCGCAGTGCGTGCCCGGCTGTGAAGCCACAAGCTGTCACAACCGGGTGTCATAATTTGCAATGCTGGCTCCCCGGGAGAGAAACGAGGCTCCGGGCGACCGCATCACTGGACCGTGAGATAGTGGAGTGCGTGTTTATTAACAGTCAGCAGCTACACTCTTTGTCCAGGTTTTTACTGTCGCGCTGCTGTTGACATTGTGTGTGACTCGCTTTGAATAAACTACAAAGATATTGCCTAAATGTAAAAATGTATCTTAAAGTGGTTGTAAACCTCGGACATGAAATATCAACAATGCATATCCTTCTGTAGTTTGTACTTGTCTCAATTAAAAGCACTAAGTGTCATTTCTGTCTGTTGCTTTGTTCCTGTGCTATCAGCAGGAGTTTCTTTTGACAAGTTTTACTGACACCAAGAGAAAAATGGTGACGAGGGAGCTCCAGTGATTGACAGCCTCAGCTCTGATCCTGTGTGCTGTGTGAAGGGGGTGTGTCGCTTCCCTCCAGTCAGCTCTCAGAGCTCTCCTCACTGAGCTCTGCAGAGTGTAACTTAAGATCTCTGCCCCCTTTTTTTCTGAACCCCCACACCCAACTTATAAATTCAGCACTTTGAACAGTTGTAGAGGAGAGAAGACTGCAGATAAACAGGTACAACTTATGTAGGAGGATTTGTTTCATCTCTGTGTATCACTTGAAGTCACTTCACTGGGTATATGTGAGGGTTTACAACCACTTTAAAGTGACCCTGAGCTTTGCCCATGCAGGGAAAACAACACTTTCACTTTAATGCTGGCCCCACCTGCCTGACATTCTTGCCTTCTCTCTGCCTTTCTGCACTGGTGCTGGCAGTTGGCCGCTCAATCACCTGGCACTGTCACATGGGGGAGGGAACGTCTCAGGATGGAAGTCACTGTCACTGATGACAACTTTGGGTGCTGTCTATTTATCCATCCTTTACCACATGGTGCGTTATGACCTGAAAAAAACATGTTCCTATCGGGATAAGCCAGTGTTTTATTAGAGAGTGCAGCAAGCATAAATTTGATAGCCCTGGAGCTTGTGCAAGGTTACATATCCCGACCTTGTAACTTTGTATACTTGATATCCCAGCAGTGCCTTCTGATCTTAGGTATTCAAACACGATTCACAATTATTGCATGACTTGTAGGTACAGGAATAGAAGCATGCGTTTTTTTTTAAATGGGAGTGCCTGAAAAATGTTTGTAAACACACACACACGCATGGGGGGGGGGGGGGTGGCCGAATTGCCAGAACTTGACAAAAAAAATAAAGATCTCAACCAGGACACAGGCAGAAAATTAAAAAAGTTTTCATTTTCACAATGTCAACAACAGCTCTGCTCTCTGCACAGGCTATGTACAGCACATTGATGATGTCTCTGCACAGGCTATGTACTGCACATTGATGATGTCTCTGCTCAGGCTATGTACAGCACATTGATGATGTCTCTGCACAGGCTATGTACAGCACATTGATGATGTCTCTGCTCAGGCTATGTACAGCACATTGATGGTGTCTCTGCTCAGGCTATGTACAGCACATTGATAATGTCTCTGCACAGGCTATGTACAGCACATTGATGATGTCTCTGCTCAGGCTATGTACAGCACATTGATCATGTCTCTGCACAGGCTATGTACAGCACATTGATAATGTCTCTGCACAGCCTATGTACAGCACATTGATGATGTCTCTGCACAGCCTATGTACAGCACATTGATGATGTCTCTGCACAGGCTATGTACTGCACATTGATGATGTCTCTGCACAGCCTATGTACAGCACATTGATGATGTCTCTGCACAGGCTATGTACTGCACATTGATGATGTCTCTGCACAGCCTATGTACAGCACATTGATGATGTCTCTGCACAGGCTATGTACTGCACATTGATGATGTCTCTGCTCAGGCTATGTACAGCACATTGATGATGTCTCTGCACAGGCTATGTACTGCACATTGATAATGTCTCTGCACAGGCTATGTACAGCACATTGATGATGTCTCTGCACAGGCTATGTACTGCACATTGATGATGTCTCTGCTCAGGCTATGTACAGCACATTGATGATGTCTCTGCACAGGCTATGTACTGCACATTGATGATGTCTCTGCTCAGGCTATGTACAGCACATTGATGATGTCTCTGCACAGGCTATGTACTGCACATTGATGATGTCTCTGCTCAGGCTATGTACAGCACATTGATGGTGTCTCTGCTCAGGCTATGTACAGCACATTGATAATGTCTCTGCACAGGCTATGTACAGCACATTGATGATGTCTCTGCACAGGCTATGTACAGCACATTGATGATGTCTCTGCTCAGGCTATGTACAGCACATTGATGGTGTCTCTGCTCAGGCTATGTACAGCACATTGATAATGTCTCTGCACAGGCTATGTACAGCACATTGATGATGTCTCTGCTCTCTGCACAGGCTATGTACAGCACATTGATCATGTCTCTGCACAGGCTATGTACAGCACATTGATAATGTCTCTGCACAGCCTATGTACAGCACATTGATGATGTCTCTGCACAGGCTATGTACAGCACATTGATCATGTCTCTGCACAGGCTATGTACTGCACATTGATGATTTCACTGCAACTTCTACAAGATGATATCTGGGTTTTCTAAAGGCATTTGGGGCAAACAGGACTTACATTCTTTGGAGATGTTGATGAATATATTTCAACAAAAGTATTTATACCTGGAGTTCAGATTTTAAACTCATTTGTTGTTTAACCACTTGCCGGCCGCCATATAGCAGAATGACGGCGGCAAAGTGGTTTCAATATCCTGACTGGACGTCATATGAAGTCCGCAGGATATTGAGCCGCTGCACGCCCCCGGGAGCGCGCATCGCAGCGATCGTTGTTGCGGGGTGTCAGTCTGACACCTCGCAGGACCGATCTAGGTAAAGAGTCTCTGACGGAGACTCTTTACCACGTGATCAGCTGTGTCCAATCACAGCTGATCACGATGTAAATAGGAAGAGCCGGTGATCGGCTTTTCCTCACTCGTGTCTGACAGACGCGAGTAGAGGAGAGCCAATTGGCTGCTTTCCTGACAGGGGGGGTCTGTGTTGATTGTTTATCAGCACGGCCCCCCCCCCTCGAATCCTACCCAGGACCACCAGGGAAGCCGCCCAGGACCACCAGGGAAGCCGCCCAGGACCACCAGGGAAACCAGCCACACTGGACCACCAGGGAAACCAGCCACCCTGGACCACCAGGTATGCCCCCTAGACCCCCAGGGAAATACTAACCAGTGCAAAGGCAGCTGCCAATCAGTGCCCAGGCAGCTGCCAATCAGTGCCCACTCCAATGCCTACCGCTGCCAGTGCCACCAGGGATGCCTATCAGTGCCACGTATCAGTGCCACGTATCAGTGCCCAGCAGTGCCGCCTATCAGTGCCCAGCAGTGCCGCCTATCAGTGCCCAGCAGTGCCGCCTATCAGTGCCACCCATAAGAACCCATCTTTGCAGCCTTTCAGTGCCCATCAGTGTCACCCATCAGTGCCCATCAGTGCTGCATATCAGTGCCACCCATCAGTGCCGCCTACCAGTGCCCGTCAGTGCCCGCTCATTGGTGCCACCTCATCAGTGCCGCCTTATCAGTGCCTGTCAGTGCCACCTTATCAGTGCCCATCAGTGAAAGAAAATGTACTTATTTACAAAATTTTTAAACAGAAACAAAAGCAAAACTTTTATTTTTTTCAAAATTTTCGGTCTTTTTTTATTTGTTTAGCAAAAAATAAAAAACGCAGAGGTGATCAAATACCACCAAAAGAAAGCTCTATTTGTGGGAACAAAATGATAAAAATTTAGTTTGAGTACAGCGTAGCATTACCGCGCAATTGTAATTCAAACTGCGACAGCACTGAAAGCTGAAAATTGGTCTGGGCAGGAAGGTGTCTAAGTGCCCTGTATTGAAGTGGTTAATTAGGGCTGGTGCATTTTTAGCCACTTGCTTACTGGGCACATATACCCCCTTCCTGCCCAGGCCAATTTTCAGCTTTTAGCGCTGTCACGCTTTGAATGACAATTGCACGGTCATGCTACACTGTACCCATATAACATTTTTATCATTTTTTTCACACAAATAGAGCTTTCCTTTGGTGGAATTTATTCACCACTGGGTTTTTCTTTTTTGCGAAACAAACAAAAAATCCTGCAAACAGCTAATTTTTCTCCTTCATTGATGTGCGCTGATGAGGGCGCACCGATGGGCACGGATAGGCGGCACTGGTTAGCAGCACTTTTGTTTGCCGTGTGGGACCAATGTCCCTCTTACAAAAGCCGGAAATTGTCTTTATTTTTTTATGTAAACAAGCCGATTACTGGCTTATTTACATCATGTGATTAGCAGTCATTGGCTGACAGCTGATCACGTAGTAAAGGAACGGGATGGCAGAGCACGCTGCCCGCATCACGCAGGGGGCACATGGGAGCGTGAGCACGGGAGGACGTACATGGATGCCCTCCCGGCAATTTAAGCCATAAAACTGTAGCGTCTTTCGGCTATAGTGCGGGTGTGAAGTGGTTAACATGTTACATCCTGAATGTGGATGTAACGTGTTACAAAAGGTGAACTTATCCTTTAAGTTGGCTAAACACTCTAAGATTTTCAAATGAACCTTTGAAGGAATATTTGCACAAAAATTATTTGAACATTTGATGACTGCACAAATTTCATTCAAAAGTACTTCAAAATTTTGCTTGCTTTTAACATTCGATTTTGGAACAAAAGTAATTACCAGGACGAAGACCACATACAGTACTCGGTTAAAAATTTGCTCAATCTGGAAAAACTTTCCATCTGTTTCCTTCAAATTTTTTCATCACTGCGGTCAACATTGATTTGACCCGGATAATGATAATAAAATCGAATGGCTATATTAGTGTATAGCCAGCTTTCAACTTCATGCGGAGTTCCACTGACACGTTTTTTTTTTTTTTAAACATTTGATAAGTTCAAAACATTAACATTTAACACTCACATCTTTTTAAAATTTCGTCCTCCGATGTCTGGTTTAATATAAAAAAAAATCTTATATCATTGCTTCCTGGTCGTTCCCATATTGCTTGTGGGCATGAGAAGCCCACAAGCACAATGTTCCGGGATACGGTGCGGCTGAGTGACCAGCATGCGCAGTATGACCGTACTGAAGTGCCGTAAACTTCTCAAGTTGCTATCACAACGGGCATCGTCGTTGGAAGTGCCGCCCCGTTGTGATGGCAACGAAGCCCTCGGAAATTACGTCAGTCGCCAGGGAGAGGAAGAGGCAGATTACAAGGCACCCCTTAGCAACAGCCAGGAAAAAGTTTAAAAAAAAAAGTTTCCAAATGTTTTGGCTTTTTTTTTTTTTTTGCTGATTACTGCAAAGAAAATTTTATGGGTGGAACTCCAATTTAACTGGGACAAGCCTGTACTGCAGAAACAATGACTTATGGGGGGACAACAGAGAAGGGCTGGGGAGATTTTTGCAAAACATGTCCTATAAAATGTAAAGTAAGCACAAATGTTTCTTTTCATCCTCTTAAATATTCAGCTTTTATTAAAATAACCCTGTTATCAAAGCCTTTATTCAGGCAATCCCTGTAATGGCTGACAACTGTCTTATACTGCTGCTTCTACGTTGTCACCCTTTTACATGATGGAGACTACAAGCCACCACACCTATATGCTGACACACGTTGATCAAGCATGGTCCACCCTTGTCTATCAGTGACCAGAGTACAGAGGAATAATGTGCATGTAGACATGAAGGTGTATGTACACAGTAGATCCAAACTAAACACAGCTCACATCTACTTCAATCCAGAATAAAACTACCCCTACACAGTCCAGTGTGTGTGTCTAGTCACTGACTGCATGGCAGAGTTGTCAGTAGATCTAAACAGGGATTATGAATCAAACTGTATAGTCGGTTGTCTATCTGAGGACATCAAACAGCAGATTCCCGATTATCCCCATGGAAAAATCTTTGGATTTATCGGAGAGGTGTGTGCATTCCAGACTAAGCACACCAAACACAACATCTTCAATCTGGACACCGGCGTCTGACCTGCTCTGTGCTGACACATAAAAGCCAATGTCTGACAGCCCTTAACCACTTGCCTACTGGGCACTTTCACCCCCTTCCTGCCCAGGCCAATTTTCAGCTTTCAGCTCTGTCACACTTTGAATGACAATTGCGCAATCATGCAACACTGGACCCAAACGTCATTTTTATCATTTTTTGAAACAAATAGAACTTTCTTTTGGTGGTATTTAATCACCACTGGGTTTTTTTTCCTTAAACAAACACAAAAATTTTGAAAAAAAAAAAAAAAAAATGTTTCTTAGTTTCCGTTATAAAAATAGTAAAAACTATTTTTCTCCTTCCTTGATGTGCGATGATAGGCATGATTGGCATCCCTGATGGGCACTGATGATCAGTGTAGATGTCCCCTGTGTGAATTGCTGCTTACAGACGCTCCTCTCCTCGCATGCTGTCAGCGTGAGGAGAGGACTGCCGATAACTGGCAAATCCTATTTACACTGTGATCAGCTGTGATTGGACACAGATGATCACATGGTAAAGAGCCGCTGTGATTGGCTCTTTACTCAAATCTGTGACCCCTGATGATGGGCGCCACAGGTGGCGCGTGGGAAATGCAATCATGGGAGGACGTCAATAGACGCCCTCCCGGAAATGTGCGCCTGCGCTGTAGCCATTACTCGTATATAGTGCAGCTGGGAAAAGGGTAAAGTGATTGTAAACCTCAGACATTAAATATAAACAAAGCATATCCCTCTATAGTGTGTACTTGTCTTAATTAGGGCACTGAGTGTCACTTTTGTCTGCTGCTTCTTTCCTCTGCTATTAGCACGAATCACTTCTGACAAGTTTTTCTGACACCAAGAGAAAAATGGTGACAGGGGAGGGATCTCCAGCTGATTGACAGCCTCTGGTCTATTCCTGTGTGCTGTGTGAAGGGGTGTGTGTGTCCCTTCCCTCTGCGGAGTGTGACTTCAAGTGGAACTTTATTCAGAAAATTTAAGTAGAACTATGGGCAAAACTTTTTTTTTTTAAATTCTGGATAGAGTAAGGTAAGGTAGTAACCCATCAGATTTTTTTTCGCCATCTCCGTTTCCTGGCATAGATTTTCCTCCACTTCCTGTCCCATAGCCAAAAAGGAAGTGAGAGGAAATCCATTCAAATTAAGGAAAATCCTTGGGGACCCCCAGGTCACCAGAACTAGTGTCCCCATTGGAAGATTAACTCTCTATTTTCTGGGGACAACCCAACATTTGAGATTTTATTTTACTTTCACTTTCAATGATATTGCTAAACAGGACAAATAGAAAAGGGAGAATCTCCCTAATGGGGGCACAGTGAGCAGTAAAAACTGACAGGTGTTCTAATCCATCTCTACTCTGTCCAAAACAAAAAAAAAAACCTTTTGCCTTTAGTTGTACTTTAAATCCCGCCCAGTGCTCCTATAGTAAACCGATTGCTGTGGGAGCACCCGAGCATTTTGCTCCCACGCTGATGCCCTGTTTCTGTGTCCATGTGCTCCACGGCTTGGCCCTGCCCCTTCTCTCTCATTGGCTAACTGGCTGTGATTGACAGCAGCAGGAGCCAATGGATCCCGCTGTGGTCTCAGCCAGTGAGGAAGTAGAGTCCCTTGAGAGCTGAGGCTTTCATGCACACAACTGGATCGTGATGGGGCTCAGGTAAGTATGGGGGGAGAGGGGGGGGTACTGCACAAAGAAGGGTTTTTACCTTCATGTATGAAGATAAAAAACTTTGAGCTTTAAGGGCCTGTTCACACCAGATGCAGTGGGATGTAGCTGTATAGACAATCCAGGTTATCCGATGGGACTAGTTCACGGTATTACAGTGCAGGGGAAAAAAATACAGCAAGCTGCATTTATCTACAATGCACAGCTAAAGACGCAAACAAATGTAAATGCACAAAAATGCAACACAGTGCACATAAAAGCCTAAAGAAGAAGGAAAACACAAGTGACCTCAATGGGAATGCAAACTTAGGAAAAACGCACCACAAATGCATGCAAATGTGCATAAAAATTGTGCATCAAATGCAGGTCACTGCGTATGTGTAAACGCACAGCTTCTGGTTATTTCTTTTATTGGCTGACATTTCACTGTAGTCTACCTCCATGAATCATATCAGTAATAATATTATCAATTTACATTTTTTGTGGTCCATATACACCCATTATATACTTACTAACCATCATTTGTTAGAATTCCTTTGTAAGCCCATTAAGTTGAATTTTATATCTAGACATTGAGAATTCATAAATATATATATACACACACATTCTTTACTATTATCTCTATAGAATCCTTATTGGACGATTGAATCATCATTAAAGATATAATATGGACATTTCCATCATTACCCCGTGGCCTTCACGCTGCAACTTACCCTTTGCCAAGATGACCCCCCCCCCCCCCCCCCTCAGTTCCTGTGGTGGACATTTATGGAGTCAGCCCTATTGTTCTGCCCCTAGCACTGACAATGGGAGACGTTTTTTTCGTGAGTTTTTACAGTTATTTGCTCATTTTTTAGCTAATAATATCAATACTGTTTAGATCATGGGCGTGCGCAGGGGGGGGGGGGGGGGTGCCGGGTGTGCCTGGGCACACCCTAACCCCCTGACATACTTGTCCATACCTGGATGTGAGGGGCAGCAGGCGGCATATAGAACAACTGATGCACTGCATTATCCGCTCTACAGCCGTTGAATGCCTCCCAGCTCCCCCTGACTCCTTCGTTCTAAGTAACTGCTGCAGGACCGCCCACCCAGCTTCCCTGCGGCTCCACTCATTGAATTTACAGCAGCAGGCAGATGGGGGCATGGCGTCCGGGGGACTGGAAGAGCAAGCTGATCAAGTAGGAAGAGCAGAGGACGTCTCCACTGTGTGATCAGACAAGTGAAGCCAGCCTGGAGGGAGCCGGAGACACAGCAAGCATGGAGTCCACACTGAGAGCAAGTGAGTGCCACTGATCCCATCCATCCCCCCACCCAGAACTGCCACCGATCCCATCCATCCCCCCACCCAGCACTGCCACCGATCCCATCCATCCCCCCACCCAGCACTGCCACGGATCCCATCCAACCCCCCACCCAGCACTGCCACCAATCCCATCCCCCCACCACTGCCACTCATCCTATCTCCCCCACCAAGCACTATCACTGATCCCACCCCTCCACCACTGCTGCCACTGATCTCATGCCCTTTAACACTACCACTCATCTTATCTCCCCCCCAGCATTGCTACTGATCCCCCCTTCCACTGCCACGAATCCCCACCACCACAACCCCCACCACCGTCACTAATCCCATCAACCCCCAGCACTACCAATGATCCCCACCAACCTTGCCACTCATCCCATTCCCCCCAGAACTGCCACTGATCCCATTACCCCCCCCCCCCCAACCACAACCACCATCAACACCACTGATCCCATCAACTTTCCAACACTTCCACTTATTCCATCCCCCAGCACTGCCACTGATCCCATTAATCCCCTAGCACTGCGACTCATCCCACCCTAGTACTGCCACTGATCCCATTACCCCCCACCACAACTGCCACTCATCACCCCCCTCTCCAGCACTACCACTGATCCCATCCCCCCAGCAATGCCACTGATCTCATTCCCCTCCCCCCACCACTACTGACAACTGATCCCATCTCCCCCTCTCTCACCCCCACTTTCTCCCTCTGACCAGCTCTGCCATAAGATGTAAAATGTATTGAAATATTAACAATTGTTTTAACACATTTCAAAATGTTTGTTTACATTTATTTAAATAATGTTGTAAAGTGCTGCGTGCACTGTTGGCGCTATATAAATCCTGTATAATAATAATTTAAAAGTGTGTGTCTAGAGATTATATTATACATATATATATATATTACACCCACACAGGTGTGTGTTTGAGTTTTGGGGTGCACACCCTAATCCAATAGGCTGCGCACTCCTATGGTTTAGATATAGTGACGTTGATGCTTACTCATGTCATTTATAGATATTTGGATTACGCCTGCTCCTGAGGAAGTGATTTTTTTTTCACGAAACGCGTAGAGAATATTGTGCGTTAATCCATCCCGTGTATTATTATGTACAATGTGTGTCTGCATTTTACTGTGTATTAGGGCTGAAACAACTAATCGATTAATCGACAACTAATCGATTAGGAAAATAATCGATTACTATTTTCATAATCGATTAATCGGCCAGTAACATAATGGGGTTAAAAAAAATTAAATTGAGCCTTTTATAGTACAAAAAGAGCAAATAATCGCTACTGTAAATGTTACTTTCACAGTTCTACAGTAAAAAAATGAATCCCTCACAATAGAGATTATCTGGTTTTTTTGTACTATAAAAGGCTAATTTTAGGGGTTTTTTTAACCCCATTATGTTACTAAACGTCTTAGACCTGGTTCACATCTATGTGTTTTATGGTGCTTTTTGCAGAAAGGCACTGCAGTTCATTTACATGGCTTCCTATGGGACACATTCACATCTATGCTTTTTTTCAGCCGCTGCGTATTTGGAAAGGTTCAGGGACTTTTTTTATGCAAAACTGTGCTTTTTTGGTTCAATACACTTCAATAGAAAAGCTGCAGAAAAGCATGCGTTTTTTTGTAGCAATTTGTGTTTTTTAATCTGCCCAACAACAAATTGGCCAAAAAATGCAAAAAAATGCAAATTGCAGCAAAATCACGTGTGTAAAAATCAAAACGCACAGCAAAAAGCACTGCAGAGACAGATCTAAAGCAAACTGCATAGGTGTGTGTGTACCGAGTCTTATGCTGGCCACGCGGATCAATTTTCAGAAGAAAATATTCAGACGAAAAATCTTTGTACATTCGCTGAATGAAAGAATGTTTGAAATTTTCACTTGTTTTTAAAATGAACAAAAACCACATACACTGTCTGAAAATTCCTTTGACCAAGAAGTTTTTCTATTATTTCCAAATTGTCACCGTGGTTGAAAATGAATGTCAATTTGACCCCACTTAGATTAGAAAATCGAACAAACGTTCTTAAAATGCCATTTTTTTTTTGAAGGAAGACATTTTTTTTAAATAAAAAAAAATGATCTCTGAGTCTGATATTTACCAGATTCACCCTTTTTTAATAGTATATATCCTCTAATAGCATATACAGTATATCTCTCCTAAAATAGTATATACAGTATATCTCTTCCGTCTGTTATTCTCAGAGTGGATTAGATATGTTGCTCCCTAACCATATAGTTATTTATATTTACCACTGCTTAGAGATATTTAAGAATAAATTGCCTTTTTTTAAAACTTTACATATTAACTAAATTATACACAACGCTTTTTTTTTTAAGCTTATCAACCAAATAATCGATTAATCGAAACAATAATCGGCCAACTAATCGATTATGAAAATAATCGTTAGTTGCAGCCTTACTGTGTATTTTGTTACATCACTACTATGGTATTCTATCGGTAACTGTTCCATTGTGATACAACGCGGTTTTATACATTTTTGATACAATCCAATAAAGATTGGTTTAATGTGTATTTATATCTCATTCATATTAGGATTGTATTCACTGCACCGCCCATGGTGTGCACATCGCATTTCAAGTCCCAAATTCTCCTTTTCATTTTAGACAGGAATAATAAGTGGATTCCGATGGAGGACACCATCACACCGCTTTATTGGGCGATTATTATAAAGTACACACTGATAATGTACACACCTGTAACCGAGTCAGGAAAATACATTGAAAGAAATGAAAAGGCCCCATATACATAATGAAGAATAGAGATTGGGGTGTAAGGATGCCTGTCTGTACGATCACATTGTATGGTGTGTGTGTAATCACAGGACATCTCCATGGTGACATTTCTACTATGGCCCATGGAAGGAACATCACCCTCCGTACACGTCACCGGCCCACAGCGGACACTGCAGCCGGACGTGTCACCGAGAGCCACCCGCCCCTTCATACACACCGGACACCGAGCCCTCTCCTCTCACCCCATGGACATGATATCCCTCGTTGCCGCTCTCAGCGGACTCGGAGCTCAGAGACAATCCCATCACCGGCAACACTCCACCGAAGACACACAGAGCTCCGCCAGGACTGCCAATCAACCGCCGACACCTACAAAGGGGGAGAGCACATCGGGGATCGGCTGATCGGCCTGCAGAAGGAAGGACAACTGACGTCACATGGTAACAGAGGAAGTGCCGGGTAACCAAGGACGCCGGAGGAGGTAAGACAGAGAATGTACACCATAGAGATCCCGTACAGAGAGGAAGATAGAGAGATCCCATACACAGGAGGACCCAGAGATCCCATACACAGGAGGACCCAGAGATCCCATACAGAGAGAAGGATAGAGAGATCCCATACACAGGAGGACCCAGAGATCCCATACAGAGAGAAGGATACAGAGATCCCATACACAGGAGAACCCAGAGATCCCATACAGAGAGAAGGATAGAGAGATCCCATACACAGGAGGACCCAGAGATCCCATACACAGGAGGACACAGAGATCCCATACACAGGAGGACACAGAGATCCCATACACAGGAGGACACAGAGATCCCATACACAGGAGGACACAGAGATCCCATACACAGGAGGACACAGAGATCCCATACACAGGAGGACACAGAGATCCCATACAGAGAGAAGGATAGAGAGATCCCATACACAGGAGGACCCAGAGATCCCATACAGAGAGAAGGATAGAGAGATCCCATACACAAGAGGACCCAGAGATCCCATACACAGGAGGACACAGAGATCCCATACAGAGAGAAGGATAGAGAGATCCCATACACAGGAGGACCCAGAGATCCCATACAGAGAGAAGGATAGAGAGATCCCATACACAAGAGGACCCAGAGATCCCATACACAGGAGGACACAGAGATCCCATACACAGGAGGACCCAGAGATCCCATACAGAGAGAAGGATAGAGAGATCCCATACACAGGAGGACCCAGAGATCCCATACACAGGAGGACACAGAGATCCCATACACAGGAGGACACAGAGATCCCATACAGAGAGAAGGATAGAGAGATCCCATACACAGGAGGACCCAGAGATCCCATACAGAGAGAAGGATAGAGAGATCCCATACACAGGAGGACACAGAGATCCCATACACAGGAGGACCCAGAGATCCCATACACAGGAGGACCCAGAGATCCCATACACAGGAGGACCCAGAGATCCCATACAGAGAGAAGGATACAGAGATCCCATACACAGGAGGACACAGAGATCCCATACAGGGAGAAGGATACAGAGATCCCATACACAGGAGGACACAGAGATCCCATACACAGGAGGACCCAGAGATCCCATACAGAGAGAAGGATACAGAGAGCTCAGCAGGAAGACTGCAGGGAAAACATCTCTGTAAGATCAGATCTCTGCATGACAGACAGGCTGGAAACTAAGATATCTGGGAAATATCAATGGAAGGAATCAGAAATAGATATCAGTAAAAGTAACATGTCAGGAATTCAGAAACTTTGGGAGGTTATGTCAGGGTAGGTTAGGTTAGATTAGGTCAGGTTTGGTTAGGGTAGGTTTGGTTAGGGTAGGTTAGGTTAGGGTAGGTTAGGTTAGGGTAGGTTAGATTAGATTAGGTCAGGTTAGGGTAGGTTAGATTAGGGTAGGTTAGATTAGATTAGGTCAGGTTTGGTTAGGGTAGGTTAGATTAGATTAGGTCAGGTTTGGTTAGGGTAGGTTAGGTTAGGTTAGATTAGATTAGGTCAGGTTAGGGTAGGTTAGATTAGGGTAGGTTAGATTAGATTAGGTCAGGTTAGGGTAGATTAGGTTGATATGAATACAGTTGTCTGGAGAGTGTAGAAGACAAGAGCTAATGTGAGCTTTCCTCTTCTGTCTCCCCTGCAGACATACAACTTCTCTGAAGACAAGAATACTGAGATATACTCCACATTACAATGGCGGATACAGATCCACAGCTGATGGTAAGGATTTTAATTCATTTGTGTTCATCCTTTCTTCTATAGATCAGTGCATGACTAATGACTCAAGACTGAGATTTATAATAGTTATTGAACACATCAGGCCTACAGTATATTACGTATACTCCAGGATATCAGCTTCCCATATCATTTGTTTTGTTTCCACATACAGGGAACTTTCTATATAATAAAATAGTTGTGTGTTTTCTTATGTTATTGCTATAGTATAAATCAGTGTGGTGCTGCACTGATATAGAATACACTTTGAAGAATGCGGAAAGCAGATGATAGTGTTGGCCAGCCACTGTAATAGATTAAAGTGATAAAACAGCTTTGGATTTTTTAAAAATTAAAATAACAAACATGCTATACTTACCTGATCTGTGTGGTGGTTTTGGACAGAGGAGCCTGGATCCTCCACTTCTCAGGTCCCACACCAGCGCTCCTGGTTCCTCCCTCCTGCCGAGTGCCCCCACAGCAACAAGCAGCTTGCTATGGGGGCACCCAGGCAGGCTCGCTCCTGAGCCACTGCTCTTCATGTCTATTCACATAGAATGCATGAAGACAAAACAAAAATGGAAGGCGCGCACACCTAGTGCATTACCAAAAACATTTATTGGATAGTAAAATCTGTTAAAAATGGGTACTCACAATGTTGCAACTCTCAATGAGCCATAAAACTACACAAAGTTGACTGGTGCGGACACATATGTTGTATTACATCAAAAAGGGGGTAAAATATGATGCATTTCAGGGGGCAAACCCCCTTCCTCAGAGCTAAGAGTAGCTTAGCTCTGAGTAAGGGAGTGTTCTCCTGAAATGCGCCAGTTTTACCTGCTTTTTGATGTGATATGACACATGTGTCCGCACCAGTCAACTTTGTGTAGTTTTATGGCTCATTGAGAGTTGCAACATTGTGAGTACCCATTTTTAACAGATTTTACTATCCAATAAATGTTTTTGGTAATGCACTAGGTGTGCGCGCCTTCCATTTTTGTTTTGTCTTTGCAGTTTCTATCGGATTACCCCATCTGAGGAGGGCAGCATCCACTTAGTTCTTGAAAATCGATGTCCTGTTGCTTTCTACCACAGAAAATTCCTTAGCGCTGGAAGTGACTGTTTTTTCTTGTACATAGAATGCATGAAGTTAAAAAAACCTTGAGCCTTTAGAACCACTTTAAGGATAGGGGTGTCTCGTAGGTGTTATTCTTGATCCTCTTTCTATTTCTTCCTATTATTTTTATTAGCTGCCTGTTGGCCAAAGATGTAAAATAACATTACTTTTGTTTTCTAGACCTCTATTATTTTCTACTGTAATCAAAAATACTATCGTCATGTGCAAAATATAGCAAGGGAAGGTCTGCAGAAATACTACAATGATCCCGTGCTTCTCTTTTTCAAAGCTTTTGGCATCCTGATGGAAGGTAAGTCAACATGTGTTATCCATAAGGTTTTGCCATCCTCAAAACTCCCCCATCTCTTGCCTATGTCTGTGACATCGCTCCTACTGATAGAACAACTAAAGGCAATTCCTGTTCAATACACCCATAGAGGGGAATTTATCAAAACTCGACTAGCTGTTCATGGCAACCAATCAATCAACTTCTATCTTAAGCTTGTCCAGTTAAGCTTTACAAATAAAAAGACAGAAGTTAATTGGTTGCCATGCACAGCTTCTGCAGTTTTAATAAATTCCCCCCATAGAGTGTTACTGTGTGTCTGAACAGCCACAGCCTGGTTGCACTAGGGATCTAATCTGTGGGAGAGGTAAAGCCTCTGTTTTTCTACAAATAGAGATCAGAAGCAGATGTTAAGCTGAAATATGTCTTTAGGTCAGCTTCATACCTTTGTGTTCACCTTTAGAACATGTTACGTGTTACATCCGTATTTGGGATGTAACATATAACATGCTCCAGCACCCCCACCCCCTAAGTGCCCCGCAGCCACTCTACCCACACAGCCACTATAATTCACTCACAAAGGTATGTGAATGAATAAAGTACAAATCCCGTCTGCCACTGCAGCAGATGACTTGTAGTTCTCAATGGACTACAAGTGTGCTGATCAGCATGCTCATGGTCCATTCACTCTTCCTTCAGCGTTCTACCTGAATGCCTGTGCAGAGGTATGGGCAGAAAGGTGGAGGGAGAGTGTGCAAGAGCCTGACTTTGCACCCACAATCTGCTGATCACAGGTGTAATGCTTTGCAGGTTCCTGTAGGAAAAAATAATAAATGCAAATTTATTTTTTCTGCATAAAAATGTGCATTTATTATTTTTTCCTAAAAAGTGAACCTATCCTTTAAGCTTACCCAATCATTTTGAGTGGGCTGTCAACACACTGCAGCACACCTCAAACCAGACTTGAGGCTGGATTCACACCAGTCCAGTGCAAATTCCAGCTCCGTTCTCTGTGTGAAGAGAAAAAGCAGCTGTTCAGCGCTTCCTCTCCGTTGTAGCTGCGGATCAGCTGAGCAGGGAGAGGGGGAGGTGAAGTGAGGAGGGGGAGAGAATGCCTGTTCACAACGGAAAGCATCTGCGAATCAGATGCGTTCCGAATATGTGCCTGCAATTCGCACCGCACTGCCTAGAAAACGCACACATTTTTGGGCAATGTGGAGTGTGAATGCATCGCACATATGTAAACCAGACTGATTGAAAGTAACAGATTTTAAAATGTTCTGCGAATTGGATGCGGTGTAAGTTGCATCCAATTTGCATTGGTGTAAACCCAGCCTGAACCTTTTTAGCAAGGCAGTATACCACAATGCACAGTAGTAACCACACTTTCAGAAAAAAATGTGCATATATTATTATCTTTTTGCATGCATGCCTGCAAAGCATTACAATCATGATCAGTGGATAGCGGGTGCAATGCTTTGGCTCTCGCACACTCTTCCTTCAGCTCATTTCGATACCAAGGTGATCACCATACTTGTTTTCCATGGATAAGTCCCTTTGCTGCGGTGGCAGATGGAACTTGCAGTTTATTCATTCACAAATCTATGTGAATTAATTACATATCTGTGTGGGCGGAGCCGCACATAGCTGTGCAAAATGTGCAAAATGTAAACAGTGACAACAGCCACCGGGGAGAGGAGCTTCTGGACTCTGTAAGAAGGGAGGCAGTTTGAGAGTGGGAGTTCATCTTTGCACCATGTTACACCCAAGTCCAAGGTGGACTTAACCTTTAAAAACGACTGGCAGAGCAACGCACAAATGGCTGGTACGTTGCAAAGCAGCAAAGTATAACAAGAAAAACATCAAATTATTGTCTAAATTATTATTGCAGCTGAGAAAACTATGCAACCTAAAAAATTGTCCCTAGTATGTATAAATGTGAGTTAGGGACCTTAGATTGTAAGCTCCTTGAGGGTAGGGACTGATGTGAATGTACAATGTATATGTAAAGCGCTGCGTAAATTGACAGCGCTATATAAGTACCTTAAATAAATAAAAATAAAAAGTTAAAAAGTCCACACAATAATTTAGTCTTAAAGAATTAAATAAGGTTTTTGTGATGTCTTATAATCAGATCAAGCTAAGCTAACATGCCTCTAGACCAGCCTTTTTCAACCAGGGTACCCAGGCACCCTGAGGTGCCTTGAGGTTTCTTCAGGGGTGCCTTGGCAAAATGTCTAAAAATTACCCCTAAATTGAATTCAAGTCAGTGGGTGGCTGAGTTACACAAAGCCACAGGTTTCCATTGTACACCATTACAACCTTCTCGCTGCCAACCTCCTAGCGACCAATGATATCATCAGTTGATAAGGAGGCTGTCCGTTGCCTGCATATCATCCATGACCCTTCCCTGCCTCTCTCCATCAGCTTTGGGGTTTCATTAGCTAAGTGATGGAGAAAAACTAAGGGAGAAGAGAAACATTGGAATACTAGTCGGTACCAGTTTGCAAAAGTGTATTTGCTTTGAAAGACAACATCATCTCTAACGTTGGGTGTCCTACGTGTATCGATGTTGCTGCATTATGTAAAACTATTAGAATAGTTTTTACATTTTAGAATGGGGCACCTCAAGACTGTCCATAATTTTGGAGGGTGCCAGGAGATTGTCGAAAATTTTAAAGGGTGCCTTGACTGAAAAAAGGTTGAGAAACCCTGCTCTGGACCCCAGGTGCCCAACCTGCATCATTGTATTGGGAGTAGGAGCATTAATTTGGTAAGGGGTAAAAACATTGATCTCTCTACTAGCCTCATGTAACATTTCCCCAGTCTCTTTACAGTCACCAGCAGCATGTCTGCAGTCTCCAACCACATCACTAACATGAACACAGTCTCTGAACATCTTTTTTCTTCTATTATGTCTTTGACAGTTCTCTCTAACATGAAATATTATTAACATTATTTGTGGCCCTTGGTGATTTCAGAGGCCACCTCGTATGTTTACAATACCTGCTGTAGACAGTGGTGCAGACCTCTCATTCTGCCCAATTCCTCTCCTTGAGATTTACCCCTGCAAGTAATACTTCAGCCTATGGTTGTGCATAATTAAACCATACAGTGAGGTTAATTTACTAAACGCAAATATAGTGTGCACTGCAAGTGCAGTTACTCTAGATCAGAGGGGAAGCTCTGAAATGAGGGGAAGCTCTGCTGATTACTATCACCCAATCATGTACAAGCAAAATGCTGTTTTTTTGTTTTTGTTTTTTTTTCCTTGCATGTGATTGCGTATTTTTTTGCAAAATTAAGAAATTAAGTGTCACCTCATTTACTAAGCTCTGGGGCAAGTGCACTTGCAGTGCACAGTACATTTGCCTTTAGTAAATCAACCCCAAAGACTTTTGTTAGAGGAGTTGAGGATTCTTGGCTTATAAAATGGAATGCTCAGAACTAGGTGTTCTCTGAGTCAATGAAAGGATTATAAACAGCTCTGTGACCTAGTGAATTCATGCAGTATCAAAATGAAAAAACAAAACCTCTGGACAGGTTGAGTCCATGAACATGTACATTTGAAAGATTGCTCACCGCCAGCGCTCAAGTGCCACAATTCTGATAGTAACTCATTGTCAGATACATTTAAAGGCTTCAATATGACTTCAGCTTGTGCAAATTGAGGAAATCTTCAAACAACACTATTATAGTGTGTAGCAGCCTTTACTCTTCCTCAGAGTGCCCTAAGGAAGAGGACTCGTCCTTGAAACACATCAGCACTTTTCACAATTGGGACAGTGACAGAAGATTGACAAATGAGTCCTATATTTGATCATTTATAGAAGGATGATGTACTATTGTGAGTATTTGAAGTTATTTATCATAAAAGTTTTATTGAAGGTTTCGATTTTTTTTAGAGTCCATAAACATGTATGCTAAAAGTTCTAGCTAAAAAAAAAAAAAAAAAAACACAAGTGGCCCATTTAAGAAAAGTGAGGTTTGCTGCAATTCTCCCTTTAATCTGGAGCTGTCTGCATTACAGTACTGCGGAAAGTCTTGTCCACCAGTAGATGTTGCTAGTATCCCTGGTTAAATGACAGGCAGCTTTATTCAACCTACTTCCTTTGAGTGCAGGTTAGCATGGATTCACTTTCTGGAGTGCGTCAATCAGGGTTGCTTGGGCTCATTGTGCTACTGCACTGAACAGCACTGAGCGCCTTTTACTACAGAAGTAAGGGCCGCCCACTGCCGCCAATAGAAAAGATGAAGGATCCTGACATCGCGAGCCAGACACAAGACTGGTAAAATAAAGGTATGTATGCTTTTATGTTTGCTAAATTAGATGTGTCCCAGGGAGAAGGGGAAAAATTATATTAACCTTCAAATTAGATAGAATTAAAGTCCTACTTCAGCCCAAATATTTTTTATTTTTTTGGCAACATAGGGATAGAGCTTTATCAGATTCTTAGTGCAGTTTTTGACCCTGTTAGAGAGAAAATCTCTCCAGCACAGTCAAAGACTGAAACAAAACGGAGGTTAGACCTTTTATTGAGTTGTGAACATTACCTGGACTTTTTGTCCCAGTGATAGCCACTACCTTTTTTACCTGTCTAGAGCAAGGAAGTCTTCACAGAATTCTGTTCATGGTAAAAAAAAGTCTTTGCTAGAGTTGGTCAGAGGAGCAAGCAAAACATTCTCTGATCACAGTTCATGGTTTGTTTAGTACATTGCAGTTTGGTTTCTGATTAGTGAGCATGATAGTGTGTACTCTTGTGTAATAATGTTCCTTCTTCTGTCTCCAGACCGAGTTCAGGAGGCCATTCGAGAGCTAGATTCCATCAGAGAAGTTCCAGATGTCTCTTTATGCGCCCTCATGCTTCTAATTTATGCTCATAAGAAAAGTGGTACCTTTGGTAAGGTTTAATTCTCATCACAAACATTCTACACTCATATTTACAGAGGAACTGAACTCTGGCAGCTGTGTCCAAAAAAAGAAGACATAGGGCAAGCACTAGTCAACAGTATTGCCTTTGGTATTTTCATGTCTTTCCATGCCTTGTTGTGTACTATGCCTCTGTGTGGATGTGGCTATCATGGTAGAAGCAGGGAGGCCACAGTAGGGTGCTCTCACACTGGCAGTTTTAATGGAGCCCGGGCATGGTTTACCCTCTTGGTCGGTTCCTTTGCATAGTGTGAGTGCTCTGAACCTTGCCCAGCAACAGTTAAAGAGGTATTAAACCCAAAGGCAAACATTTATTATATTGTAATTCACCAATTGTTAGATGTGATGGATGCAATATTTGGGATCAGCTCCTGTTATTTAGTTTTTGTTTTTAGTTATACTATAATGAAAACTAATTGGAGAGCCTGCAGCTCAGGTTTAGAAAATTTGCCACTGATGTCCTCAAAAGATGAGAAGCAAGTTAATGATCCAACCTCTTGGACTCTGCCTAAAGTAAAGTATAAGGCCCCTTTCACACTAGTGAAGCGATCGGGTCCACCTGTCAGTTTTTTAGGTGGACCCGATCGGCCCCTCTAGTCTCCTCTATGGAGCAGTGGACGTAAACAAATATGTGTTTACACCCACCGACATCCGATCCTATCCTATCCGCTAATAACAAACAGATGGGAATTTATCCCCCATCCGTATGGCGGATTAGATAGCAGTCGGGTGCAAATGGACAGGCGGTTCATTTACAGTACATCTGACCGCCCACAGAGGAGAGCAGGCTTTGTCTGTGTCCGCCCTGTATAAGTGAACATGGACCAGCCATCCGCATGCTCAGCGGGGATCCACGGAGAGATACCCTGCTGAGCAGGCGTACTCCAACAGAGCCAGTCCCGTGTGGAAGGGGCCTTAGCTGTGGACGTTTACCTTTTAAAAATATTTCATTGTTCACATTTTCCAGGATCATTAGTCCCAGTGTACATAGCTAGTTGTCTGAGCCCTCTTCTCTAACACTGACCCTGCATCTGAGGGAAGATTTATATAATGGAGATACAATAAATATTTTCTATGGTTTGTTTTAGTTAAAATAAAATATTCACCTTGTTGTTCCCAATGACTTTCATTGTGTAAAACTGATATACTATGTAATTTATGTATTTTTTGATTGCATATTTCCCACAGATCGTGAGGAGGTTTCTGGCCTGGAAAGTAAGTTAAAAGAAAACCGAAGGTCAGCAGGACCTAAAGCTCTCTACTATGCAGGCTTACTTCTGTGGCTGCTTGGAAGAAGTGACAAGGCACAGGAGTACATTGACAGGATGCTTAAAATGTCCAACAGGTCAAATGAGGTATGCAATACTGCTAAATGGCCTGTTCAGACTTGATCCAGCAATGCAAGCTGGAATAGTGACAAAAAATTTTTTAAAGCTAAACTCCAGAAAAATATCTAAATACACTGTTTAAGTACACAAATGTGACCTGTCTAAACCAGTGTTGGGACAAGGTGACCTAGAACCTAGGGCAAACATGCCAAACTGCGGGATGAATGAGCATTATGTATCAGCAAAAATCCCCCCCCCCCCACCAAACAAATAGAGCACTAATCTGCAGGATTACCCCCTAAGCATAAATCCCCCCTCCTCCCAGCACAATCTGCCCCCCCGGCTGAAATTCCCCCCCCCCAGCACAAAGCTCTGACCCCTTCATCCCCCAAAAATCCCCAACACAAATCCTCCACCCCTCAAATTTCCCCTCTGGTTACACATTCTTTCCCACCCACTCCAAATCCTCGTCCTAGCACAAATACCCCCCCCCCCCCACAATCATCCCTACTAGCACAAATTCCCCCCACCCCAAAAAAAAAAACCTTCTCCTCCTAGCAAAAATCCCCTCCCCCTATACCATATCACCTCCTCTAGCACAAACCCCAAAATGTACCCTTCCCTTCTCCCGCCCCCCTCCCAACTCAAATCCCCCTGGATCACCACTCCTAGCACACACCCCCAAATTTCCCCTCCTAGAACAATTCTTACCCCCTTCTGCCCCCCAAATTCCTACTCCCAATGCAAATCCTCTCCCCCATCAATCTCCTCGTGGTGCCCCCACCTCACATGATACCATAGTGCCCAGGGCAGCCACCCGTCCTGCCCACCCTTGTCCCGGCCCTGGTCTTAATTGATAAAAGATTTGTTATTCTGTCCATTTTGCACATACTCTTGCACAGCCAGGAGGGTAACACCTTTTTCCCTGTTAGGATTAGGGTGCATTTACACCTGTGAATGCACCAAACACCGATTACATATGAGAATCCCAGTGGGGGTTCCTGGCGAGGAGCTGGCAGCCTCTCATTGCTTTCAATGGGGCTGCCCCTGGCAGCCTATCACCGCTGGGGTTCTCACGTGTTATCAGCATCAGGTGTATTCACATGTGTGAATGCACCCTAATGCCCCTTTTACACAGGACAGATCCGTCCAAGCTGAATCCGCCTGCTCAGCGGGGGATCTCTCCACTGATCCTCGCTGAGCAGGCGGATGACAGGTCCGTGTCCATGGAGAAGAACAGAGTCAGCTCTCCTCTATGTGGCGGTTGGATGGAAATGGACTGCATGTCTGATTCCATTAGTTCGTCATCCGATCCGGCCCGCTGGACGGATGGCGAATGTATCGCCATACATCTGTTTTCAGCGGATTTTGTCGGATTGGATGCCAGGCGGGTGTCAGCGGATGTATGCCTGCTGACATCCGCCATCCTATAGAGAACAATGGGCCTGAAAAATGGACAGGCAGACCCGATTGGTCCGCTGGTGTAAAAGGGTACCTTAGGCCCGATCATTTCATCAAGTCAGTCACATTTTTCAAGTTTACATCGGTTTTTCATCAGTGTACATCAGTTTTTATCAGCTACTCATCAGTTGCTCATCATTTGCAGAAAATCAGAGTAAGCAATTTCAGTACAGAAGAGGAGCCTGTGCAAATGTGGAAGACTGAAGGTATTAGGCCCCTTCTACACGAGGCGGATCCGTTTAGCGAAGTCTGCCAGCTCAGCAGGAGATCGCTTCATTGATCTCCGCTGAGCTGGCGGATGACAGGTCCGTCTCTGCTCCCTGAGCAAGGAGGGACCTATCAGAGCCCCACTGATTTCTATAGGGAGATGGGACGAGAATGGACAGCATCTCAGTTTTCATCAGATCATCCCATCCGATTCGCCAAGACAGATGGCGAATGTATCGCCATATGTCTGTCTTGATCGGATGGCAGGCGGGTGTCAGCGGACACATCTCCGCTGACATCCGCCTGCCCATAGAAGTCAATGGATGGCTCGCTCGGATCCGCCTGAAAAACGGACAGGTGGATCCGATCGGGCTTGTCGTGTTAAAGGGGCCTTAGGCTACAGTTCAGTTTTAAAGAGTAATGATTTTACAGTTCAGAACATTTTACCTTTTGACCTTTTTTCTGAAAAAGCCAGTTCAGTGGCTCTGTCTAGTTCCAGTACTCCTAAGTCACTGACTTGAATTCCTTGGGGTTGATTTACAGCACTCTGCAAAGGAATTTGCTGCAAAGCTTCGTAAATGAGATGAAAATTCACTTTGCAAAAAATACCCACTCTCATGCGAGGAACAAAAAAACAGCGTTTTAGCTTGCATATGATTAGACGATGGAAGTCAGCAGAACTTTACCTCATTTAACAAGCTCTAAAGCAAATTCTTTAATGAAGTGTGTTGTAAAGTGTACAGTCTATTTGCCTTTAGTAAATGAACCGTCTTGTCTCTGTTCTTCTTGTGGGGAGTGACTCAGGAAGCATTTAGGACAAATCTTTAGTAGCACATCCAGGGATTTAGCATGTTCAGAAAAGTCACCAATTTCTCTCATGACCGGAGCAATGTTAAAGTGACCCTGTCACCACACAACTAGACTAATCCCATGCTGTAAACAAAGGTGCTGTATACATACCTTTCTGGTGGTCTGTTTTTTTCCTTGTTCCCTGGCCACTTTGGGTATCCAACACTTCTGAGTATGTGGATACTTGTACATCCTGCCTCACACTATGGTTCCACTTGCTGGCTCATACATCACTACTGTATGTGTTGGTACCTGCAGTGGCCGGTGATCATCAAAGCAGTGCAGTTTGAAGACACGGGCCCCTGGAAAGGTAAGTATACCATATCTCCTTTAAAGCATAGGCTTAGTTTAGTTTGGAGGCAAACACATTCTAAAAATGTGACATAATTTTTCATTGTGGGACCTAAATATGAGTTTTCCATTTTTATTGCAATGTATTTTTGTTTTACACGATCTACTTCCTGATCTGCTGAATTTTTATTTTTTTTTAGGGTTTGGTGCTGAAAGGATGGCTTCTCTTAACCCCAGAACCCTCTTTAGCAAAGTGTGTTAAGTACTTTGAAGAGGGAACTCAAAGCAACAAAGACTATTTAGGAATGATCGGAAAGGTAACACATTACTTATGGCTGATCCATCATTTATATAAAAGATTTGCATAGCAATCCGCCCAGGAAAAGTATATTTGTTCTGTGTTAATAGGGCTATTTCCTGTGCTGGTTGAATATTTTTAATTTAAAATGAAAAAAAAAAAAAACACATTTGGTTGCACATTGGTCCTATGATACTTAGCACTGCGTAGAGGCCAAATACGATATTTTCTGTTTTAAAGTGGTTCTAAAGGCTGAAGGTTTTTTACCTTCTCCCTAGCTCCCTCTGATCCAGCGATGTTCACGATAGCCTTGGCTGTCCCCGGACTTTCCCGCTGCCCCGTGAGCCAATGAGGAGAGAGCATGGGGGGGGGGGAGCCACGGCTCTATGTGTCTTATGGACATATAGAGCAGCGGCTCGGGAGCGAGCATGCAGCGGTGCCCCCATGGCTTTCTCTGGGGGCACTGCTCAAGGGGGAGCAGCCAGGAGCGCCGGTGGGGGACTCAAAAAGAAGAGGATCGGGCTGCTCTATGCAAAACCACGACACAGAGCAGCTAAGTATAACGTTTGTTATTTTTAAAAAAAAACGAAGCTTTAATACCACTTTAAGTCCATAAAAAACATTTTTGCCCCATTCTCATAGAACGAATGTACATGCTCTTTCACTGGGCATATTACTATGTGAACTTTTATAATTACATCCCAGAGTCGCTGGCCCTTTTTTCCCTAGATTTTAGTTTGTAAAAGGGGGGAAGAGGTTTATGGCTGTTTATGGTTAAACATCCTTTACTTCCTATATTTCGTACAACACTTTTTGTAGTCGCCCTTTGCTTTTCTTTTCTCTGATGATTAAAATGAATATAAACAAGTGCAAATCTTTTGATATATGTGAGCGTTCCATACAGGATGTTGCTAAGATTGTGAGCCATTAAATCACCATGAGTTCAGTTTCAAATGGTAATAAGTGATCCATCTGAGACTCATATCATAAAGCCAGAGGATTAAAAATTTCACAATAGCTGCGTATTTTCAGTAAGATATGCTCTCAGGGAAGAGGTTTTTTTTTTTTAGAAATGATTTGGGGGACTGGACTATATAGGCATAATAAAAAGAATTGCCATCAATTACTGTATTCAATGAGAAGTCTGAACGTTCTCATTGTAAACGCTCATTACAAAAATGTTTCAGCCCTCAGGTTGAATTTAATGTGTATCCAAATCAAAAAACAAAAATGTAGTATATAGCAGTTTACCAGTCCTTCGATGTGGTGGCTGCAATAAGTGTTCTTTTTCAGGCTGTACTAGTAACACAGCAGCATTGCCAACCTAGGACAGGACTACGGGACACTTCCCCCCTTTCCTCTTCTCCATAACATGGTCCCAAGAAATAGATAAGACATCTTCATAATATAGGGGGTGTTCTGTAGTTCACAAAGGTGAGCTAAGCAAAGCAGGGCTTATAATGTTGCAAAATAAATCTACAGGACGGCACTGAGTTTCAGTCAGGATCAACACATATCAAACAAAAATAATATACACTTTCAATGTTTTATTTAACAGATCAAAAGGGAGCAAATAAAAAAGCTTATTGTTATGCCGCATACACACGATCGGAATTTCCGACAACAAAACCGTGGATTTTTTTCAGAAGGATGTTGGCTCAAACTTGTCTTGCATACACACGGTCACACAAATGTTGTCGGAAATTCCGAACGTCGAGAACGCGGTGACGTACAACACGTACGACGAGCCCAGAAAAATGAAGTTCAATAGCCAGTGCGGCTCTTCTGCTCGATTCCGAGCATGCGTGGAATTTTGTGCGTCGGACTTGTGTACACATGCTTGGAATTTCCGATAACAAAGTGAAGCTGGCGGAAAATTTGAGAACCTGCTCTCAAACATTTGTGTGCGGAAATTCCGACCGTGTGTACGCAGCATTAGTGTTTCATAACTCTTTCACTGTGGAATACACATAGTGAACGATCATTCCCTTTTCTGTGCAGATAATAAAATGTTCATTAATTGATAACAGATATTTCACAATTTGGTGAAAATATATATTGGCAGTAACAAACTCTTTTATTGCTTGTTTGTTATTTGTCACTATTGGTTGCGACAATCATACTTTAAGTTTCCTAAAATATGTCCCAGGTTTGTGTTGTACTGCGTCCTTTTCATAATTAAAACTATGCTGGTTTACTTTGCAGGCTGAATGTTTCATGATGCAGAAGAATTATTCTGGAGCCCTGGATATAATTAACCAGATCATTGTTAATTTTCCTAAATTTGTAATAGCATTGACTTTAAAGATGAGATATGTTCTAGCACAGCAAGACTGGGACCAAAGCTTTGAAACAGCACAACGGTAAGGGACATAATAGGCTTCAAACCAAGATTCTAGGCAAATGTTAAAGTTACCTTTTACGCCAGTTGCACACTAATTCAAATTCATTAAAATGTATTTATAGGACGATATGAAATGTAATCCAATTTGGTTGTGGATTACTACTAGTATTACTTACGTGAAATATTTATGTATAATTTAAGGGTATGTCAAGGGGAAAAAAGCAAGAAAGGGGAAAGGAGAACATAGGGAGGGCAATATATAAAAGAATACAAACATACACCAACAAACTGCTGCATCAAAGCACCTCTGAAAAGTGTGGTCCCCAACTCATACTATCTTCCCAACATGTATAGCAATGCACAAACTCTCTGCAGGTTCACATTGGAGGTAGCCCTTTGCTCCCTAAAGGTACAGTAAGACACCATGGGGTTATTTACTAAAGGCAAATCCACTTTGCACTACAAGTGCAAAGTGCACTTGAAATTGCACTGAAAGTGCACTTGGGAGTGCAGTCGCTGTAGATCCGAGGGGGACATGCAAGGATAATAAAAAACAGCATTTTAGCCTGCACATGATTAGATAATAACATCAGCAGAGCTATATCATATTTCTGTGGGGTTGATTTACTAAAACTGGAGAGTGCTAAATTTTTTGCAGCTCTGCTCAGAAACCAATCCGCTTCCATTTTTTTTTTTTTTTTGTCAAAGCTTAATTGAACAGGCTGATGTTAGAAGCTGATTGGCTACCATGCAAAGCTGCACCAGATTTTGCACTCTCCAGTTTTATTAAATCAACTCCACGCTGTGTGTCTGGAACTCTGCTATAAGCCAGCCAGCTTTATTTCACTGGCTGTTATTTCAGTTGCTTTTCAGTTTCAGGTGAAATGGGTGGGTCAGAAAATTTTGATACTTTGGGTGTAATTTTTAGTTTTCAGATTCTCCCTTAAGGCAGGTCCACCTGTCCGTTTTGCAAGCGGACCTGATCGAACCACCCGTTGTTCTCTACGGAGCAGCATATGTCAGCGGCCATGTGTCAGCTGACACCCGCCGGCATCCAATCCAGTTCACTTAAAACAGACGGATGGGATCTGTCTAGCTCAGTGGTTCTCAACCCTGTCCTCAAGTACCCCCCAACAGGCCATGTTTGTGGGTTTTCCTTTATCTTGCACAGGTGCTTTAAATCAGAGTCAATTGGGGTTATTTACGAAAGGCAAATCCACTTTGCACTACAAGTGCAAACTACAAGTGCAAAGTGCACTTAAAATTGCACTGAAAGTGCACTTGGAAGTGCAATCGCTGTAAATCTGATATAGAAATATGATATAGCCAAAAGGCAATGTCTAGGAAAAAAGGCAATGTCTAGCAAATCCACTTTGCACTACAAGTGCAAAGTGCACTTAAAATTGCACTGAAAGTGCACTTGGAAGTGCAATCGCTGTAAATCTGAGGGGTAGATCTGAAATGAGGGGAAGCTCTGCTGATTTTATCATCCAATCACTTGCAAGCTAAAATGCTGTTTTTTATTTTCCTTGCATGTCCCCCTCGGATCTACAGCGACTGCACTTCCAAGTGCAATTTCAAGTGCACTTTTAACTTGTAGTTTGCACTTGTAGTGCAAAGTGGATTTGCCTTTCGTAAATAACCCCCTATGGATTGGTATTTTGAACAGCTATTTTATCTAAGAGAAATTCCCAAAACATGGCCTGTTGGGGGTGCTTCAGGACAGGGTTGAGAACCACTGGTCTAGCGAATCGGATGTCTGATGGAATTGGACAGGCAGTCTGGTTCCATCCAACAACCCCTTAGAGAACAGCGGGCTGTCATCAGCGTGCTGAACGGGGATCAGCGGAGAAATGGATTCCACTCCATCTGAAAGGGGCCTCATATGCACATTCCAGTTTGCCAGTTCTAAGCTGAATCATGTAATGAAACCTGGCAGTTAGTACTTATTGAGTGAGCTTCTGTGTATCAGATGGCTTAGCATCCTCATATTTAGACATATTGGAGAACAGTGGTTTGCTTGGAGAGTATTTCATTCACCATATCTACCTCTTATCAGTAAATTTTCCACCCATCAATCTAGCCATTTTCAAACCACTTAGTCCTGTTACAAGGGAGCTAGGTGCATCCAGTCAGCCTTTGCTGACCAATACCTCCAGCTCTTCCTGGATATTCAGTGTCATGGTCAAGACAGCTGGTAGATATTATCCCAACAAAAATTCCCAGCTCACTTACCAGCCAGCCTGCAACAAACCAAATTTGACCTTGTCTAACAGTTCATGTTAAAACCAAGGGGTTTTGTTTGGACACATTTGCAAATATATGCGTAAGCTGCAGTGGCCATGTCACGGCACCCCAGTGTCCTAACTCTATCATTTTGAGAGTCTCCAAAGTTGGAGCAGATATATAAAAAGGATAGATTAAGGGCAGGTATGCCTGGAGGGAGCCCATCCCTCCTTAAAGTGAAATTCCGCCCCTCCAGCAAAAAATTGAAAGTCAGCCGCTACACATACATTAGCTGCTGACTTTTAATATTAAGAGACTTACCTGTCCTGGAATCCAGCGATTGTTTCCATTGGCTCTCGGGTGCTGCCGCCGCCATTCATAGTAAGGGATCCCGGCAGTGAAACCTTTCGGCTTCACAGTTAGTTCCCTACTGCGCATGCGCAAAGCGCTCTATGCTTCCTGAGTGGCCCGGCGGTGGGGAAGGAGAAGGGGGGGGCGAACTTCCAAGTAATCTTGCTGCAGCGAGATCTCTCGGAAGTGGGGTCGGGTACCTGTCAAAAACAGGTACCCCCCGGAAAGGTGCCAAATGTGGCACCAGAGGGGAGACTGATAAGCAGAGCTTCCACTTTTGGGTGGAACTCCGCTTTAAAGGTATAGGGACACCCTAGACAAGTAGCAATAGCACAATGACAGTGAACGTATCCAGTATGTCGCCTCACCAATTACCAACAGTACAAACAAATGGCAACCACCCCAACTTATAACTGTTTTTTTCAGCAAGGAGCACATGGAAGGGCAACGCATGCCAAAAAACAACAAATAAAAATTATATTATATTATGATTATATTATCCCACCTGCCTATTTTGGGTCTGCCCTGGATCCTCCTTCAGGCTGGACATGCATTTTATAGCTTTGAGGAGGATACCCCCATGAGGAATTTATATAAGATGTCTGTATTACATTAACTGGCACCTGCATTCTTACATGGGCCATCATAGTCCTATCGTTTTTTATTCAGAGTATGCCCAGCAACCCTGTGGGGAAACAATATTTCCCGCTACTTTCACTGTCCTCTCTATTCTTTTGGTCCTCAACCATCACAGTGATTATAGGTAAACATACTCTTTACAGTCACCATAGCTGAGTAATGTATGACTAATATTAGGGATGCATCGATATATCGGCCGAAAATAGGGTTATCTGCATTTTTTCGATAGGAAAAAAAAAGGTGCCGATGATGGCATGCTGCGTCCCATTGACTTCAATGCAAAGTGCGTCCCATTGACTTCAATGCAAAAACGTCCTCTAGTGACTTCAATGCAAAAACGCCCCCTAGTGACTTTAATGCAAAAACACCCCCTATTAACTTCAATGCAAAATCACGTCTCATTGACTTCAATGCAAAAACACCAGCCACATTAATTCAATTTACGTTTCTTTTCTTTTAAACTGTGCGTTTCAGTTTAGAGTTTCGGAATGTTTATTTCGATGCACCACTACAACTAATATCACTCTTCCACAGGCCAGTATATTGGCCACTGAATATCAATTTGTGATCTTATCCATTAATTAGTTTTGCATTTCTTTATCTGTCAATACTGACCAGGATCTTAAAGTACACTACGAACCTGTGGGCAAATACAATGAGTTTTGACATCAGTTTGAGACGCTTCTGAGATCATTCAGAATTACAGGTGTATTTGTTTTGCTGTTGACCTTTTTCAATCTATGTATGGCCGCCTTAAAGTGATATTAAAGTCTTTGTTATTTAAAAAAGAAAAAAAAAGTTATACTTACCTGTTCTGTGTAGTGGTTTTGCATAGAGCAGGCCAGATCCTCCTCTTCTCGGGTCCCTCACTGGCGCTCCTGCTCCCCCCCCTACTTCCTGCTGAGTGCCCCCACAGCAAGCAGCTTGCTGTGGGGGCACCTAAGCCGAGCCTCTGCTCTGTGTGTCTGAATGGACACAGGAGCCGTGGCTATGCCCCGCCCCCTCTCTCTCCTCATTGGCTCACTGACTTTGATTGCCGATGGCGCCCGCTTCTATCTCAGACAATGAGGAGGGAGAGTCCTCGACAGCCAAGGCTCTTGTGCAACATCGCTGGATCGAGATGGGGCTCAGATAAATATTAGGGGGGCTGAGGGGGGCTGCTGCACACAGATTTTTATCTTATTGCATAGGATGCATTAAGATAAAAAACCTTATGCCTTTAGAACCACTTTAAAGGGAAATAGAATGTTCACTTTGCAAGGGAAGTTGCATTTTGCAAGGGAATTTTCCCCAGAGCTTGAGCGTAATATGGTGAAATGTCATTTTGCAAAAAATACCTAATCATGTGCAGCGTACATAAAAAAAAATAAAAAAAAAAACTGCATTTTCACATGCACATGGTTGGGTGATGGAAGTCAGCAGAGCTTCACCACATTCACTAAGCTCTGGGGATAATTCCCTTGAAAAGTGGAAAGTCTATTTGCATTTAGTAAATCAACAACTCATGCAAATAATAGAAGACAGTCTTTTTGAGGTATACAGGGCTTAGATTTACGATGCATACTTGAGTTTCCACCACTTTATACTCAGAGGTAACTGATCAAGGACGGGGTGGGGTTCATGGCTGCATGGATACAGATGACCAGCTTCATCTGCAAATAGCACCCCCAACACCCCATGTAGACATTGTGGCCTTTGCAATGTTATAACATAATGCACTACCACGATTTATGTAGCACTAACATACAAATGACAGGTCTGTACAAATGAAAGGTTCACCTGCTTCACTTCCAGTCTGTTCCTTAGACACTCCACATACATAAGCACAGAGTATATTTTTATTTGTATATATGTATATTTTTCCTGATTTAATCGCTTTTATTTTGTTTTATTTTTTAGCATCTTATCAATAGATGGAAATAACATTGATGCTTTTCAGATGTTAGCCATATACTCACTTACAAGGGAAGGAAATATACCAAAGGTTAGTGTATAGTGTGATGGGGTAGGGAACCAGTGGATGGGTCCACCATCTTGAGTTGTCATATACCCATATGACCTATGATCTTTTCCCAGGTCATCTTGTGTAGATGCAGCTAGGACCTGACATCTTTATTGTACTATTGCACTTGGTTGGCACAGTGTTTTCTTATTTTTTATTCATCCTCTACTGCTGAAAACAATATTGCCAAATCCAAATCAAATACAGTAGGTCATTGTTGACAACTAGGATTTGGTACAGAGAAGAAGAAGGGCTTCTTCTGCCGAAGACTGGCCATTATATACTATAAGCTGGCCTGGTGAAAACTCTGCCCTGTCTTCTTTTTGGAGTCTGTGTCCAGCCTCACCTTCATAGTGAGCACTATAGGAAGTAAACACTGGGGTTGATTTAACCTATTCAGCTCTAGAAGGTTTTACCCCTTCATGACCAGGCCATTTTTTTGCTATGTGGCACTGCGCTATTTTAACTGACAATTGCGCGGTCATGCAACACTGTACCCAAATGAAATTTATATAATTTTTTCACACAAATAGAACTTTCTTTTGGTGGTATTTGATCACCTCTGGGTTTTTTTATTTCTTATTATACAAAAAAAGACAATAAAAAAAGACAGAGAATTAATTATATTTTGGTCAAAATGTACTCTGCTACATTGTATGTGTGTATATTGATTGGTTTGCGTGAAAGTTATAACGTCTACAAACTATGGGATATATACTGGAATTTTATATATATGTGTATATATATATATATATATATATATATATATATATATATATATATATATATATATATATATATACTAGTAATGACAGTGATACCTGGGACAGTGTGCAATCTGACACTAACTGACACTTTGTGAGAGCTAACTGCCACTGACATCACCAGTGACATTATTACATTGATCAGTGCTCATAATATGCACTGTACTAATGACACAGCAGGATGGGGTTAAAGCGGAGTTCCTCCAAAATTATTTTTTTTTAAAGTCAGCAGCTACAAATACTGCAGCTGCTGACTTTTAAAACAAGGACACTTACCTGTCCAGGGCGCCTGCAATGTCCTCACCTGAAGCAGATCTGCTCTTGAGTGGAGGTGCCGCCATCTTCAGTAAGGGAATCAGGAAGAGAAGCCTTGCGGCTTTACAGCCTGATTCCCTACTGTGCATGCGCAAGTCGCGCTGCGCGTTCTCACTGGTCCCTGTTGTCTTCTGGGACCTGTGTGTCTCCCAGAAGACAGCGCGGGGGGGGGGGGGACGGAGGAGGGGCCGAACATGGCGTAGATCACCGCGGAGCCTGCAGCGATCTATGTCTGGAAGTAGGAGTAAATACCTGGAATAGACAGGTATCTGCTCCCCCCCCCCCCCCCCCCCGAAAGGTGCCAAATGTTACACCAAAGGGGGGAGGAACTGGATCAGCAAAAGTTCTATTTTTTTTTTTTTTTTTTTTTGAAAAAGAACATGTTTATTGACGACATGAGGATATTGTACAGATACATTACAAAGCATTTTACCAAAAGGTAGGCAAAATAGAAAAAAGGGGGGGTGGGGATACATACATTACATATAAATATGCGTATGATCATGGGAAATACAGCGGTACAGATAGCTTTAAGAACATCAGGAGCATTTATTATAGGTTTCATCAGCTAAATGGGTTTCCCCATCTACTGCAGTTCATGTGTCTATCTTGTATAGTCGATTAATCCGTGCAAGTGCTTGTTTTTTCCAACCATTTGTCCCATATTTTGTGGTATTTATTCGGACAGCCCCTGTGTTTGTACATTACTTTTTTATATGGTAGTACTGAGTTTATTTCCTTAATCCAGGCTTGTATCGTGGGAGGTTCTGCTCTCAACCAGTGTTTGGCTATTAATTTTCTGGCGCTAAAGAGTGATTCGCTGAGGAGTGTTATCATGGGTCTATTTTTATCAGCATCTGGTAGTAGCCCAAGAAGGCAGGGCTTGGGGTCGAGTTGCACCGGTGAGCCCATGTGGTCATGTAGGAACTTTATAATTTGTGCCCAAAAGCTTTGTATTACTGGGCAGGACCAGAGTAGGTGAAAGAATGTGCACGGGCCACCAGAGCATCTCGGACAGTTTAGGTTCTGGTATGGAGAAAATTTTGCTATTCTGGAGGGTGTGAGATATGATTTGTGTACTATATATAGCTGGGTTAGGCGCTCAGAAATTTTAGGAGATGTGGTTTTAACATTTGCCAATATGTCTTCCCAGTCCGAGTGGTCTATGGGTCCCACATCATCCTCCCAGCTAGTTCTAGCCGTGTCTGTTATCCTTGCCACCGGTCTGGTGCGTAGTGTATTATAGAGGGTGGATATAAGTTTTTCTGGGTTTGATCCTGTGATAATATCTACCAATGGCAGTATTTGTGGGTTGGGGAGTCCACAGCCGAATTGGGTTTGGAGTGCGTGTTTTAACTGTATATAGCTAAATTGCATCTGTGGGGGGAGGTCGAACTCCTCGCTAAGTGTCTGGAAGCTTCTGATTCCGAATGTGGTGGTGACCTGAAATAAGAACACTATTCCTTTGGCTGCCCATCTAGCGGCTCCTGGAAGAGAGGCTAGTTCTGTTAACTGAAGGTTGTGCCATAAGGGTGTGTGTGAGTGAAAGGAGTCGGTTTCAAGTAACTGGATCGCCTTTTTCCACACATACCTGTGTTGTGAGAGTAGTAAGTCTCGGTCATTGTGCTTATCTTGTTTACTGTTTTTCCGGAATATAACCTGTAATGGGGAGTGCATGTTGCTATTTGGTTTTTTACATACTAGAGTTTGATATCTGGTCTCATCTGTTTTGTGGATATGGTATAAATGCGAGAGTTGTGCTGCAACGTAGTACGTGTATAGATCTGGTAGGGCCATTCCTCCCGAGGAGGTTGGGTTTTTGAGCGTGTTCCAGGCTAGTTTATGTCTATTAGGCCCCCATATGAATGAGTTAAGTATTTTATCAAGTGATTTAAATATAGTAAGGGGTATACGTACAGGGGAATTCCAGAATATATAAAGGAATTTGGGAAGTAGTATCATCTTAAATAGATTAATCCTGCCCGCTATTCCCAGGGGGAGTCTTGTCCAGATTTGTATGCGGGATTTTAAGTGTGTGAAAAGTGGTTCGATATTGTTACTGATGTAGTCTAGTGGGTCTTTGGTAATCTCTACTCCTAAGTATTTAATGCGGGCGATACGTTGTAGGGGGAGTGAAGCCGCGATTTGTGATGGGGGTGAAAGGTCTAAAGGGAGGATCTGTGATTTGGACCAGTTCATGCTAAGGCCCGAATGTTTCCCGAATTCTTCAATGGTCGTTAGGGCTGTTTGGAGGGAGAGGCCCGTGTCCTCCAGGTAGAGAAGCATGTCGTCAGCATATAGACTCAGCGTCTCGGTCAGGGATCCTATTCGCAGTCCGTGTATGTCTGGGTTCATCCTAAGGGAGATGGCAAGGGGCTCCACCGCTAGGGCATATAGCAATGGGGACAATGGACACCCCTGGCGAGTTCCCCGTGTCAATGGAAATGGGTCCGACATCCATCCGTTTACCACTACTCTAGCCATAGGGGAGTAATACAGCAACTGCACCCATTTTAGAAAGTTTGGGCCGAATCCGAAGCCTCGTAGGCATTCCCAAAGGTAGCTCCATTCAACCGAATCGAACGCCTTTGCGGCGTCTAGGGATACTATTGCTCTATCTCCCATGTGGTCATGGATCGCCTGGATGTTCATGTGAAGGCGTCTTAGATTCATGGCTGTATTTTTCCCAGGCATGAATCCAGTCTGGTCAGAGTGAATGAGGGAGAGGATACTGTTATTGAGGCGCATAGCTAGTATTTTGGCCAATATTTTAATGTCAGCTTGGAGAAGTGAGATTGGGCGATAGGAATCAGGTAGTCGGGGGTCTTTACCTGGTTTAGGGATTACTATGATTACTGCTTGGCGAAGGGTTTCAGGGAGGGTTTCGGTTTCGAATATGTGTTTATATAACTTTAGCAATTCAGGGGTCAAAATTTCTGAGTAGGCTGCATAGAAATCTAGAGGGATGCCGTCTCCGCCCGGTGCCCTAGCTGGTGCAAGAGATGCTATGGCGAGGGCAATTTCATCTGTCGTGAGGGGAGCCTCCAGATCTTGCACCTGGGATTCTGAGAGCTGTGGGAAGGGGATGTTTTGTAGAAAGGTTTTAGTTTCTTGTGAGGTGACCTCAACCTTGGAGGAGTATAGGTCAGTGTAGTATTTTTGGAATGCTTTAGCGACCGCCTGGGGGTCTGAGAAAGTTTCATTATTGTGTGGGTTGACTAAGGTAACTGTTATTGGAGGGTTGGATTCCTGGCGGGCTAAGTATGCTAACAGCTTCCCTGCTCGCTCCCCCTGCTCAAACATACGTTGTTTCACAAAGAAAAGTTTCTGCTTGGCTTTCTCATAATGGAGTTGGTCTAATAGGCGGGTGTGAAGTTTAATTGCGGCTGCTTTGTCAGGGGAGGGGTCCTGTTGAAACTCCCTTGTCAGAAGATCTGCTTTAGCAGAGGCTTGGTGGAGAATTAGGTTAGAGGAGTTTTTAATTCTCCGTATACGGGAGGAGAGAATAGTACGGACATGGATTTTAAATGCCTCCCAGACCTGTCCCACCGGGGCTGTGTTATTGTTGGTCTTGAAATAGAACTGCCATTCCCCGTAGATGTCCTCCTGGTCCTTCAACAGTGACAACCAGAAAGGGTGGAGACGCCATGAAGGAGGCCCCGGCCTCGAATTGAGATACAGGATCGCCCAGCACGGGGCATGATCAGATAGAGTTCTGGTGTGGTAGCCCGAGTCCGACAGGCGGGGCAGCAGTGTGTTGGATATCATTATGAAGTCGATTCGGGACATAGTGGAGTGGGATGCTGAGAAGCATGAGTATGTACGAGTAGTAGGGTGATTGTATCGCCATGTGTCGGTTAGTGAAAATGCTTGTAGTAACCGTCCGAGCCGGGTCGTGTCTGGGGGGAGTGTGTCTGGGTTTGTCTGTGGTTTGTCTTTTTGGGGGTTCAGTACCATATTAAAATCACCCAACCATATGGCGGGTATGTTGGGATATTGCGCCATGTATAGTAGGCCTTCAGTGACTAGGTTGGAATTATACGGAGGGGGTATATAGAAGGCCATTATGAGGTATTGCGTGTTATTTATGGTGCAGTGCAGGAAGATATATCTACCTTGGGGGTCTGTGCGTATAGTGATGAGTGCAAAGGGGGTCGTCTTGGCTATAAGGATTGAGACCCCTCTCGAGTGCGGAGAGTGAGTCGCGTGGAATGACCATCCTATCCATGGACGCTTTAATGCAAGCTGGAGCTGACCAGTGATGTGTGTTTCAACTAAAACTGTTATATCAGCTCGGTATGTTTTTAGGCAGGCAAAAACAGCAGTGCGTTTAATTTTGTCGCGGATCCCTCGGATATTCCAGGTGAGAAATTTCAGGGTGGACATAGTAATTGAGGGTTTAATTTTGTTTGGGGGAGTAGAAATGGGGGTTGCAATGTCACTCTCCGCACCAGAGGTATCCCGTACCCTCCCCCGCCCTTCAGTGGGCAACACAAATGTACACATATGTCTCTATATTGCAAGTTGCAGTATATATCCTTCATCACGTCAATAATGATAACAATTCCCTTGCCCTCCCTCCCTGCCCTCAGTCGCCCAAACTTGACTGGGGCTTGTTTCCCAAAACGTGTGCAATATAGAAGAGAAAGTACTTCTAGCATAATACTTATGCTGGAGGGGGGAGCCCCCACCCCGTTCGAATGCACAGTAACCTGATCAATCCTGGTGGTAGCCTATAGGGTTGCACCAGGATTGATGTGACGGTCTCCCGCCGGAGGCGAACAAGTTCTGGATAAAAACATCCAACGATGGAATACGTGTGGTAGTGTTAAATGTGCAGAACTAGTAAACTAATAAAACCTGAGTTCTTGCGTCGCTGTGGCAAGTAAGGAGAAGAGATTAGCCAAGTCCAGTTCGGGCAGCTTGGATCAGGTGCGGTCTTGGGAGAACATGTCTTCTTCGGTGTTCTCGCATGGCGCAGTTCAAGTTTGGCCCGGGAAGGGAAAGATGTTAATGCTGTGCGCCCGGACACGCATCTTCTCTAATTGGAGGTATAAGATATAAGGGCTAAAGTTCGGAAGGGATTTATGGTATGGTGGGCCCAAAACAGGGGGATCTCCAAATTATCAACAGCGGAGAATAACAGTCCGTGTTTGGGGCCTCAGTGTCGCAGAGTCATTTTCCCTGATGAGTCCAGTGTTGGGTTGTTTGAGGTCGGTGCCTCTTCCCTGGCAATCATGTGTGGTACGAATCCTGGAACGTGATGTTGGTGGGAAGCTGTAGATTGAAGCTTGCTTCTTTGGCGGGTCAGGCTGCGTCCTAGGCAGGACGGTTTCTCTGTGCATCTAGACGATCCACCCATGCTGAGGCCTGGTTAGGGTCCTCAAAGAAGTGCACTCGGTCTTCACCCACTATGCGGAGCCGAGCCGGGAACAGCATGGAGTATTTGACGTGTAGTGCTCTTAGGCGGCGCTTGGTGTCAGAGAATTGCGCCCTTTGCTTCTGGACTTCTGCAGAGAAGTCCGGGAATGCTGAGATGAAGCCGGTTTGATATGGGATGTTTCCTTTTATTCTGGCCAGTCGCAGTACCGTGTCACGGTCTCTGAAATTTAGCATCTTCGCGATGAAAGTGCGTGGGGGTGCACCTTCAGGCGGGCGGCGAGCCGGCATTCGGTGGGCCCGTTCCACTACAAACGTAGTCGAGAATGAGTCTCTGCCATATGTTTTGATAAGGAGCTGCTCCAGGAAAGTGGCCGGGTCTGTGCCCTCTGAGCCCTCCGGCAGTCCGATGAACCGGAGGTTGGACCGGCGGGTGCGGTTTTCGAGGTCGTCTTGCTTCTGCGCCAATTGTTGAATCTGGCGTCGCAGCTCATCTTGTGTGTGCTGCATGGGGTGTAGTATGTCCTCCGCCTGCCCAATCCGAGTCTCCGCTTCAGTTACTCGTTCCCGGAGCTTGGTCATATCTTGTCTAATGAGTGATATGTCCACCTTCACCTCCTCTATCTTAGTTGTAAGTGTGGATTGACAAAGGGAGATTGCCTCTAGTACCTTTGCTGTGCCGTCCGGCTCCTTCTCCACAGGAGGGGATGCATGCGGTGTGTCCGAGGCGCCATCTTGGTTCTCCATGTCCCGCTCCGTTCGTCTGTATCGGTCGAGAGACGAGGAGGCTGTGTTTCTCCTCGGTGGAGACATATCGGTCCCGGTCTCAGCGGCAGGTTCGGCCAGGTCAGGGGAGAAAAGCAGGGTTTTTTGGCTGCAGGATGTGTATATAAGGATCTGCCACGAGCGGAGCTTCACTCACACACGTCTGCTCACATCGCTGTCCAGGCCACGCCCCCAAAAGTTCTATTTTTGGGTGGAACTCCGCTTTAACATCTAGGGCGATTAAGGGGTTAAATATGTACCTAACAAGTGTTTATGTGTGTACTGTGTGCTGCTTTTACTGGGGATCTAGTTGTTTTTATTCCCTGCTTAGCAGGGAATGAAAAAAACAACAAGATCCCCTGTCACTGAACACAGCTCTGTACTGTTGATATTCACAGAGCTGTGTCCCGTGAACCTCCGAGCCGATCGCCAGGTGACGGCAGTCAATCACTGGCTGAAACCCGGTGATCGGCATGTGCTGCGCACCCCTTACCCGGAAATGCAGAGCCACGTGTGTATATATATATATATATATATATATATATATATGTGTGATTCTGCACAGCCGGCCTGCACTGTCGCAGTATATGTACAGTGCGGTGTCAGCAAGTGGTAATAAACCTGGAGAGTGCAAAACCTGATGCAGCTGTACGTGGTAGCCAATCAGCTTCTAACGTCAGCTCATTCAATTAAGCTTTGACAAAAAAAATCTGGAATCTGATTGGCTTCTATGCACAGCTGCACCAGATGTATAGCTGCACATCATATAGATATTTTGCAGAGCTGCAGTTTTACTTTTAATTACACTAACAGAATGTATTTTTCTCAAATTTTTCTCAAAAATCTCAAAGCAAGGAGTTTATTTTTCATTGAAGCTTCAAGTCTTGATCTGTGAACAGGTTCCAATCACAATGGTTCCCACCACAAGATCCATCTGCAATACAGTCTGGTGCAGTGATCATTTAGTTGTCACATTGCTGTTGCCCTTTAGGCTGGGTTCACACTAGTGTGCATTTGATGTGGGTTTCGTCGCATCCAATTCGCATAGCAGGGGATTGTGACTGGCTCTCTATGGAGCCGGTTCACACATCTCCGCAGCGGCTCCGGTGCGAATTGCACAGGAGCCCTGTGCATCTTTTGGTTCGTTTCAGGTTCGAATTCAGCCCAAAATTTGTGCTGAGATCAGGCTTGAAACGGTGAATGGAGACGCACCAGACTACTGCTGTGAGCCGCTGCGTTCTCCAGTGTGAACCCAACCTAAGGAGCTAAATAAACAAATATATTGTAAAATTCTTTCCTGATAAAGTCCATATTAGCCCTGATTCGTGTCGTTACCAACTTCTTCCCCATGCTCTCCTTAGCAAATTGTATTCTCTTCCTTCCTTTTTCTTTTAATTTTGTGTGTTTTGATATTTTGTACAGGGTTTAAAAAGACACACATGTATTTGTTGTGCCGGGAACATCATAAGTATCATAATTAAAAAGGGTAAATCATAGAAAACTGTGGTTTGTATATCCAGCAACATTAGATGGTTTGAGATTAGCACTGGTCAAAACTGGAAAATTATATTATTATTTTTAACAAATGTTTGCCTGCAAAATCTGTAGAAATCATTTCAAGGCAATACCACCAAAATAAAGTTTTCCTTGTCCTGAAAAAAGCAGTTTTTACATATCACTTTAGTATAATAATGAAAAAGTGATTGTAAAATTGTTGGTAATGGTTCCTTTATGGCCAAGTATGTATCTAGAATTTCTGTTTTGTAGTACAGGTGCAGCATAGAATAAGGAAGTCATGTGTTATTCCAAGACATTGTGAACAATAATGCTTTCATGTTAATGAGTATGCTAATAGCTTTTATGGTATGGGTTTCTTTAGGCTCTCACCTACGTGAAAGACCTGATCAATGCTCTGGAGATGATGGAGCCCCGAAACCCAGTCCTTCACTTTCAGAAATTCCGCGTAATTTGCAACTTGGTAAGATGTGTCCTTTCACTGAAGACGTATGATAGTTGAGCAAAGGATTTATTTTCAGTTTTCAATTAAACCAAATCATTTTAAAATAAGATAAGACACATTTTATTTTTTCAGAGAGCTGTAACCCTATAGAGTAAGATGTATTGTCTTGTAAAGTTGGATACATTTTTAATTCATCCTCCATTATTTTTATTAGATCTCTTTACTTAGTTTCATAATTCCTTGCATTGCTGATTTTCTGTCCATGCTTTTTTAAATGACCTGCATGTCTGTGATAATCTTTGTGCCCATGGAGGCCTTTTAGTAACATGGTTGCTACACTTATCACAAAGTGATGGTGACTACAAGCAGTCCTGCACAGAAGTGAAGCAATGGGGTTGATTCACTAAAACTGGAGAGTGCAAAATCCGGTGCAGCTGTGCATGGTAGCCAATCAGCTTCTAAGTTCAGCTTGTTCAATTTAGCTTTGACAAAAAGACCTGGAAGCTGATTGGTTTCTGTGCAAAGCTGCACCAAATTTTGCACTCTCCAGTTTTAGTGAATCAACCCCAATGTGAGCAGGGAAATATGACAGTTTTATTAACATTAAAGTGGTTCTAAAAGCTTAAGTTTTTTTTTACTTACTGCATTCTCTGCATTAAGGTAAAAATCCTGTACCAACCCCCTGACCCCCCCCCCCCCCCCAACCCACCCTTATACTAACATGAGCCTGGTCTCAATCCAGCACTGTGCCCGAGAGCAGCGGTTCTCTCCCTCCTCACAGGGCAGATTCATAGCAGGGGGAGCCATTGGCTCCTGCTGCTGTCAATCAAATCCTGTAACGAGGGAGCAGGGCCGAGCCACACTGTCTGTGTCTACTGTCTGATGTCTGTGGCTCAAGGTCGAACTCACACAAGTGTCCTTCTAGGGGCACTTGCTTAAGAGGTTCAGCCAGGAGCGCAGGTGGGGACCCCAGAAAAGATGGATTGGGACTGCTCTGTGCACAGAGCAGGTAAGTATAAAAAGGTTTACACTAACTTTTAGGCTACTTTCACACTGAGGTGCTTTACAGGCGCTACATCGCTAAAAATAGCGCCTGTAAAGAGCCTCTCCTGTGTCTCCAGTGTGAAAGCCCGAGTGCTTTCACACTGGAGTGGTGCGCTTGCAGGACGGTCAAAAAAGTCCTGCAAGCTGCATCTTTGCAGCTTCACTGCTCCTAAAGCACCCCCTACCCATTGAAAACAATGGGGCAGCACCGCCAAATCGCAGCTGCAGCGGCGCTTTGTTGGCGGTTTTAACCCCTTTTCGGCTGCTAGCGGGTGGTTAAAACTGCCCAGCTAGCGGCCAAATAGCTCTGCTTAAACAACGGTAAAGCAGCGCTAAAAATAGCGCCGCTTTACCGCCGGCGCCCGCCCGCCCCAGTGTAAAAGTAGCCTAAGATTCATCCTTGAGAAAGAAACTTAGAAATCTGTAAGTACTTAAAGTGAACCTGTACCCAGTCTGTGCAGGGCCAAGCAACAGGTTTGCTTCTTTGTTTGCTCCCGCAGCAGTAAATACTCAGCATCGCTTTGTCCCCTGGTGCTCTATAAGGCTGTCGAGACTGAAGAGATATATGTACCTGATCCTTCCAGCTATAGAAGAGCTTGTGACACAGCCCTCTTCCTTTAGTGCTGGTACTAGGTGAATGGCTGCTTAGATGCCCAGCTCTATCATAAGGAGGTGGGGGAGAGATTCACCTGCCCTGTGTAAGCTTTAATTTAAACCTTGGAGCTTGCATGGGGCTTTTTCCACCTCCCTGCAGCCCACAAGTGGAGCAGTGGGGGAATAAAGAAAAGGTAATTAAAAGCTGCCACAGTGGCTGGAATTAAAGTAAACCTGTTGCTTTTCCCTAAATGGGCATTTAACCTCCCTGGCGGTAATCCCGAGTGTGGCTCTGGGTTAAATTTCAGTACCATTAGTGGTAACCACGAGCCACACTCGGGATTGTATTGCAGAATCCTGGTAAAGGTTACTTACCTTGTTCCCAGGATCCTGCGATGTCCCTCCGCTGTGTCCCCCATCGGATCCTCCGCCTGATGCTCTGTATGCCGGGCTCCGTTTCCTGAGAGCGTCACGACGCATGGGGTCGGAGCCCGGCGGCAAATTCAAAAAGTACAAAATACATAACACATACAGTACACTGTAATCTGTAAGATTACATTACTATCAAATCATTTCACCTCCCTTTTGTCCCTAGTGCTTTGTCCAGTACCCTGAAAACAACAAGAAGAAGACCCAAGAAACTGCCTATTTGACACGGGTGGATATGAGCGTCTGAAAGGTTTACCTCTTACCTGCTCAAATAAAACACCTGTCTATATCCTCATCCCTAATTGTGAGTAGTGATTAGATCGCTAATCACAGGGTGATTATCCTCTGAACTATACTAACAACATACAAAAAGATTTTTGGAAAAGAATTCCAAACAGCAGTTTTTCAATGAGGACCCACTGATATGTCTGTTTAACTATCTTTATTGAAAACCCTCAAGTATAAATATACATATATAAACAAAGTAACTATGATTGAAAAAAGGCTATTCCTCCCTCCAGCCAATGATTAAAATAAGACAGACGTCTTACAGGGAACATGGGTGGCCACCCTACCTTATACACACACCTCTCTCAATCACTCGCCTTGCATACACATACAGACAATAGTCTTAGACCCGGGTCTACTGGATAAATTTTAGCCAAAGTTGCTCGGAAGTATTGAGAATAGACTAAAAGTCCATGGGCTTATAATCAGAACAACTGTCTGTATTAGGTCTGCATTAATGGACGAGATTTCCACCAGTGGGGTCGACCTAGATGTATCGGTTGTGAACAAACATACATGCAATGCAGCACAGTTGAATACGGGGGTCAGCGATTAGAGTCCCCTGATGTTTTCCATGTAATAACATATACTGATCGCTCACCGTTTAGGTGTCTTGATCTAGTTGACTCTCGATCCTCAGATATCCCGTACTACCGCCGTCTCCTTGCTCGTAACTAAACCGCGCTATGAACCATGCACTCCCAGCAGTATTGGTTCCTCCAGATGAGGCATACGGTAAGTAGCAAGGTTCAGAGTCATCCGACTGGGCAGTGTCCAAAAGGCTATGCAAGCCACATCCAAAAGACAATAGGAAGATGGATCACTGTTGAATTGGCGGTTATGGTCTATCCAAAAGGTGGAGATATACGGGGGTGGTTCCAGGCATTTGGTGGGCATCCAGAGGTCCCGGCCACTTGCCACCGCGTTACTGGTGGCCGGGACCTCTGGATGCCCACCAAATGCCTGGAACCATCCCCGTATATCTCTCTCTATACCTCTATTCTCAATACTTCTGAGCAACTTTGGCTAAAATGTATCCAGTAGACCCGGGTCTAAGACTATTGTCTGTATGTGTATGCAAGGTGAGTGATTGAGAGAGGTGTGTGTATAAGGTAGGGTGGCCACCCATGTTCCCTGTAAGACGTCTGTCTTATTTTAATCATTGGCTGGAGGGAGGAATAGCCTTTTTTCAATCATAGTTACTTTGTTTATATATGTATATTTATACTTGAGGGTTTTCAATAAAGATAGTTAAACAAACATATCAGTGGGTCCTCATTGAAGAACTGCTGTTTGGAATTCTTTTCCAAAAATCTTTTTGTTTGTCCAGTACCCTGCCTACACTTTTATATGATATATACTGTTCTTTCTGCCTGGAAACGTGAGATTGTCCATAGCAACCAAAAAGTGTCCCTTTACATCAAAAGTGGTTTTAGACCAGCTAGAAAACAGCGATAGTAAATTAAAACACTTGCAGAATTGAGCGGTAGTGATTAGTGGAGAAATTAATTTTATTATTATATTATTATTATTTTTTATAATTATTTATAGTTATTTATTATAATATAATTTATGATTCTTGTTTCAAACTTTATCATACCCGGGATGTCTACTAGACTCTTGTTTGGACAGATTTAAGTGAGTTATTCCTAAGAATTACAGGCCTACAATATAAAACGCCAAATTTCTATGCAAAACAATGTACCGCTTTGAGTTTAAAAAAAATTGACATAATCATACTGCCAGGGAGGTTAAAACATTTATATACAGTAGATAGCTCCTTGAGGACAGGGACTGATGTGAATGTACAGTAGAGTATGTAAGGCTCTGTGTAAAGATTGTTGGTGCTAAATAAATGTCAATAATAATATAATTTAAGGTATGGAAGAATGGCATATAGTGAGAATAAAAGAAAAACTACAATTTTGCTTACCCTTCAAATTAGTTATACATGTTGCAAATATTTTACCAAACTTATCCTAGAGTTTTACCTTTCTCTGCTTGGTAGATATTAAGGCAAGCTATTTCAATGCACTTGTCGAAATATTTCAAAATCACTGCTGTTGTGAGTATCTCTCATTTGATCAGTTGACTGTTGTAGAAGGAAATATTGCTCTCCACGAATCTGCCTAAATCCAAGACGAAATGTCCAGTGCGGTAAACCTAAGAAAGCCATTTTCCATGCAACGTTCTCTTGTGCTTTGACTTCATGATCTGTGCAGACTTCTTTGTAATGCCCCGTACACACGGTCGGATTTTCCGACGGAAAATGTGTGATAGGACCTTGTTGTCGGAAATTCCGACCGTGTGTGGGCTCCATCACACATTTTCCATCGGATTTTCCGACACACAAAGTTTGAGAGCAGGATATAAAATTTTCCGACAACAAAATCTGTTGTCGGAAATTCCGATCGTGTGTACACAAATCCGACGGACAAAGTGCCACGCATGCTCAGAATAAATAAAGAGATGAAAGCTATTGGCCACTGCCCTGTTTATAGTCCCGACGTACGTGTTTTACGTCACCGGGTTCAGAACGATCGGATTTTCCTGACAACTTTGTGTGACCGTGTGTATGCAAGACAAGTTTGAGCCAACATCCGTCTGAAAAAATCCATGGATTTTGTTGTCGGAATGTCCGAACAAAGTCCAACCGTGTGTACGGGGCATAAGTTGGAAAGCTGGTTACAGGGAGATGAGTATTCTGAGAAACCCTGTTTCCACCTGAATACAGTTGTCTGATCGAAAAGAAAACAGCTGCATAGTGAATCTTCAATATAACATACAGTAAAACCTTGGATTGCGAGCATAATTCGTTCCGGAAACATGCTTGTAATCCAAAGCACTTGTAAATCAAAGCAAATTTCCCCATAGGAAATAATGGAAACTCAAATAATTTGTTCCACAACAATTTATTCATAAGTCCTTCAGTTTATAGTCCATATAAAAAAGATTATAGCAATGTGACCAGGTTGTGTAACCATAAAATGTCCATCCACAAGGGGATTAGAAGCAAAATCCAGCAGGAGCTACAGAGTATAAAAGATAAGAGAGGCGCCTCTAAGTGTAGCAATATGTTGCTAAATGTTGTACCTTCATTAAATGTAACCATATTACTACACTTAGAGGCGCCTCTCTTCTATTTTATACTAAGTTGTGACATGACGCTGCTTGTATATCAAGTCAAAATTTATTTAAAAAATATTCTTGTCTTGCAAAACGCTCTCAAACCAAGGTTTTACTGTATTAGCATTTCAAAGTGAAGATTTCAATGTAAAAAACTAAATGCACAGTTAAAAATGCTTATATGTGAAATATTTTACCTGTGAAATGGTTTGTAACTGTTCAGTCGGTCTTGTGATACACACACCTCAACTATTTAGTATAGCCAGGCAACATTGTATGTCAAACAGGTAACTAATGCCCTTTTTCATGAGCCCTTATAGTACCACAATCTGTACTTCATTCCTTACAAGATTGATGGTGGGCTCAATGGTTTTGTTAGTTCGGGGAAGGTGCCATTGCGGCCCCATTAGTAAACATATGCTATCTGATCAAAAGAAATGAAAATAAGCCATCTGAACAGTGTTAGTCTATGAAAGCTTCATACAACTGGGAGCTCTTTACACAATCTATTTCCTGGACACTGCAGATGGATATTCAATATGGCTTGCCTACATTGAAATTACTATTACATTGTGACATCTTGTTTATATGGATGGCACTCTACAAGGGGCACCGCCATGTGCTGGTGGATTGCTTTTCAGAAGGGGTAGAGCAGCGTCAGCCAGGCATTCAGGGGGCAATACTGCCATCTCCTGAATGCTCATTTTTTTCTCAGCTGAACAGGGAATTTTTATGGATTTACCATGCTGCAACCCTAAGCCAAGGATGTGGGTTGATGCCCAGCTCATTTTACTTGCATGAGTCGCATTTGACAGTGGTTCTGCCTGCCAACCAAGACAGGCCTTGTTCACAGGGGAGGTAAAACAGGTGCTTGATTCACATTTTTACAGCACCCCCCACCACCCAACTCAGTTGTGTTTTAATAGAAAATCCCTGTTCATCTGAAAAAAAAGAGCATGGGAATTCCAGAGGTGACAAGATCGCTACCTAAATGCCTGACAGCTGCTGCTCTACCCCCATCTGAAAAGCAGTCCTGCACAGCTCGCTTTTTAGGAGGATGATAGAAAGTGCCGTACATGTGAACGAGGCCACATGCTGTATAATTTTTGCTGCTCTGTGAAGCAAAGCATCACCGCTTCAGCAATGTGCACTACCCTCTCCAGCCACCATTGCAAAGAGGGGGAGGAAAAACCACAGATCAACTACCTGTTTTTACTGCTTCCCATGTGAATGAGGCCTAACAAACAAAATCAGTGAACTGCTGTCTTCTCCAATCATTCTTTTCTTGGTGGCAGGCTCCCTCTAAAAGTACAATTTTCTCTACAGTGTGGAAGAAACAGGTCAATTCTACAGGAGATCTCTGGGTTCTTTGAGCGCACATACAAAAAATCTCCTGAACATGCTGAGCTCGCTGCAGATCTGGGTAAACTGCACATGTATCTGGACAATGTATCTGAAGCCGCTAACTGGTATTCTGCTGCCATGAACCTGGATGTAAACCACGTAGAAGCCCTTACAGGTGTGTAGCTGTATGTAACCATAAGTGCAATATACTAAGCTATAACAATTGCTGTTTGCTATGATGACAGTTTCTTTCAGCAATGAGAGCCAATGACAGTCCCATGGCTCAATCTAAGGATTGTTACGGACGGTTACAGCCCAATGAGATGAGTCTAAAACAAGCAGATGTTTGGCATTTCAAGAAGGTATCTTAAAGTGATTGTAAACCCTAAACTAAATCCAGTGAAGTGACTGGCCTCAGGTGATACACAGAGATGAAACAAATCCTCCTACATAAGTTGTACCTGTCTATCTGTAGCCCTTTCTTCTCTACATCTGATCACATCTGCTGAATTATAAAGCTTGTCTGAGATTTCAGAAAAAAAGGGGGCAGAGAGCTGAAGTTACACTCTGCAGAGCTCAGTGAGGAGAGCTCTGAGAGCTGAATGAAGGAAAGGGACACACCTCCTCCACACAGAAAGACAGGAACAGACCTGGGGCTGTCAATTACCTGGACCCCTGTCACCATTTTTCTCTTGTCAGAGAAATTTGTCAGAAGTGACTGCTGATAGCAGAGGAACTAAGCAGCAGACAAAAGTCAGCCAGATCGGTTCACAGATCGCAGTGCGAACTGAGGATTCGGACAGGAATCGGATCGCATGAATATGAACACCCATGCAATCCGATTCCAGTGCAGGAAAAAAAAAGTCCCTGTACCTTTTTTGTGCGAATGCAATGCGAGTTCAGCCATACAAACTGTATGGCTGAACTCGCATTGCATAAACATGGTATGTGATGGGCACAGCTATGCGGGTGCGAATTACATGCGATGTCTGTATTCGCATATGTGTGAACACAGGCTCAAAGGGGTTGGGACAAAGTTTAACACTTGCTTGAGCAGTTGAAGCAACAGTTTTTGTTTAAAACGAGGAATTAAATCTTGGGAATGGAAGGTGACCAGTATAATCACACCTGTAATAATCTGTCCTATGAATAAAGGCATGTAAAATAAAAAGAATAGTTGTACTTTAATATTTGCATTCAGCATTCAGATTGCAGTATGTAGTTTAAACAACTCATCAATGTAGGTAAACAGCTCATCAATTTATGACCTCCAAAAAATTGCTTATGGTTGTAAATTGAAAAAGCTTCAAAATTAAAGGAGTTGTAAAGGTGGAAGGTTTTTTATGCATTCTATGCATTAAGATAAAAAACCTTTTGTGTGTAGCAGCACCCCCTAAATTACTTACTTGAGCCCCATCTCTCTCCAGCAATGTTCCCGAATGTCTTAGCCATCCAGGACACTCCTTCTGATTGGTTGAGACACAGCAGCGGCGCCATTAGCTCCCCTGACTGTCAATCAAAGTCAGTCAGCCAATCAGGGGAAAGAGGGGCGGGCCAGGCTGGGGCTCTGTGTCTGAATGGACACACGGATTTGTGACTCACCTCCAGTGCCCCCATAGGAAGCTGTTGACTGTGGAGGCACTTGATAGGAGGGAGGGGCCAGGAGTAGCAAAGAGGGACCAGAGAAGAGGAGGATCCAGGCTGCCCTGGGCAAAACCAACTGCACAGAGGAGGTAAGTATACCATGTTTGTTATTTAAAAAAACAAAAAAAACAAGACTTTACAATCACTTTAAGCTGTATGTAGTGCAAGAAACACAGAGGCAGCTGTTGCTGACCTCCTATTAAAATGCTAGTTGCCTGGCTGTCATTTTGCTCCAGTGGCTTTATTAATTTTTGTTCCAGGTCAGTTACTTCAAAAGTGTCAAAGCCGTTGGACCTGCGCAACAGCCAGGTAACTGGCATTTTTATAAAAGGAAGTCAGCAGTGGCATCCTATCTCTCCACTTAGTTTCTTTCTTTATTATTTATGCTTTATTTAACTTTTTTTCTAAGATACAAATGGGAGAAAGGTGTAGTGAGTTGAACAGTAAATAGTACAATAAAGTCTGCCATACACATCTTGAATTTAATTCTCGCTGAATTGGATGAAATACGAGCCATGGGTGAGCCCGACAGCAGCACCTGGCTTCACAAAAGTCTTGACTTTTGTCAAAAGAGCTAGGTGGAAAACTGTTGGCTTAATAGTGACTGCATGCAGACAGAGATGGCCACTGGTTGGGCATTCTGACAGCAGCTTGTGTCAGCTGTCAGATTACAATAGCTGGCAGGGGAGATTCATCCATCCACACTGTTTAGCCTGGATGGGGGAATCTGTTTGATTTCTTTCATTCCACTTGCAGGCTGAACAAAAGAAATCTTTAAGTGTATGGCCAGCTTATAGCAAGTATTATTTTATAAGTGGTAAGAACATGTTGAGCTTCAGTTTAATAAAAGTCTTTATGAGCATGACTGCAAAGCCAACATGGTAAGCTGTAGGACACTCTCCATATGTGATGTTTTGTTATCATAAAGTCATCAAGAGGGAAAAAGAGCAAAAAAAGAAGTAGAGATGCTACCTGCCACAATGGGAGAGTTCCCATAAAAGTTATGTGTTCATCTTTCCTTCTAAGGATTTGGGGAGATCACAAAACCCATCACCTACTACTTCAGGTGTTTTTGTAGGTAAGCAGAACCCATATTCTTTCTATATATTCTAGGCATTATATGGTGCCAAATACTTCAAAACAACCTGGAAGATGCAGAACAGCAGCTGGATTTTCTGCGTGAAGTGCAGCAATCACTAGGAAGATCAAAGGTAAATAAAAAAGACATATTACTGCCCACTTTTGTTTACCACGGCTATTCAATAGTAAATAAATGAAGCAGTGTTGCAGTGCAGATTTTGGTTTAGTAGACATGGGCTTCAGACTCAGTGACTGGTCAAACACAGCATGCTGTCATGTACTTGCAGGGGAAAAGGCTTACACCTGAGATCAGTCTGAGGACAGTTTGCATTGTGTTTGTTTTGCATTAACATGGACTTACATAGAGAAAAAAAAAAAGGAAAGCAACACCATGCATGTCAAAAGCAGCTAGAAACACAAGTGTGCACTCCTCCAGAAGCATATGCCTGTATATCAGGGATATGCAATTAGCGGACCTCCAGCTGTTGCAGAACTACAAGTCCCATGAGGCATTGCAAGACTCTGACTTCCACAACCATGACACCCAGAGGCAGAGGCATGATGGGACTTGTAGTTTTGCAACAGCCGGAGGTCCGCTAATTGCATATCCCTGCTGAATATACTAGTCCCAAGGATGAATAATAATCACTTTTAATATTTAGGGCTCGTTCCCAGAAGGCATGGGCTTAAAGGTGCAGTGACATTTGTTGTTTTTGAAGGACTGCCTTTAAAATGACTTGAATGGGAAACTGCATCTCAGTCCACCCAAAATGCAGCATATTGGACTTCACTGCAATGTACTGGAATGCATTGGCGGGAACAGATGATATGCATGTATTTTTCATGCTCTGCCCCAGTGATTCACGCAAGCCCTTCAATTTCATATCCACCTCTTTCTCTGTGGTGATTCCTTTAGATTACACTTCAAGGCTATACATGGGAATTCTCTTGAAATCTAGATTAAACCCAGCCCACTTCCAGTGCCCCCTGGGCACTGCCCTCTGTTGTGCACCTGTCAAATGCCAGAGGGGTTCTAGCACTTGACAGTTAATTGATAAGAGGTAGGGTTTAGTGCTTTATGAATATGGGGATAAATATTGTAGGCCTATGTACAGCTTGGGGCTAGTATACAGTAGGCTTCACATGGAAACATTATTTGGCAGGAGTAGCTGTGTTCTGTGTCACATATTGTAGACTTTTTAAGCAAGCAGTTGTAGTTACTGCTTTATACCTAAGACTATAGTTACTGCTTTACCAGTGGTAACCAGTGGTTACAGTAAATAAAGTATGTGCTTCTTTTTGCAGGAATTATGCTATGTGGAAGCTCTCCTTGCATCCAAGAATGGAAGAGAAGAGAAGATTATATTAGACCATCTGAGAGAAGCATTGGACATGCACTTTGCCACATTAAACAGTCTTCCCCTGGGGGTGGAATACTTAGAAAAATTGGACCCGACTTTTATTGTTGATGTTGTGAAAAAGTACTTGGAATTTTGTCCAGCACAGGTAAAAGTTGCTTTTACAGAATTTCATCACTATTTGTAATGGAAATCACAAGATTTCTCTAGTTCTAATTATTCCCCACTCCCCCAATTTTCTAGTGTCAGGGCAAAATAAATACAAAAACATATGCAGTACATGTCTGCATGTGTTATTCCTTTACAGACCCTGCAAGTACAGAATACCTGTTGATTTTGCTAGAAATGCATTTTGTTACTAATTTCCTGTTGTGGGCTGAAAACACAGAGCCTTTACTAAAGAGAAATTGCAAGCACAGTAAAACATTGGATTGCGAGCATAATTTGTTCCAGAAACATGCTTGTAATCCAAATCACTTGTATATCAAAGCGAATTTCCCCATAAGAAATAATGGAAACTCAGATGATTCATTCCACAACCATTTATTCATAGGTCTTTCAGTTTATAGTCCATATAAAAAGATTATAGCAATGTGATAGGTTTTGTAACCATAAAATGTCCATCCACAAAGGGATTAGAAGCAAGATCCAGCAGGAGCTACAAAGTATAAAAGAGAAGAGAGGCGCCTCTAAGTGTAGCAATATGGGTTACATTTAATGAAGGTACAACATTTATCAACTCACATGGTTGATGATTTAAACAGGCACATCTAAGTATGCAGGCATCCAGGGTAAAGCTGTCCACATAGACCATCCTCCTCACCGCTGGCTCTCAGCACTGTCAGTCTGCAATCGTGACCGGGAAGACTACCCTGCAGTAGAGCGATCTGAAAGCGAGGCTTGTGGAGTGCTGTGTGGAAGAGATGACGACGATAACGGTGCGGGGGATGATGAGTTGGGAGGATGTGAGTTGCTAAATGTTGTGCCTTCATTAAATGTAACCATATTGCTACACTTAGAGGTGCCTCTCTTATCTTTTATACTCAGTTGTGACATGACGCTACTTGTATATCAAGACATTGCTTGTATATCAAGTCCAAATTTATGAAAAAATGTTGCTTGTCTTGCAAAATGCTCTCAAACCAAGGTTTTACTGTAATGATTTCTGTCCTGCCCAGTTGTCTATTGCTGAACTACAGAATACCTCCCCCTCTCCTCATCTCCACAGCTTGAGGGAGCTGTTCTGTAAGTATGTAATTACAAACTATACAAACATGCAAGATATTAAAACATCAGAAGGACAACTGCAGTAGTCCAGCAGAGCACAACTTGCCAACAGAAATGCTCCATTCATTTCTGTTGCAGCGGTCCTCTCCTGGACCACTGCAGTTAGTACAGTTGTCTTTCTGATGTTTTAATATGGCGCAGATGTGCACAACGAAGGTGATGTTTTTCGCTGTGTAACATTAGGCAGAGCCACACAGCAAGGCTTACTGGGCACACAGAATGAGGGGAATATTTGAAGGGACAGTTGTACAAATTGTACTAAAGGTACAGTTGTCCTTTAAAGTGTAAATTGCATAAAACAAACTATAGAATAAAATGAAAATTGCATATAAGAACTCTAAATAACATTCCCAACTACGTAAGAGTACGTTCACAAGTACAGAAGGTTAAACAGATCAATATTAATACCTCAAAATATGTACTCACTAAATACACTCTACTGTATACTTTATTTTAAATACATTTTATATTCACAAGCTGCTCAAACTTGTATATTTATATCTGTGACTAATGATACTGTTTTTTACATATTGGGTAAAGAAAACTGTTTATCATGTTTTTTTTTTCTTTTTCCATTTTTTTGCCAAAGAATAAATGCATAATTGTCTATTTTTTTGCAGCCTGTATCCCCAGGGCAAACCATATCCCCATTGCTAGAAAAAGCAGCAACCATTCTGTCTCCTGTAATTTCAGTAGCCCCGTGTTTACCAGAGCCTCTCTTTTTAAAGTCACAGGTCATTTACTTTACAGGTATGTTACCTTTTTTTCTTTCTAAAGATATCCATAGACATGCAAGTGTTGGGCAGGCCATGGCGGTACTCCAACCACTTTTTTTTTTTGGATATAATGGGGAACGATTAGAACCCCTGTTGAGTATTTACTGCTATGCTTTGTGACAATGGTTTCAAAAGGTGAGAAAATCTGCAAAATGGACAGAAATAGAACTTCTGCTTTTGTATTTTTATTAGTTTTTAATTTTGTTTGGTTTTTTTTTCTGTCTGTGTCCCTATTGCAAATTTTCCTTAAAGTGGTTGTAAACCTGGGTCATGAAATCTAAACAAAGGGGGGGGGGGTGTCCCTTTCCTCCAATCAGCTCTCACACACTGTACAAGAGCTCTAACTGCAGCTCCCCGCCCCCTCCTCTGTGCTCCTTGCAGATGAAGATGGATTTTATCACAATTCTGAACTTCTGAAGGGAGGTAGAGAAGAGAAGACTGCAGATAAACAAGTAAAACATATGTAGGGGGATTTGTTTCATCTCTGTGTATCACCTGAGGACTGGGTATACTATATGTAAGGGTTTACAACCACTTTAACTTTCTCTCTGGTAAAACCATTTTTACTGTGACTTACATTATTTTGTAATCTCTTTAACTGAGACCTTAATAGTAGTAGGTGTTCTAACCCTTCTCCACTCCATCCAAAACTAAAAACAAATCATCTGGACTTACACATTAACTGGTTGTAGAAAGGAGGTTGGAGGGTGGACAGTACTCCTGACCTTGCCGAGCAGAACAGCTTTCAGGGTGTTTGTTGCAGTATGCTTTAATTGAATTTGCTATATGCCATTTTTTAAACTGTTCAAATAAATCTGCTTATCCCACAATAAAAGGGTGTTGGCATGAAACAACACACTCTAATGCCCTGTACACACAGTCGGATTTTCCGCCGGAAAATGTGTGATAGGATCTTGTTGTTGGAAATTCCGACCGTGTGTAGGCTCCATCACACATTTTCCATCGGATTTTCCGACACACAAAGTTTGAGAGCAGGCTATAAAATTTTCCGACAACAAAATCTGTTGTCGGAAATTCCGAACGTGTGTACACAAATCCGACGCACAAAGTCCCACGCATGCTCAGAATAAATTAAGAGAAGAAAGCTATTGGCTACTGCCCCGTTTATAGTCCCGACGTACGTGTTTTACGTCACTGCGTTTAGAACGATTGGATTTTCCGACAACTTTGTGTGACCGTGTGTATGCAAGACAAGTTTGAGCCAACATCCGTCGGAAAAAATCCATGGATTTTGTTGTCGGAATGTCCGATCAATGTCCGACTGTGTGTACAGGGCATAAGGGCTTCTATTCATAGGCATTTGAGATCAGTATCAGGTTAGTCTCAGATCAGTTTTACGTAAACCCTTATTTTTCTTATACTGGGCAATGCAGTGGGTTCCCTTTGATTGTATGGAGCATACTGAGCCTTTACTTATGTTCCTCATTTTACGCCACTGCCATCTGCTGCCATACAGATATTTTGAAGTATGGGGGAACATGTGACACTGTTTCTGTTTCTTTACTCCCCACAATGCAGTGATCAATATCTTAGCAGCCAATTGCTAGTCAAAACCTCAGGTGGGCTGACAGAAGATTGCCTGTGTGAATGGAAGGCAAGTACATAATCTGTCTGCTTCATACAGAAAAGAGAACTTATTGTTTTGCCCAGTATGGACAAAGTAGAAATTGACTTTAAAGCAACATTTGCTTTGCTTATGCACATCAAAAGAACTTTGACCCACTTTAAGTGCACTCCATTTTCGGATAACTTACCCCCTTGCTAAGAGCAAAGGGAATCAGGGGGGGCATGGGACTCACTCCCCTTCCACAATGCTGCTCCAGTATATAGAAACAGTTTGAGTGGCAGCTATTAAAGTAAGCCTCATCGCTTTGCTTCTACATTTGCAACAGCCTGGTTCAGTCTATGGTCAATTCAAACTTTAAACACTGCATTCCACATGCCTCAAGTATGATTTTCAGAATCGAATGCCAAAAAGACATAAAGCATGTGCATTTTAGAGGGTTTGAATATTTTTTCTAGAGTTTATAATTATTTTTTAAACTTTGCAACCTTGGATGCCTTTTGAAATGCATTGCAGACCCCATCCAGTTTTCTTGCCATCTCACTGCAGTGCATTGGTGCGAAGAACATTTAGGTCTTGAGAAATATTTATCCTGCAGTGGAGAATGCAATACAATTTCCAAATGTGTCCCAAAACAGAACAAGCCCTGAATCAACATCATAGACCTATTTACAGTTTAGCGTTGAGAGCTTTGTTAGCAGTGTGAAAGCTTCTGGCAGAAGCGTTGCTGACATCTAGTGGTATTTCTTCAACCTGCGGTCTGGAATTTTTAAAAAGGGGTATGACTGCATGGGGAATATAAAGAACTGTTTTGTAAGGAAAACACATATTTATCTGATCTGTAAACATTTACTGTATTGTAAAACCTATAAATGGGACAGTGCTTAGAGTTTGTATGTACTTCCTGTGTTTGCATGCATTACCTCTGAGTGCTCATGTTAACTCCCACAGTGCAAAAACATAACGGGCAGGTTAACCTTCATCTGACTGTAGTTGCACCAGTATTCATTGCTTAAGCCAGCTATATATAGATTGAAATTCGTATGGTTCAGCAGGGACCGGCTGCATTCCGACCCTTGTATGGGCATGGAGGTTGTACAGAGGTCGATCTATTAGTTGACATCTGTACCACCACTCTGTTGGGTTTTCCTCGTTCGATCAGTGCTGCAGGCTATAGCCTGCAATGCTGATCAGTGTATTCTGACAGAATGCAATAGCTCAGCAGGGAGGATCCATTGAGTGTGTGGATGGGGGAATCAGGTTCATTTTCTTTTGTTCAACCCTGGTAGATTGAACAAAAACGGACTTATCTATGGACTGCTTTAGTCTGCCTTGGCAAACACAGTTTGAAATCCAACCAGTTCAGCAGGAACCAGCTGAATTCGGATCTGCATGTAGCCCTCCTTGTTAAAAAAAAAAAAAAAAAAGCCAAACAGATCGGCTTTTGTTGAACGGGATTGCTGTCAAACTTTCTTCTATCTGCAGCACTGATCACTGTATTCTGACAGCAGAGAGTCCTTGTTGTTAGAATACATGGTCCCAACAGGGGATCAGGGATGGGGGAATCCCACTGACTGACCAATACTAACCTCTTATATCACATTTCTTTTTCCTATTTTCTTATCACTATAAAAACCATTAGTCAGCTGAGTATCTTACTCAGAATATGTGTAAGTTATGCAAAGAATAGACATTAGATGTTGTATGTGTAGCCCCCTCTAGGTAGGTAGGTGCTAGAATAGGACTTTTGTGTGCTAGGTAAGGTAAATTTAGGCAGGCTTGGCTGGCAGCCAGGCCTGTTTGTTTTGATTTGGCTAGGAGTGGCTCAGGATAGCAGCTGGTGAGGCAGCATCACTAAGACCTACCTCTTCTTTCTAGAGCCTTCTGGAATGTACCAGAAAGAGAGGAGGAGAGGAGAAGTGGAGCTGCCTGGGGTACTCTAACAAGCCCAGACCAATCCCCAGCTTGGATTGGCAGGGGCAGGCCTCCTTAAATACCCAGGGTCAGCCCAGCTGGGGATGAGTCTTTGGAGTTGTTCACAGCTTGAAGATGGAATGCTAGGCTGTCAGGGGCCTTTTGAGGGAGCTCCCCAGTATGGGGGGAGGTGACCTTGGGCTCTCGGGGCTTGGGTGCAGGCGAGGCCCTTCAAGAAACCATGAAGGCATCTTGGACAGGAGGTAAAGGATAAGCAAAGAGGATAGCAGGAGCTAGCATTGCCAGGCAAGTTTTCAAGGAGAGGAACAACCGGTCACAGCCAGGGGGGCTGGTGAGTGACAAGCACACACAGGAGGACTGGGGAGGCATGCCTGAGAGGACTGGGAGTATGCAGACTGGGATGGGTGCAGAGCCAGTGGAGTGCACTGTGTTGTCAAGGGCAGTGGAGAGGGGCAGCTGCAGCCAGGAAGGCTGGCAGGGCCTGAAGACAGGTTTCTGGGCTTAGTAACCAAAGTAAGACAGCTAGCACCAGAACTTTCTACTTTCTACACTATAGGGGCCTGCAGTCCCTGCCTGCAAAAAGGCTACTGCTAAGGCCTGCCTGAGCCAGTGTCTGGAACCTTAGAGAGGAAGGGATGGGCAGGAGGAGAAATGGAGCGAACCTACTGAAGTGTATATAAGTTGTCCCAATTGATTGTTCTAAAATTCACTGGTCATCCCATATTTCCTATACCCCATCCAAGTTAAATTCCCTTAATAAAATACCAAAACAAAGCTAACGGACTGTTCATTGTCTTGGAGTGTCTTGGAAGTGGATGCCAGGCTGGGCAGGGTGACAGGTGGGCCGCAACCCTTAGCAGCCCCTATGCTACATATGTATATAATTTTATAAAGTGCTACAAACAAGGATGAATTTGTCTTGGGGCACTGGAAGTCCATTGCCTAGAGCAGCAGGGTAAGAAGGGGCAGCACAAACCCACAGATCCACTCCTTTTCTTTGTTTCTTTCCTTGTTCTCATCACCACTCTGGTAACAGAAATGCATGGAGGAGGGGTGCACACAGAGGAATCATAAGACTCTCTGTAGGCAAGATGATGCTGTCTGCCCTTTTTACTTTTGTTTGATGGTCAGTACAGTTAAATATTATCTCTGCATAAAAGGCAGCAGTCTGCAGCCTTCAACAAATCATTTTGTTTACAAAATGCTCTAAATACCGACAAGGCTATAGAGCAGGAGTATTGAATTAAAATTCATGGAGGTCCAATCAGTAAAATTTTCTTCCAGCAAATGTCCGAATCGCATGTTTGTGCGATGTCTCAGATCCTTTACATCACAGCCCTTTCACTTTTTATCACAATCCCGTTCTCACAACAGTCTCCTCAATCCCCCACATATCAGTCATCCAATTCACACCAGTTTCCCCATCATATTAGTGTCCACTGCCCCCTTCATATCAACTTCGTCCGCTCCCACGGCGCTGCCCCCCCTTTCATCACCCCCTTCGCACTGCCCCCCTTCACACCCCCCCTCCCACAGCACTACCCCCCTTCACATCAACTCCCCACCCCTCCCCACAGCACTTCCCTCCTTTGCATCACCTCCCCCCTCCCACAGCATTGCCCCCTTCACATCACCCCCCCACAGCACTTGCCCCCTCTTTATATCATTTCCCCACAGCACTTGCCTCTCTTTACATCATATCTCCCCGCCCACAGCACTAGGCTGCTTCAAATCACCCCCCCACAACATTTCACATCCCCCCACAGCACTGCCCCCCTTTACATTACATCTCCCCTGCACAGCACTGCCCCCCTTCAGATCTCCTCCACAGCACTGCCAACTTCACATCCCCCCCCCACAACCCTGCTCCCCTTTACATCTCCCCCCCCCGCACTGCCCCACTTTGTCTTACCCCCACAGCACTGCCCCCCTTTACATCACAACCCCCCCCCCACAACATTGCCCCCCTTCAGACCTCTCTCCACAGCACTGCCTCTTCACTTCCCCCCACCACACTTACACCTCCCTTTACATCCCCCCCACAGCACTGCCCCCCTTTACATCACCCCCCATCACATACAACACTGCCCCCCTACAAATCTACCTCCTTACCAGCACTTGCCCCACTTTACATCACCTCCCATAGTACTGCTACCTTTACATCCCCCCCCACTTGCCCTCCTTTATATTGCCCTCTCCCAACAGCACTACTCTCCTTTCACATCACCCCCCCACCACCACCACCAGAATAATTTGCTCTGCCCCCTTCACTTCTGCCACCCCCTACGAATCACCCCCTACTCACACACCCCCACCACCCCCCTTCACAGCCAATGTCCTCTTGCCTACCTTACACAGAGTGGAGAGTGGGTGGGAGGCACAACAGCCCTGGATGGAGGGCGGGAGCAGGGGGCTGCCGAGGTTAACTTTTCCTATTAGCTAGCTGGTGATTGGTTGCTAGGGCTGTCCGGTGTCCTAGCAACCAATCACCTGCTAATTAATCTGGAAAGTTAACTCATGCAGCTCCCGCTCCCGGCCACCATCCAGTATGGCTGTGCCTCCCACTCTCGCATTGCTATCCCCTGCCTCCTGCTCTCTGCTCTGCCTTGAGAATGACAGCAGTGGAGGCCAGGGCCAGGAAGGCTCCTAAATGGCATGCCCACGGGTCTGGGTGGGAAAGCGCCTCGGGTCCTGAATCTGGACAGCGGTCCACCATTTAGTGATGCCTGCTATAGATGAATCTTAGAAAGTAATATTTTAGTAGTATTTTAATTTTAACATTTAATTTTCAAATATTTTTTTAAATAGCATTTTCCCTTTCATGTTGTACTGTTTTTCATATTTCTTGAACAAATGTTTATTTCTTTATCGTACATCATGGGACACAGAGCTTAATGGGTATACAGGCAACTTCAGGTGATGGACACTGGTATACCCAATACAGGAAGTTCACTCCCTATATAACCCCTCCTCCTACCAGGAGTACCTCAGTTTTTTCGCCAGTGTCTAAGGTGTTGGTCACGAGTGAAGATGTGCTCTGAGGAGCTCCAGGAGGGATCTTGCAGGAAATAGCCTCCATAGATCAGATCCATCCAAAGTTCCGTTGAGGCCAAAGTGGATGGTAACCGGGCCTCGTATATGAAGCACAAGGTTTTGCCTGTAATGCCTCTCTTTGAGGGCTGGACATCGGGACCCAGGGCTTTGGTCATGCTGCATTACCTAAAAGCTTTTCCTGGCGGGGTGCTTTTACAGGTCCAAGGGAGTGGAACCCCGATAAAAAGGGACCCGGTCCTTGAAGGTTTGCTAAACGCAGCCCGCCGTGATGGGTGAAGGTTGGATTGACTGTTAAATCAGCAAATCCTGTGGCGGGGATAAGGTAAGGGAAGAAACTTAGGAACTAAAAAGTCCACCTATGATTTGTTCTTTAACCACTTCAATACCAGGCACATTCGCCCCTTCCTGCCCAGGACAATTTTGAGCTTTCAGTGCTGTCGCACTTTGAATGACAATTGCGCGGTCATACAACACTGTACTCAAACAAAATGTTTATCATTTTCTTCCCACAAATAGAGCTTTCTTTTGCTGGTATTTGAACACCTCTGCGGTTTTTATTTTTTGCTAAACAAGCTAAAAAAGACCACCATTTTTGAAATAAAAAAGTTTTTCTTAGTTTCCGTTATAAAATTTTGCTTTCTCCTTCACTGACCGGCACTGATGAGTCTGCACTGATGGACACTGATGAGGGGGCACCGATGGGCACTGATGAGTTGGCAGAATTGATGGGCACTGATAGGCAGCACTGATATGCAGCACTGATGGGCACTGACAGGCGGCATTTATGGGCACTGACAGGCGGCACTGATGGGCACTGACAGGTGGCATTAATGGACACTAATAGATGGCACTGATGGGCAGCACTGATTGGGCAGGTATTGACAGGTATGCTGGGCAATGATTGGCACTGTGATGGGCTCTGATTGGCATTGCGATGGGCACTGATTGGCACTGTGGTGGGCACTGGCAGACTTTATTATTGGGCACTGCTGGGCACTGATTGGCAGCTGATTGGCACATCTGATGGGGCTGTGCTGATAATCAATGTGCTGATCATCAGCACAGACCCCCCCCCCCCCCCTTGCTAACAGGGAGAGCCGCCGATTGGCTCTCCCTGTCAGCTCGAAATGAGGAATGCCGTTTACCGGCACTTCATGGTTCTCGCGATGATCAACTGTGATTGGTCACAGCTGATCACGTGGTAAGAAGCCTCTATTAGAGGCTTCTTATCATGATCAGAGATGCGGCGTGTCAGACTGACATGCCACACTCGCAATCGCCGCCCTGCGTGCCCCCGCAGGCGCGCGCCGGCATGTTATCCTGCTGGACGTCATATGACGCCCAGTCAGGATAACAGAACCACTTCCTGGCCGTCATTCTGTTATAGGCCGGGCAGGAAGTGCTTAAGGGAAAAAATGAAAGGAAGTGGTTAAGGGAAAATAATTCTCCACTAGAGAGAGTATATGCACACACCTTAATCTGTTGTCTTTACTGTAAAGCTCAGTGTCAATCTGTGTGTGGCAGCAGCAGCTTGCACAGGGGGATTCCTCTCAAGTAAGAGATCTGCCGATGATTTTTTTTTCTCCCCCCTGAAGGGACCAGAGGGTTAGGCAGACATCAGTGGTATACCCCCCCGCGAAACCCGAAAACCCGCCGCGCGGGAATATTTTTCAAAACTAAAGGAGGGGGGCGTGTTTACGAAGGGGCGGGGCCTAGACGTGGCGTCGTGTAAACGTCCACGAGGACGCACGGTAAAACAAGCAGACTTAAGAATCAGCTGGAGCAGTCTTTCAACGGCTGATATCAAGGAGGAAGCAAGCAATCTGCACACAGGACACAGGAGCGGTGGGGCACGTAAGGCCTGCTAGTGGCATTCCTAATACGGGAAGGACATTTTTCCCAGGTCTAGGCTGAACTTAATAGAGGCATCATTCTGTCATGACTATGTTCAGCAAGTAGTGCAATTTAATAGTGCCTCTGCTTTTGTGCTTAGGACTATGCGTACCAAAAAAGACACCACAAAAAACAAAAAAAACAAAGATTTCACCCCCAGGTGTTAGAAACTCCAGTCGTGTCTCCACACTGTCATCCTCGCCTGAAATACCAATTATGGCAAGCCAGGGTGAGCCATTGGAACAAATTGGTGCTGCAGCTGCTTCTCACATCTCAGCCCCTGTATACGTGACTGAAAATTTCTTTTCCTCTACCCTGCAGGGCCTGGAAGGAAGATTAGTGGCTTTAATTGCATCCGCCATTCTAATGGATAGATAGCATGCTAGATCCCCCTCCCCCACCTTAGACCCTTTGCAAGGGGAACAGTGGGCACAGGATAAGGTGTTACCCTCAGGCGATCAGGAGGAAAGACAAACCGATGATTCCTCTGCGGAGGAAACAACGGTAGATGAACATTTTTTAGCCCTGCAATTTGAGAAATTACTGATACAATCTCTTATGGAGATGGTACATTCTACTTTCATGCTACCCCTAATGGAGTCTGCTGAAAGCTCGGTTTCTTCCTTGGGTCCCTTAAAACCTTTGCAGCTGTTGCATGCGTTTCCTGTCCATGCATTACTAGAACAGCTTATTTATGCTGAATGGGATCACCTGGATAAGCATTTTCTTCCTCCAAAGAGATTTTCAGTTCTCTATCCCATGGGGGAGAAATTCATGAAAAAAATGGAAGGTACCAGCAGTTGACGCTGCGATTTCCAGTGTGAATAAAAGTCTAACTTGTCCAGTAAACAATGCACAAGTGCTTAAGGTTCCAACAGATAAAAGGTTGGAATTCCTGTTAAAATCCGCCTTTTCCTTGGCAGGTGCCGTTACTCAGCCTGCAGTCGCTGCAATAGGCATCTGTCAATCCCTAAAGGACCAATTTAGACAGGCCCTTAAAGAGGTTCCTGCACAACAAGCCCGAGATTTGGCTGAACTACCATAAGCATTATGCTTTTCCATAGATGCCATTAAAGATTCTATTCACTAGGCGTCCCGCTTTACTCTTATGCTAGTACACATGCGTAGAATCCTGTGGTTAAAAAATTATTCAGCCGAAGCACCATGTAAAAAGCTCCTGACTGGGTTCCCTTTTCATGGGGATCAGCTATTTGGGGATAATTTTGACAAATGCATCCAAACAATTTCTAGTGGGAAAAGTACTCTTTTGCCAGTCAAAAGAAAGTATAAACGCCCTTCATTTAAACAGGCTCTTTTTCCTGCGCCTAGGGGCTTCCGCCTCTAGGCAGCGGCGACAGCCTCCGCCGTCAGACTCTAGAGGAAAACCTTAGGGTCAGGCCCAGGCTCAAAAGAAGTCCTGGGGCCGGAAACCTGCAAAGAAGAATCCTAAAGCCTCATCATAAAGAGGCGCCCCCCCTCGCCAGGGTGAGGGGAAGACTTCTGCAGTTTTCACAAGTCTGGCAAGAGGAAATTCAAGACAGATGGGTCATCTTCATGGTAACTCTGGGGTACAAGCTGGAATTTCAGGACTTTCCGCCGTCTTGTTTCCTGAGGTCAAACGTTTCCAAAGATCCAGGGAAAAGGCAATCTCTGTTTCGGGCACTAGACCGATTAATGGCTCAGGGGGTGATCATACAAATCCCCACAGAAGAGCAAGGTTTGGGGTTTTATTCAAACCTCTTCACAGTACCAAAACCGAATGGAGATGTCAGACCCATTCTAGATTTAAAGAATCTAAATCAGTTCCTGAAGATCCGCTCCTTTCGCGTGGAGTTGATCAGGTCAATCGTTTCTATCCTACTAGAAGGAGAACTTCTGGCGTCTATCGACATCAGGGATGCATATCTGCATGTTCCTATATTTCCCGCTCACCAAAGGTTTCTGTGGTTCGAGGTAGAACAGCAGCAGCATTTCCAGTTTGTAGCCTTGCCCTTCGGGCTAGCTACAGCACCCCAGGTGTTTACAAAAGTCCTGGCACCACCTCTAGCCAGGGTAAGGGCACAGGGCATAACAGTCTTGGCGTAGTTAGACGATCTATTGCTAATAGACCAGTCGGTGGCTCGTTTAGAGCAAAGCGTGTGCATTCCAGTTACCTGGAAAGTTTGTTTTGAATTCTCAACCTAGAGAAATCTTCCTTAAAACAGATAAAAAGACTGGAGTACTTGGGTCTGATCATAGACACAGCCCACAAAAAGGGCTGATCCTCTCAATAGACAATAATATTCAGTGCAGTCTTTTTATTCTTGTTTTCATTGGTGACAGTGTTTAAAACTCCTGCTCTTAATGTGCAAACACTCACCAACTTCATTCACCCCTGCAGGGGTATCATGCAGTTACAGTCTGTGCCACTGTGCGGCAGTTCCTGGCACTCTCAGGATCGTGTTTGTGTTTAACATAGAAGAGAAGGGATGCCGTAAAAACATTTTTAAAACTTTTATTTCCAAAAATAACAGAGCGGTACTCACATTCTAGCAGTTCATTTCAAGCAAAAAAGATATCGTATTGAACCGGCAACAAGTCCTATGTTCTTTGGGAGATGATGGAAGATGTAGATTAGGCCACGCCCTACGCGTTTTGTCATTGGATGTCTACGGGAGCGTGACCCTTGCTGCACCTCCCACCCTGATATAGTGTGCGGTATTCGTTCTGCACTTGCGCATATGGATCACTGGCGGCCATTTTGCCTGTGCTCATTGCAGACTGAAGTCCATGCTTATTCCATACATGCTGCGGTTTTGCAAGTGTGATCTTAATTAGTGACACCGCAGGCAAATTCTCGATATCCGAATTGGTGCCACCGCTACTTCATGATTTTATTAATAATGTAATGTTACATATGCTTACTCAAAGACAGATTTACTTGAAGTCCCGCATACTATAACCAGGTTCTTTTAATTTTAACGGTTATGCACAACAATATATATATAAAAAAATATTAAAAAAAAGTAAAAATAAATAATAAAAAAAAAAGTATAAAAAGGGGGTTAAAATACTATAAAACCACATAGCTAAAAAACTAATCAGTTTCGGGGAATTGCCTCGGTCACGAAGATTGTGAAACATATGGCAAACCCCTATTACTGTATAGATTTATAAAGGAATGAGATATTGCATTTGTTTATCCTTAAAATATGTCCTATTTGTATATATGATATATAGTGTGAAAGGTAATGGGTTAGGGAATTGGTACTATAATTAAAAGATATTGGTCCGTGTAGATTCCATACAGGAGAGAGAGGGGAATGTGGATAATTTAAATATAATAAGGTCAATCAATATTGGCATCTGTTCTTCAAATTTGCATTAGACATTTTGGATATAATAAGGTCAGTCAATGTTGGTATCTATCCTTCATATTTGCAATAGGCAAGGAAAAGGTAGACTAGAGTTGTGTTCTCAGACATTAGACGGACTATGTCTATTTTCTGGGGTGTTCTGACACATAGAAAGTGTGTATGTGTAACCCTTGCATTAAGGGTACATACTCATAATCTAATACCAATCAGTTTGACGAAAAATTGGGTCAGGTATGTTTGTGAATAAAGCCATCAGACGTAGTTCCGATGGCCTATTCAACATCTTTTATGGAATTATCTTATAACCGTATATACTCGAGTATAAGTCGTTCCGAGTATAAGTTGAGGCCCTAATTTACCACAAAAAAATAGGAAAAACTTAGTGACCCGAGTATAAGACGAGGGTAAGAAATACACAGCTACTGTAAGTGGAAAAGAGGGTCAACAATGCCCATTTGCAGCCTCACTGTGCCCATTTGCAGCCATAGGTCCCCCGAACTTCAAACTCGGTAGTTAAGGGTTCCTAGATGCCCCATAGCTGCAGCCAAAATTTGGGTGTCTCTGAACCCAAAGGGTCCCGAAATGACATCGCTGCAGATGGACACAGTTGACCGACTTTGGGGCCCCGTATCTTGGGGCCACTTAGTGTTAGGATAAAAATATCCAAAGCTGGGGTTTCTAGCACCAAGTGACCCCAAGATACAGAGCCCCAAAAATCGGTTCAGAAAATGTCAAGCACTTTTCTGCAGCAGAGAATGACATTTTCCAAACTGATTTTGGGGCCCCGTATCTTGGGGCCACTTAGTGCTAGGAACTTCAGCTTTGGATATGTTGTGGTACCAGTTCCACTGGGTTTGCACACCAAATTTGGGGTTCCTAGCACAAAGTGGCCCTGAGATATGGGGCCCCAAAATCGGTTCAGAAAATGAAGTTTTTTGCTGCAGAAAAGCGCTTGACTCGAGTATAAGTCGAGGGGGGCACTTTCAGCACAAAAAAATGTGCTGAAAAACTCGACTTATACTCGAGTATATACGGTATCTTATGCTCTATATGGTTGTTTTGGTACTCCTCCTGGTAGGAGGAGGGGTTATATAGGGAGTGAACTTCCTGGATTGGGTATACCAGTGTCCATCACCTGAACGTGCCTATATACCCATTAAGTTATTACTTAAGCTCTGTGTCCCATGATGTACTCCAAGAAAATAATTTTACAGGTAAGCTGTTAATAAAATTATATTATTCATTACAGAAGTACCATTTAATTATTTCCACTTGTAGGTAATTTTGATGGAGCACAAGGAAGCTTGCAGCGCTGTATAGAGCTGAATCCTGAGTGGACTGACGCTCACCTTCTTATGGCCCAGATTCACCTGTCACAGGAACAGTATTCTGAGTGTTCATTGTCTCTAGAGACTGCAGTCAGTCACAACTTTAAGGTGAATATTTATCCTCAATTTAATAGGGAACATGAATATTATATTTGCCAACAGTACAAATAATGGTACAGATTATTATATAACTAGAGGAATTACGATCAGGACATGGTAGATTAACGTAGCCATACTTGTTCCAGGATTGCATAAAAATGGTTAAAAAATGCAATGCTTAATATTCATGCCCTAGTGTCTCTATTTATATGTGACCAAATGATATATGTATTCTCCTGGATTTACTGTAAGACTGAAGATACTAGTTTAAAGTGAAATATGGGGGGCTGCCACTGCTGTCATACTGAAAAATGCAAATTTCCTGGCTGTTATGTTGACCTCTGGCTTCAGGAATTTTTGGGTTACTAGCCAGATACTGTATGCGTGCCACTAAATTTAGAGTAACGTTAGTAGTCCCTGTCTGCATTCTTGTTTTTGGGTTATGATGAAATCTAAACATCTACAATTTACAAAATAAGAATTTCGCAGTCACTGCTTCCATGTTCTCACAGAAAAGGTTTAATCTAGTAAAGTAAACCTTAGATGGAAAAAACATTTTTCAAACAGCTTTGTAAAGAAGGTGATGTCTTTAAAGCAGTGTTTCTCAACCTTTTTTTTTTGGCCAAGGCACCCTTTAAAATGATGCACAATCTCGAGGCACCCCATTGTAAAATCTAAAAAATGAATCTAATCGTTTTACATAATGCAGCAACATCCATACATATAGGATGCCAACGTTAGAAATGATTTATTCTTCCAAAGCAATACACTTTTGCACACTGGTACTGATTAGTATTCCAGTGTTTCTCTTCTCCCTGTTTCTCCACCTCACTCAGTTAATGTGATCTCAGTGTTGATGGAGAGGGGCAGGGGATGGACAAACAAGGATGCTGTGCAGGCGCCCAATGTGCTGCTTATCAACGTCATTGGTTGTTAGGATGCCAGCGGTCAGAAGGTTGTAGTGGTGCCCCTTGAAAACCTGTGGCTTTGTGTAAACTAAAAAGCAGGTTTGATCCACCCATTGGCTTTTTTTTGGAAATTTTTAGGCATTTTGCCAAGGCACCCCTGAAAAAACCTGAAAGCACCCCCAAGGTGCCTGGGCACCCTGGTTGAAAAAGGCTGGTATTAAGAATATGTTATAATAGAAAGAGCAAAAATCCACAGTGTGGTTATAACATTAGGAATGCTCAAATCTTTGTTTAATGAATTCCTGACCAGGTGGTAATATATGGTGGTTTTGTACATATATTATTTATTTATTTGTTTTATTTTGACCAGGAATAAACAAAGAAAAAAATGTAAAAAGTTTTTATTTTTTTATTTATCTAAATATGAAATATTGCAAAGGTTGCAAAACTCAAAGGTTTGGGTCAGTACAGCTTTGCTAGACAAAGTACAGCTATCCAATAATTATAGCAAACAGCGATGATTCAAAGTCCATATCAAGCAAGTCATTTTAAAGGTCCCAATCTCGGGAATACTTCTAAATTTAACTGCATAATAAACCTAAGCTCAGATGAATGCTATTGTACCAATTTTTTAATGGTAAAGTAAGAAACAGAAACTAGAAACAAGAAGGCCAAAAGGCCCAACAAGGCTTATAGTTTCCCTTTAAAGTTTTATAAAATATAAAATCATATATAATCAAACACACTTATTTTTTCAGTTATGTAAGTAAAAAAAAATACAACTACACATTGTTATTGTGTTGACATTAAATATAGTTACATAGTTAGGTTGAAAAAAGACACAAGTCCATTTAGTTCAACCAATAAAAAAAAAAAAAATAAAATATATATTGGGTCAAGTCTTTTCATGTTTAATTTGTAGTAGAATGCCTCCTAATTCTAGTGTGCCAGCAGCCATTCCAAGTAAGGGCACCCAAAGCCGCTTACTTCTGGCTGCCCAGAATGCACATCCAATTCTTGTGCCTGCGCAATAATCGCACAGCACTGCGCACACAGTTGTCATTTCCTATAACAAAATACCATGATATGATAAGCAGAGAATACCTGAAGACTCTTGGGATTGCTGACGCCAATATCCCAGCAGTCAATGGAACACGTCAATCACCTAGGTGTAAGCAGGAAGCAGTGGCAAAATTTTATTTAAAAAAAAAGGTACTTATCAAGAAAAAGAAATATGCATTATCCAAAGATGATATAGATTTACATGACAATTTAAAGGAGGCTTTGTTTAAAAAGAGAGCGGAGATCCAATTTAAGTCCTTGCTTGGTGATTGTGAAACTGTATCTTATGCCTTAAAAATAATGTAATTTCTTATGCAAACTGGAGTTTAATACCTGTGTACTAAACTGTACTGTATTTGTCTTTCCTTGTCAAAAGAAGTTTATTGAGTATACAATGTTATAAAGATACATAAAGATACATAAAGTAAGTTTACAAGGATCTATAAAGTAAGCTCATTGTTTTACAGTAGGGTTTATATGGGTAAATATCATGAAATTTCAAATATTAAACATTGGGTTCACGTAAACCTAAATTAAAGATATATATCATTTCCTTAGTTACTTTTGTGGGTATTTAAATGATTTATACCTACTATACATATTGTTTACAAGTAGAGTGTATATAGGTCAAATAAATTCTGATAATGAGCTTTAATCGTAAGGTGGAGAAAAGGAAAGAGAAAGAAGAAAAAGGGTTGAAAGGTAGAGGTATGGTCCACAAGGTTGTCCCGCTCGTCAGTTTATTATTCTTTTTAGTTCTCTTTGAAGCCTTAGAATGGGTGTCTCTGTAAGTCATTTAATCTGTTACCATGGCAACAGGACAGAGTCATTGAAATTTGACAGGAACTGTTGTTTTATCCAAGGATGCCAAAGTTTTTCAAATTTTGGAATTTGATTTTGATCAATGGCTACCATCTTAGCATGGGACATTGTATTATTCATTCTGTGAATTGTTTCTGCTAGTACCAATGTAGGAGATTTCCATGCCTTGGCCACTGTTTGTTTTGCAGCAGTTATTAGTTGGATCATAAGTTTGAATTGAGAGAGTGTTAACCATTCCGGTTTTAGATTAAGTAAAGTTAAATATGGATCTGGTTGTATTATTTTTTTAAATATTTTAGATGCAATCACGAAGACTTCCTTCCAGAAGGTTTGGATTACTGGGCACGTCCACCATATGTGTAAATATGTGCCTATTTCTGGGCATCCTCGAAAACAAAGAGTTGAGGTATTAGGTGAATATTTTGCCACTCTAGCGGGTACAAGGTACCAGCGAGTTAGGACTTTATAATTTGTCTCCAGTGCCAAGATGTTGGGTGAAGATGACTTAGATGTGAGCCATATATTAGACCAGTCCGTGTCTTCTAAAGTTCGTCCCAGGTCCTCCTCCCACCTCTGAACGTAAGAGGGTCTATTAAGATTTGCTACTCCATATAATTGATTATAAAGTGATGAAATTGTACCTTTAGCAAATGGATCTTTTGTACAGATTGATTCAAAAATGGATAATTGGGATAATGGTGTATCCCCCTTTAGGAATGGTGTATAGAAATTTTTGATTTGGAGATATCTAAATATCTCAGAGTTTGGTAGATCATATTTTTCTCTAAGCGATGGGAATGAAAGGAATGATTTAGATGCTATGAAGTCATTTAGTGTCTGAATGCCTGATGTTGTCCAAGCTTTAAAAGAATTTGGGTATATCCATGCCGGATAAAAGGCCGGATTTCTGATAAAAGAAAGGAGAGGATTGTGTGGAGATTGTAACTGATATTTGGTTTTTAGTTTATCCCAGAGAGATAAGAAGTGTTTAGTTATAGGATTATGAATTTTAAAGCGGTCTTTAGGATCAAGCCATAATAAATTTGATATTAATAGAGGGTCATTTTCTGAAGCCTCTATAAATACCCATAATGGGATTTCCTGTTTTGCATGGTATTTGGACAGACTGGCCAAATGTGCTGCTCTGTAGTAGTTAGTAAAATTAGGGTATCCCAGGCCTCCTTTATTTTTGGGAAGATGTAGTGTGTGTATAGGTATACGTGGTTTAGAAGAGCCCCATATAAACGAAGTTGCTCTTTTTTGTACTATTCTCAAAAAATAGGAAGGAATTGGAATAGGGAGGACTCTGAATAGATAAAGCAATTTGGGTAGAATAGTCATTTTGATTGCATTAATCTTCCCTATCCAGGATAAAGGAAGTTGCGACCATTGTTTTATTAGATTTGTGATCTGTCTTAATACAGGAGGATAATTGGTTGAGAAATAGTCAGAATGAGATGCTGTTAAATGAATTCCAAGATATGGGATTGATTTTTCTGCCCATGTGAATGGGAGTGCAGCCCTAGCCGGGATCAGTTCCATGTTTGTGAGTGAAATATTAAGCACTAGGCATTTCTTAGGATTAATCATAAGGCCGGATAGGGCTGCAAATCCATCAAGAGCTGGTATTAAGTTAGGACCAGAGACCTGTGGTGATGATAGAAAAAGTAATATATCGTCTGCAAATATACATAATTTGTGTGTAATACCTCCTACTTCAATGCCAGATATAGTTTGGTTTGTTCTGATGTATTGGGCCATGGGTTCGAGTATAAGGGCAAATAATAAGGGAGATAATGGGCAACCCTGTCGGGTACCTCTTTCGATATTAAAGGCTTCAGATTTGTATCCAGCATATTTTATATAGGCTTTGGGTTTATTATATAATGCTTTGATCCATGTTAAAAAGTGGGGTCCAAAACCCCATTTTTGTAATGAATATTGCATATATTGCCAGGATACTGTGTCAAATGCCCTCTTAATATCGAGAGATAGAAAACATAAAGGGATTTTCCGTTTTTTAGCAATATGTGCCAATAACACTGCCCTGCGTATATTATCGCCTGCCTGTCTATTTGGCATGAAGCCTACTTGATCTCTATGTATTAATTTTCCTATAATGCTATTGAGGCGTTTTGCTATTATTTTTGCTAATAATTTAATATCGAGGTTTAACAGAGAGATAGGCCGATAATTCACACAGGAAGTATCATCAGAAAGGGGTTTTGGGATCATACAAACAATTGCCATTAGTGTTTCTTGCCGAAAAGAATGTCCATCTAGAAGTTTGTTAAAAGTTTCAGTGAGAATGGGAGAGAGTATTTCTGAGAATGTTTTATAGTATAAAACCGAGTAGCCGTCTGGGCCTGGTCTTTTGTTAAGTTTTAGGTCTTTTATGGCGTTAGCAACTTCATCTATAGTTATAGGCTCATCCAAACTGCTTTTTTGATTCTGAGATAACTCAGGTAAGGTTATTTTTGAGAAGAAGGATTCAGCTTCTGTAGGATTAAATTCATTGTTTGTCTTGTATAAAGTTGCGAGATGTGAGTGAAATTTATGGACTATTTTAACTGGATTACAAGTGTAAACATTTTTTGATAATTTCAAACGTATTGGTTTGAAAGATTTGTTAGTTGAATTTAATGCCCGAGCCAAATATGTACCTGGTTTGTTTGTATTCATGTAGAAATTGTGTTTGGAGCGTTTGAGGGATTTATCAACTGACTCAGTGAGAAATAGATCGTATTCCAATCTAGATTTTTCCAGATGAGATTTTGTACTCTGAGATGGATTATCTTGAAATGATATGTAGGCTGCATTAAAATTGAGTTCTAGTTTTTTTGCTAGATTTTTGCGTTCCCGTTTAAATAGTGCCATTTGTCTTTGTATTGTACCACGCAAGACAGGTTTATGAGCTTCCCACAGTGTTATTGGGGAGATGTCTGTTGTATTATTAATTGATATGTAAAAATATGTAAAAAATATGATCTATTCTGGTGAAGGTTTGATGAGGGTGCGAAAAATAAGTGAATTTCTTTTTCATTGGGTTACTTTCTCTCCACGAATCTACCAGATTGTATTTGGAAAGAAGTTGAGAAAAAGGTAATCTAGAGGTTATTTTGGATGGTGTAAAAGGTGATTTATCTAGAAATGGGAGGAGGACCTGGTTCGAATCCCCACACATTATCACTGTTCCTATTTTGTGTGTATTAATCACTTGTAATATATGTGAGAGGAATGGTGTAGGTTGTTTGTTAGGAGCGTAGTAGGAAATCACCGTGATTGCTGTATCCATTATATAACCCATGAGTATCAGGTATCTACCTTCTGGGTCTTTAATTTCTGATGATAAGGTGAATGGTGTGGATCGGTGAAATGCAATTAGAGTTCCCCTTTGCTTGGTACAGGCAGAAGCCGTGTAAATTTGTTGATAAAAAGGAGAAATATATTTCGGAGTAGAATCTTTGGTGAAGTGTGTTTCTTGGAGGCATACTATGTGAGCCTTCTTGTTATGGAAAGTACGGAAGGCTTTGGTCCTTTTTTGAGGGACATTTATTCCCTGAACATTCAGGGAAAGTATATTCAGTGGTGCCATAACAATAGATCAAATAGTTTTGACTTACTTTTTGTTATGCAGAGCTGACTGCGCAGATCAACCTGTGTGGACTGAAGAGATGAATAGATAGAAAAGAAACCAGTGAATTCTGGAGTAAAGAGTAAACAAAAAACATATGAGATTAGATGATACATTGTATAAATTATTTTTTGCAAGTAATCACAATTTACCCGTGAAAGAGAATAAATATCTCTCTCAGGGGAATAAGTGCCTTCGTCACACTCCCACATAATATGGTTGGGAGAATGAGGAGGGCTAATGGGGGTACACGGATCTTCCGCTTACAGGAGAGAAGTGCTATGTCAAAAGACATCAAAATGATGTTTCATTAATTGGAGTGCAGAATATAGTTTTTGTTGAAATTATTTATTCCAGGGTGGTTGTATATGGTTAGTCTTGCCCTAGGCGAAATAATTCAGTTAGAAAGGTACTGTTAATAACTTTGGTATTGATGAAGATAGTTTGAATTATTTTGGGATTTTAACCCTTTTAGAGTAAACAATTACATATTTTATTCATATGTAACTGTTTAGATATGTTAACTCATAAAATTGAGGTTGTATTGCTTCAGATTAGAATAAACAAAAACATAATTCTAGGAACTAGTTAGGTAATAATATATTTGTTTTAAGAAAAGAAAGAAAAAGCTTCCATTACTTCTGGATTATTGAACATATTTGTCCTAAAAAGTAATAAATCTATTGTTATTACCTGATAATATATAACTGAACAAGAATTTCCTTATTTCACTTATATATTCTAAGGCTATATGAATCAGAAGTAATAAGAAATATAACTGGAATGTAACATGATCCCACACAGTGTGTGACTATCAGAATGCAGTTACATTCAGTTATAAATATAGGTTTTTTATAGAGAACCATCTCTTATGCCGCGTACACACGGTCGGACTTTTCGTCTACAAAAGTCCGACAGCCTGTCCGACAGACTTCCGACGTACCTTCGGCGGACTTGCGGCAGACTTTCTTACGAACGGACTTGCGCACACACGACCACACAAAAGTACGACAGCCTAGTACGCGGTGACGTACACCAAGTCCGACGAGACTATAAAACGGAAGTTCAATAGCCCGTACGACACCCTTTGGGCTCCTTCTGCTAATCTCGTGTTTATCTCGTGTTAGTAGAAGTTTGGTGAGAGACGATTCGCGCTTGTGAGACTCGTATTTTTCAGTTCGTTTTAACTGTTGTTCAGTCTGTGCTTGTGAGGTTTGTATCTGCTTTTCAGTGCGTTTGGTCAGTTGGCATTGAGAAATCTTTGTTTTATTGGCCGCTCGTTCCTGATTTTCAGGTCGTTCTTCACAGGCCTTGCTGTTCTTCAGTGCGTTCTGTTTAGTGCGTTCTGACCAGCCGACCGTTTTGAAGCCATGTTACCTGTACGTACTCGTCGTAGAGCTCGTGCATTGTATGTGCTTGGTGCTGTAGTTTATTCTTCAGCCCAAGACCAGTCCATGAACAGGGCGAGGAGGAGTTCATGGACCAAGAATTGGTTTCTTCAGCGTGACCAGTTCTGTCACATGCCTTTGCTCCGTGAGATCCGTGAGAATAATCCTGAGGATTTCAGGAACTTTCTCCGGATGACGGACCCCGTTTTTGACCGTTTGTTGGCTTTGCTGACCCCCTATATCAGCAGGCAGGATACCTGCATGAGGCAAGCCATCACTCCGGAGCAGAGGCTGGTCGCTACCTTGCGGTATTTGGCCACAGGGAGAAGCCTGCAGGACCTTAAGTTCTCGACAGGCATCTCCCCCCAGGCTCTGGGGATCATTATCCCAGAGACCTGTTCTGCCATCATACAGGTCCTGCAGAAGGACTATATTAAGGTAAGATATTTTTCTTTTATTAGCATCACATGTTCTTTTATGTAATCTTTGATAATGTGATGTATTTCTTGCTTCAAACACTACTTACCATCATTGCAATATAGTGTGAATGTCCCCTTTTTATCCTCACACATGCTGGAATTTTTTACTGTTATTTTTTGTCATGCATGTATATTTTCCTTCAATAACCTTCCCAGCATGAAGTGATGGGAACATATCCACCTAGTCTACTCATTTGGAATGTATTTTGTTTGAGTGTATTTAGTGTGCTGCTAATGAGCAATTATCTAGATTTCACAACCCCCCCACCCCCCCCACCCCCTAAACTCACTCCAAATAGTGTGCTGCTAATGAGCAATTATCTAGATTTCACAACCCCCCCACCCCCCCCACCACCTAAACTCACTCCAAATAGTGTGCTGCTAATGAGCAATTATCTAGATTTCACAACCCCCCCACCCCCCCCCCCCACCACCTAAACTCACTCCAAATAGTGTGCTGCTAATGAGCAATTATCTAGATTTCACAACCCCCCCACCCCCCCCACCTAAACTCACTCCAAATAGTGTGCTGCTAATGAGCAATTATCTAGATTTCACAACCCCCCCACCCCCCCCCCCCCCACCTAAACTCACTCCAAATAGTGTGCTGCTAATGAGCAATTATCTAGATTTCACAACCCCCCCACCCCCACCCTCGTTAAAATTTGCTGGAATGTTCTGTGGTGTTGATTTGTCTAAAGCAAATATATGTTGCACTTTGCAAAATGCATGTGCACTCTACAAGTGCATTTGTTCCAGTGCTTTAGTAAATGAGCAGAAGCTCTGCTGATTTCCATCATCAAATCATATGCAAGCCTCAAAGTGTTTTCATTAATTGCCCTTGCATGTGATTGTGTACTCCTTGCAACATGAATGCCTTTTTACATTACCTCATTTACTGTAAGCTGGTTAGCAACTGCACCTGCAGAGTGCGACAACTGCAGTCTTGTAGCCTTTTTAGTCCCTAAATTCCTGCGTGTCCTAAAAGTAATTTTTTTTAGGGATTTCACAACCCCCTAAAATGTAATCAATGTTCCATCAGAGGGGGTGAGCAATCTGATAAGTGTGCCTTTCCATATTAGTTATTCCAGAACAATTAAATTATTGAATGTTATACTGATGCTGGGGAATAATGTTTTTAATTGTCTAATTTTCTTGCAATGTTAGCTTCCAAATTAATTGATTTTGGTTTTCTTGTTTGATTTCCCAGTTTCCTTCAACGCCACAGGAATGGCAGACTGTGGCATCCCATTTTGCCAGCCGTTGGGACTTTCCCAATTGTGGAGGGGCTATAGATGGGAAACATGTCCACATTGTGCCACCACCCCATTCGGGGTCATATTATTTTAATTATAAGGGGTTCCACAGTATTGTTTTAATGGCGGTGGTGTCGGCACACTATGATTTTTTATATGTGGACGTGGGGAAGAATGGCCGGATGTCGGATGGAGGAGTATTTGCCCAGACGGAGTTCTGCCAGCGTCTCCAGAGTGGTGGCCTGGGATTGCCACCTGATGAGGATAACGTGGAAGGACTCCCCTTTGTCTTCATTGCCGATGAAGCCTTCGCTCTCAGCAAGCACCTCATGAGGCCATTCCCCCAAAGAACCCTCACCCCGGAGAGGAGGGTTTTTAATTACCGGCTGGCCAGAGCTAGAAGAGTGGTTGAGAATGCGTTTGGAATTCTGGCCAGCCGGTTCCGCCTGTTTCAAACAGCCATTAATTTGGCGGAATACAAACTTAATTTTATCGTTTTATCGTGCTGCATTCTGCACAACTTTTTAAATAAGCATTCTCCAAATTATATAGGCACAGTTGGGCCTGAGGCCGGACAAATAGAAGCCAACCTTACAGGCCTGGATACTGTCCGTACTGGCTTGGCCCCCCAAAGTGCCCGTCAAGTTAGACAGCAATATGTTAATTATTTTATGGGTAGGGGGGCCATTGCAATGGGCCAGGATATATAATTTTTGACAATAAAAAAATTATTGATGAAATC